>NC_089873.1:25727083-26067500 GCF_040182565.1 Anser cygnoides
ATTTCAGTAGTTTTCTCACCTTTAGATTTATGGTCATAGAATCATAGAATCATAGAATATCCCGAGTTGGAAGGGAACCATAAGGATCATCAAGTCCAACTCCTGGCACCACACAGGTCTGCCCAAAAGTTTAGACCACGTGACTAAGTGCACAGTCCAATCGCTTCTTAAATTCAGACAGGCTTGATGCAGTGACTACTTCACTGGGGAGCCTGTTCCAGTGTGCAACCACCCTCTCGGTGAAGAACCTCTTCCTGATGTCCAGCCTAAACTTCCCCTGCCTCAGCTTAACACCGTGCCCGCGAGTCCTATCACTGGTGATAACGGAGAATAGGTCCCCTGCCCCTCCACTCCCCCTTGTGAGGAAGTTGTAGACTGCAATGAGGTCCCCCCTCAGCCTCCTCTTCTCCAGACTGAACAGGCCAAGTGACCTCAGCTGCTCCTCATATGTCTTCCCCTCTAGGCCCTTCACCATCTTCATTGCCCTCCTCTGGACACTCTCCAACAGTTCAATGTCCTTTTTGTACTGTGGTGCCCAGAACTGCACACAGTACTCAAGGTGAGGCCGCACAGAGTAGAGCGGGACAATCACTTCCCTCAACCGACTAGCAATGCCATGCTTGATGCATCCCAGGATACGATTGGCCCTCCTGGCTGCCAGGGCACACTGCTGGCTCATATTCAACTTGCTGTCAACCACAACCCCCAGATCCCTCTCTGCGGGGCTGCTCTCCAGCGTCTCGTCGCCCAGTCTGTGCGTATAGCCAGGGTTGCCCCCTCCCAGATGCAGGACCCGGCACTTGCTTTTGTTAAACTTCATGTGGTTGGTGATCGCCCAGCTCTCCAATCTGTCCAGATCTCTCTGCAAGGCCTTTCCACCCTCATTCAAGCCCACAACTCCTCCAAGTTTGGTGTCATCGTCGAATTTGCTCAAAACACCTTCTAGTCCTACATCCAAGTCATTTATAAAAACATTGAAGAGACTGGCCCTAAAATGGTGCCTTGAGGGACCCCACTAGTGACCATCCGCCAGCCAGATGTGGCCCGATTTACCACAACCCTTTGAGCCCTGCCCGTCAGCCTATTGCTCACGCATCGTATGATGTTTTTGTTAAGTTGTACACTGGACATTTTGTCCTATGGGAAACCATGTCAAAGGTTTGCTGAAGTCCAAAAAGATCACATGAGCTGGTTTCCCTTGATCGACTAGATGGGTGATCTAGATTTATGGTCTGTATTATTACATTTATGGTCTGTAGTTTATATCTAGTAGACAATAATCTATGGTTTTACTCAGAGCTTCAGCACTATAAAAGCACCTTTGTGGGTGCTAGTTTATCAAAGGTGCTAAAATGGCATTCAGAAACTTCCTCCTACATGTCTTTCCTAATTCCAGATTTGTGAGACTCATATTTTGGATTATTTGAATAGACATATACCATTGCATCAGATTGCAAGAGAGGTATATATGCACTCAGACTGTGTGACAGGGAGGACACAATTGTGATAGGAAGTAGTCTGTGCATGTTGCCTTATGTTGAGGGGAAAGAAGAGAAGTGAAAGATAGGAAATCTCTGGTAGCAGTCATAGAGAGTAAGCTCTATATATGTTGTATTTATCTAGCACTTCTTATCCAAGAACCATCAGCCTTGATGGAAAAAGAAACATCTTCAAGACTTCAATGCTACAAATGTTTATCTGAAGGAGAATTAAGCCCGTGATTTTTTAGCAGTAACCGGGCCTGAATTTACAAATGATCAAAGGCAAATGATCAAGGCAAGTGAGCAATATCTCCACTAGGCTGGGAGTGCCTTCCCACACATATCTCTACCTAAAGTATTATTAAACAACGTCTTTTCATTTAGGAAGGTATATTTCCTATGGAAAATACTCTGAGAAAAGCACATTTTGACAAAATATAGCAAAAACCTCTGACAGGTTTGTGGAACAGCAAGAAATAGCTGGTATACTTAAAGATACTTAAAATACGACGTAAAACAAATATAAGTCTAGTTGGTAAGGTGTGTCACAATACTGTCAATTCATTAACTGATCTTTCCTATAGTCCCAGTGAGATGGGTAATGAACAGATTTTACTTTTTCTTACATTTTTTGAAAGTTACAATCCATAGCTAGTTACACTCCCCTAGTCTGATTAATACCTTCCTGTAGGAAACAAAATAAGCAGGAACTGGCTAAATTTTACTGGTGTAAAGTTAATTTGACATTCTATTGGCAGTGCAAAGAAATGCTGACTTAACAAGAAACCATATCCAGTTAAAAGAAGACATCTTACAGTATAACAAAATGAAGAGGGGGGAAATATTCCTTTCAAATCAAATCAAATTTAACTGCATAAAGTATTTAAATGATTCTTTCAAAATGTTGCACATTTGCAAAAGGGCGTCTTGGGACTATTTATAACTTGAGGGAGATTCTTCTTTTAGTATAGAAATCTTGATTTAAGAATGCAAAGTAGAAATAAAGTAAAACACATGAAAGGGATTGTTAATGCACACCTTGAATATATTATGGACTCTGTACATTGATAGCACCTTTTGTCTGCATCCAAAGTATATTTTGATCAGCACTATTACACAGTTTGTCACCTTATTTCTTAATCAGAGCCTTCCCCCTTGAGGGTTATAGCTCTTTGCTGATCAATATTGTCATTAAAGTATATGTTTTTTTTATGCCGAGCAATTAGTAAAAATTACGGTAAAAAAGCTTCTTGTGTAGTTTAGGCTGGGTACTCCATAACCTTTGTAGCAATATAGTTAAAATTTTTGTCCCTTCCAGTTTATACTATGAATATAAAGCTTCTCCGAAATCTGTGGCCATAAAACGATATGGCTACTTTAATAATGTGTCTTATGACTTTCGTCACTCTTGTGAATCTGTTTCACCATCTGAGCTGGTAGGACAGAGATCTAAGCCTACAAGTGACGAATAAAAAAATAGTGCTAAATTCCCAGTTCCCTTAACCAGGAGACTATCTTCATTCTTATCCCTTTTGATTTATGGAGGTGGAAAAGACTTCTCATCAGATTTGGAGAAAGTAGTAGAGAGGAGGAAGACATTTTTATACCAGATAATAATTTAGATACACTAGAAGAAGAATAAAATAACTGTCAGAAAAGGCAAATGCATTCATATGATTAGAAACAGAACCTGAAGATATATTTTCATTGTTAAATCAATATTAGAATTCTGTTTTAAAGACATTGATTTATACATTGAGCATGCCTTTTCTAAACTAAGACATTTGTTTCTTATAATTCTAATCTTTCAATCTTCCTCTTGCCATGTAGGCTCAGCGGACTTTCTATGATGAGAAGATTCTTCAACATGATGGCTACAGTAGGGTCAAAGTGTATATCACATTAAATAATGAATATTTTTTAGATATAATTGTAAACATACATACATTTATATATTTATATGTATACATAAACACACAAACACACAAGAAATAGATATGTGCATGTGAATTCTCCTAAAATGAAATTGCTTCAATGACAGAGTAGACAAAAAAAAGAATGCCTGCTTAAATAATTTAATTTTGCTTTATTCTATTATATGCTCGTGAAAGCAGAGCACTGAATGTGAACCACTAACAGTCTCAGCATCAAATAAATACATAACAATAAATTTATTTTTTTGACTGTGTGAAAAAATAATAGTTTAAGTACTCCAATAGCAAAGTCAGTAACATCTTTTAAATAAGAAATATTCTAATCTCAATTATGTTTTGCATTTATCTTAAATGTATACGAACATGCTCTTCTTCAACACAACAAACAATAGGACAAGAGGAAATGTCCTCAAGTTGTACCAGGGAAGGTTTAGGTTGGATTTTAGAAAAAAATTATTCACTGAAAGGATTGTGGTGCATTGGAACAGGTTGCCAAGGGAAGTAATTGAGTCACCATTCCTGGAGGTACTCAAAAGACATGTAGATGTGGTGCTTAGAGACATGGTTTAGTCGTATGTTTTGCAGTGCTAGGATAGCGGTTGGACTTGATGATCCTGGAGGTCTTTTCCAACCTAAATGATTCTATGATGCTATGCTGAAGTATATATATATATATATATACATATTTTTTTTTTTGGTCTGCTAATGCATTGCTTGTGAATCTTGTATGCTACCAAAAGTTCCCTGAAAGAAATGGCTTAGTAGTTCTTGATCATTCTAAATTCAAGCTTTGTGTTTCAAAAAAACCTTCACTGGCTAAAACCCCAAACTTAAAAATCATGTTAATTGAACATATTTATGGATTATAAATTGGCTACTTTAAATTGTCTCTTTTACTGGGGGAAAAGAAATAAATAAATAGATAAAATAAAAGGGTGCGTTTCCTTAGCTTTAAAAGGATTACTTCTGCCAGTGAAGCTATATGTAGAAGTTTTAAAAGGGAAAGAGGAATCCAGAGTTTCAGAGATGACATGAAACTGGGGGGAGTGACTGATTCACCAGAGGACCATGTTATCATCCAGAGGGACCTGACCTCAACAGACTGGAGAGGTGGGCTAACAAGAATCTCATGAAGTTCAATAAGGAGAAGAGTCCTGCACCTAGCTGGAAAACAACTTTGCAGAAAAGAACTTGGGGGTGCTGGTGGACACCACGTTGAACACAAGTCAGCAATGTACCCTTGGTACTAAGAAAGCTAATAGTATTCTTGGCTGTGTTAAGCAAAGTATTGACAGCAGGTCAAGAGAGGTGATCCTTACCCTCTCCTCAGCACTGGTGAGGCCATACCTGGAGTACTGTGTCTGGTGCAAGAAAGACCTGTACATACTGGAAAGAGTACAACAGAGGGCCACCAAGATGATCAAGGGACTGGAGCATTTCCTATGAGGAGAGGCTGAGCGAGCTGGGACAGTTCATCCTGGGGAAGACAAGGCTCAGGGGGATTTCATCAGTGCCTATAAATACCTGAAGGGAGGGTGCAAAGAGAACACTCTTTTCAGTGATGCCCAGTGCCAGCCCAAGAGGCAATGGGAACAAACTGTAACACAAGAGGCTCTGTCTGAACATCAGGAAACACTTCCTTACTGTGCGGGTAAATGAGCACCAGCACAAGTTGCCTGGAGAGGCTGTGGAGTCTCCCTCCTTTGAGATCTTCAAAAGCTGCTTGGACATGGTCCTGGGCAACCAGTTCTAGGTGTCCCTGCTTATGCAGTGGGGTTGGACAGATCACAGAAGTGTAGGGGTTGGAAGGGACATCAAGAGATCACTGGGTCCAACCCCCAACTGATGATCTTCAAAGGTTCCTTCCAACTTCAATCATTCTGCGATTCTGTGAAACTGAGCACCATTTATGCAAGTTGATAAAATAACTAACAAGTACTAATTCAGAAAGTGAAAATAATAAAATGTAAGCAGACCACATGACTGAGAGTCATTAAAAAAAAAAAAAAGTATTGCATTGTAAATAGTAAAATAGCAAACCTGGTCTTAGTAATAGATGCAGCATGATGACTGCAGATGATGTATTATCTCTAGAATTCCAAATGAATGGTGCCTTATCAGAGATGAAGAAAATTCCTCATACTCTTTCTTTACCCTAAACCTCTATCCACTGTTAACTTTACCCTTAACCTGTATCCAGTAGTTACTGAATCCTTATCACTCATCATTTCCTCTAGACATGTTTAAGTTAGGAGCCTATCCCTCTTACCATCCCACTTCACTCAAAAGAGAGGAACACTATTCATCGCAAAACAGTTTCTGTTTCTTTCCATTGACTATGTAAGGAGAGTAAGCTAACTACTCTCTTAATTAGGACACATCTGTTAAATTCCCAGTATTAGGCAGGATGAATCTGAGCTTAACTCATTCCATTTAGGAAAGTGAGGAGTATTTTTCCACTCATGATCAGTACCAAGAACAGTGAGCTTAGGGGAACAGGTATCCTGGTGAATATTTTTGAGAGGGACTTTTGGCTTGAAATCCAAACAAACAAACCAACAACAAGCTACCACCATCAACAACAAAATACCACCCTCTTATTACTCTTAATAGTAATAAAACAGGGAGATGTCCATACTGTTTGTACTGTCTGCATGTAGAATAGAAATCCTCGGCATATTAGTATGCATATATCATTTCTCATGTTTCCCTCAGCTAGGGCTCTATACTGTTAAAATAGGAAAGACGCAGCACAGAGATATCTAACCAGTTGATTTAGAAATATAAACTGTGAGTTAATAGTGCCTCTAAAATTACTTTTTTTTTTACTGCTTTCAGTGTATACATACATATGACATTCAGACTAACTGTAAAAATATGGGAAACTAATCTGCATCAGAAGTGAAAATTCAAATAAAGACACTGAGGTTAATGGAGACACAATCTAAGTGAATCCTTTGATGCACTTAGTAGTGTTAAGATACCAAAGAACCAGTGGTCAACCAAAATGCTGGGATTCTCATAGTGTGGTTCTTCTAAATTTTGTAGATTTTTTCTTTGATGAATTATTCATGAATTTATAGAACCAGTGAGAGTACTGTGATATGAATTCCAATGATTTGTGTGGCTCAGCTAGTCTTTTCATATTACAAAATATTTTCATCTTTCATCCTATTTACCTCTGAAGATCATTTCTTTTATCTTTACCATTATTTTAGAAGGCTATCTTATTGCCCTTTCAGTTAAGAGAAAAAAAAAAAAGAGAGGGAATAAATACTGCTTTATCTTTGAGAACCTAATCCAATCCTATAAATGGCTGCAGCTCTTGTTAACTTCAGTGACAGCTGCAGCTATTTACACCTGAGCTGATTTGGGCAGTTTATGCAGGGCTAACAGCTCTGGATGACATTAAATTTCCCTGACATTTCTGATTATAAAGATTTTGTATTCAATTTCTTATACTTTGCCAGCTCAGACACCAGTATTTTTCTACACTATGAATCTGCTCAGACTTCAGCTTTCAACTCTGGGCTTATCTGTATACTTTTGCAACTGTAATCAGCCTGGCTTTCCAGGTCCTTCATTTGGGGATGGGATTTTTGTCACGGGTTTCCACTCTCCATGTAAATGCATTGTTTTATAGCATACGTGAATGAAGCTAGGTAGAATACAGTATACAATTTGTTTCAGTTAGTGCAATTAACCCATTAAAAAACAAACGTAAAATGAAGCACAGCAAATCACATATTCTAGAGATTTCTTCAGCTCCATTGGTGATTTGAATTAGCACAGGTGGAGTCCAGAGCTGCAGTCTCCAGGACAAAGAAGATCACAGAATGAAAAGTATCACAAGGGGGAGATGACTAGATCAAGTATGGCTGTTTGAAAGATAAGCTAGGAAAAGCAAAATGGTTTTGTTAATGAAAGAACAATTTGTTGAGTCTGAAGTGTTTCACTGGATATATCTCAGCCCTGATATTTTTTTGCCTGTTCCAAAACCAGATAACCATGGGCTTCACATCTACATTTCTGTCAGAAGCTTCCCATGACAAGGACTCTTGTGCTTCCACAGTATAAAGACTCTTGGAAAGACTTGTGATGAAATTCTAGTGCCTGAAGATGACACATCTAGAACCGTGTCAAATACTAGAGTTTAAGGCAAAAGTTTTCTGATAATTTCTGTAATTCCTAGCAGTGATGGGTCTTGGAAATGCAGCTCATTCCAGACATGGCCTGTTGTATGTTTATGAGTAAGGTATCTTACAATTCAGAAAACAAACAAACAAAAAAGGCTTGGTTTTGTTTGGATATAAAGAAATTCATGAATTGGGAACTCCTGAGACAAACTGGAAATGTTTTTTCCTATATCAGCTCAGTTCATGCAAGAAAAAAAGAGATTTGTTCAAGATTTAAGAAAACTGGTTTCATCCCTTTGCAGTGGCCAGAATATTTACATCCTTTTATTGGAATATTGGTTTATTTAGACTCAGATTTTCTCTTTCAAGATGTTATAAAATGTGCAATTATAATTCTCAAATACATTCTGTATCATATATCACTGCTTAAATGAAGAGCTTTTTTTCATCTAGAGATAAGTGGGCATGGGAATTTCAAAGATGACACAAAAACAAGACGCACATTTCAAAACAAACCATGAAAAATAGACTACACCTCCTACTCAAAGCTGAAACCATCATGATAAAATGGGTGAAAGCAGATATTTTTGCATAGAGAACACAGACATTCAGGGCTCAGAAAAGAGAACACACTGAAGCAAATCTACAAGCAACAGAAAAACGAAAATAATAGGAAAATGAAAATATAAAATATATATATAAAATGAAAGTATAAAATGAAAATATATGATTCTTCCTCTGAGAGACATTTGTCTGTACTGTTTAGAAATATTTTTACATTTGTTTTGGAGATATTGGGTACTTTAAGATACTCAGAAGTTTAAACAAAATCAGTCATTTACCTGTTCTTTCTAAATAGACTTGGGCAATGAAATGTTTCCCAAATCTTCCTCATTTTTCATAGACTCAGTCAGTCCTTCTGTGTTTGCTCAAACTTTGGTCTTCTCAGTAATCCAGACTTGAAAACATAAACAACATTTGTGCATACAAAAAATGATTTTTTAAAAAATCCTCTTGCATAGGAGGAGTGCACTAAATGACAATTCAAGCAATATTCTTCATAAAAAACATGCCTTATTTGCCATCTTTGATCATGTGGAGTAGCACTTTGATTTGCTCCAGAAGTACTGACTTTACCCACAAAGCTGTATGGAAAAGTGAGCCCTGCAGGAAAAAAAAATAAATAAATAAAAAAGAGTTGTGTTTGTGAGTTGGAGAAAGGCGGCAGAACCTACCTGAAAAAAAAAAAAAAAAAAAGAAAGAAAGAAAATTCCCACTTCTACCTTCTATTCCATTAAAATTTACAAATGTGAAAAAAAAATAAAAAAATCATTGTCAAAAACGCTTTTCTCAGAAACGTTTTCCTTCACTGCTTTTGGCTGAGAAGAGTTCCCAGAGATTATGCATATTATGCCACTGTCAGCAAAATATTCCTGTAAGACGATATCTGTGGAGTCAGTAATGCAAAGTACTGAGAACCTCTGATGTCTACTGGAACAACAAGTGTTAAGGCTTAAAACTGAATTGTAAATATAATGCAAAATTTGGCACTTATATGATATCTTTTTCCAACCACTAAAGAAAACTTTTATTCTTTTCAGAGAATGTGGAGGGAAAGGGAGAACCATCCTCATACCCCATTAATAAGAAGAGTGTAAAAGATCAGCCAGTGTGCTATAAGGCAGTGCAGGACTTTTTTTTTTTTTTTTTTTTTTGTAGCTGAAGTAAAATCTTGAAAAAAGCACTGCTAGTCTTTTTTTTCACTTACTGCAATATTTATCTTTTGCAATTTTTCTACACATTTGTTACAAGGTTCTCAAATTGTGATTTTTTTTTTCCTCATTAATAGAATTTTTATAAATAACAATGTTTTAATCTGATTAAAGAATACAAAATAATATTAAGTTTGCATTCCTATTTTTCTGTCAGGCTTTAATTAAAGATCAAACAGGATTTTTGTAACTAAGTGTCCTGGTTTCAGTTAGGACAGAGTTAATTTTCCTCCTAGTAGCTGGTAGGGTGCTATGTTTTGGATTAGGATGAGAAGAGCGCTGATAACATGCTGATGTTTTAATTGTTGCAGAGTAGTGCTTACACCAAGCCAAGGACTTTTCGGCTCCTCGCTCTGTCCTGCCAACGAGCAGGCTAGGGGTGCATCAGGAGCTGGGAGGGGACTGACCCAGGACAGCTGACCCAAACTGGCCAAAGGGGTATTCCATACCATCTGACGTCATGCTAAACAATATTTAGGGGTGGCTGGCCGGGGGGGGGGGCCGGCTGCTCGGGGATAGGCTGGGCATCAGTCAGCGGGTGGTGAGCAATTGCATTGTGCATCACTTGTTTCGTACACATTATTATTAGTAGTACTATTATCATTATTATTGTTGTTGTTATTATTATTGTTATTATTATTTTCCTGTCTTAATAAACTGTCTTTATCTCAACTCACAGGCTTCACTTTCCCGTTTCTCTCCCCCATCCCAGAGAGGGAGGGGGGAGGGTGAGTGAACGGCTGTGTTGTGTTTAGCTGCCGGCTGGGTTAAACCACAACACTGAGATACCTTCTGATTAATTTTTCAGCTTTAAGAAGCCACAGTCAACTCAGAAGACTGGACCAAGCAGAACCAAGACTTGCACCTGCATTCAGGAGGACATGAAGACACTAATCACAAAATTAATCACGACAACTTATGCAAACACCAGCAAGCAACATCCTCTCTATGCTGCAGATTCTCCTTTATAAAATGGAGATATTCCATCTTTCCTCCTACTCTTGCTCAGCGTGGCCATAAGCTTTTCAAAGAAGAGGATGTGAAATCTTAGGGATCTTAATTAAATGATTAGTGTTTTATATAACGGGAAAAGTTCATCCAATGCAGTAAGCAACTTGCATAGCAGAACCCATGGATAAACTATGCTTTTACTAAACTAACATTGCTATTTTACTGTACACATTGGTTATTGATAGCAAATATACTACTGGTTTGCAGGCTAAGGCTGGGGGGGCTGTTGTTTGCTTTTTAGTCAGCTTTATGGAAAACTGTGGGAGGAATATATTATTATATTGTATGCTAATACTCAGTGGATTTAATTCCAGCCCCACTGAAGCAGAACTCCCACCTACTTCAGTGCTGCTAAGTTTTTACCCAGTGTGAACATTTCTTCTCTGAATCTTTCTATTTTGATTCATCTTTCCAAAATAGCTTTGAAAACCAAAATGCGAATACTTTTATATGCAAGAATTAACATCTGCATAGAAATTGATTTGTACCACTCTCCATATAACATATGGAGATAACATATGGACATATAAACATATAACATGTAACATATGTCCATATAACATATGGACAACATATAACATATGGACATATAAACATAACAAAAATTTAGCACGAGTATGTACTTATTTTCCAAGTTTGATCAGCAGGAATAAAATGTAAATTTCTTGTTAGCCAAAGGAAAGTAATAGGCCATCATTACTGTCAGTACAGAAATCCCACTACAAACAAGCAACAAATACTGCCAGGAAATCAGTTTCAGAGGAGATGTCACCATGGAAAATAAGCTTAGGAAGTGCTGAAATACAAGGGGCTTTGATTCTAATTTTGAACTTTGACAGTAGAAATCAAGCCAGTTTAGAGGTATGTTTCACTGGAGATAAAGCGTATACCTAAAGATAGGAAATTCGGATAAGATCATTCCTTCAAAATAAAATATTGATGATGCAAATTGATGACTGAGAATTTAAGGATTTAAGATTATTAGGGATTGAAGATTTAAAAACAAATGTATCACATATTCTCACTGATAACCCACAATTTCATTTCAATTTTCCTGATGTTAGTCATTATACAATTTCTAACAGAGTGGGCCAAGGTGGTTCACCTGAAGTAAAACCTAACAAAGATTTTGTTGGTATTCTAAAATAATCCAAATTTTGGAAAATCATATCATTTTCACTTAATCCCTTATCTGTTGGTAACGAGGATACTGCTACTGGTGTTCATTTCAGGCCCAAAACAATGCCTGGTGATATCAGTGGAAGTATTTCTTGTGTTGCAGATTAGATCCTTACATGGCACTGCAAGTGGCACTGTTCTTTTTCAGACTTTTCATTTAGGAAGTCCCAAATATAATTCTTACACTTCAGGGAAACTTCAGAACAGGTAGATTATGGGAAGTCATGGTGACAGTTAGATGAAGTTAGCACTGGCAAGAGTTCAGCATGTGGCAAGATTCTTTTGAGAAAGAAAGCTTCCATACAAGAAAAAATATATTTTTCTGCAAATGCATGCTACATATCTTTTAATAATCACATAACGAAAAATGATACCATAATACAGAACTTATTCCTATAGAAAATAAGGCTTTTTTTTTATATGGATTCTGTTTCTTTCTAAAGTTGCTGGTTCAATAGTTTATTCCTGAATATAAAGAATATATGGGGAATATATGCTCACATATGAAAACTGATTTCTAATAAAAATCAAAATCTTTAGTTTCTAGGAAGAACTAAATACCCAATAAGTTTGAAATGGTAAAACTAACACAATCCTCTTGAACTGTAAGCTAATAAAATAAAGCAGACAATTACTACAAAGAGCAAAGATAATTAGAAGTCACTTCTATGTCTGGGAAACAGTGATTCTGTTGAATATGCACTGGTTAAAGTTTTCAGTAATAGAAGAAGATGCATTTACACAAATGTGAGGGTTTAACGTTAAGTGTGATAGTGATCTCAAATAAGCTAATAAGAAATAATCATAATTCAGTGATCCACTAGTGAAATGGTATGCAATCTGTGTTTTTTTGTTTTTTTGAAAGTGTGCCTGTAACAGTGTAAATATGTTTTTTGTTGTTGTTGTTTGTTTTTTTTTTTTCAAAATGTTCTATCAAAAGTAATCGAAATATTCTGACTGTAATATCTCATCCACAGAAAAAATGGTATCCTGAATGATGTGTTGCAGGACCTTCATTTTCCAAGAATTCCAGACGAGTTTCAAGATCAATGTTTTCAACAAGGGATTAAAAATTCATGGAGGACATGAAAAAATATTTACATATATCAATTTTGTAATTATATTTAAAATATTCCACTCAAGAAATACAATAAATATTCACATTTTTCATAATTGGTCTTTCTCATAATTTACAGACAAACAAGCATAATTTTCCATATTATTATGGTAGCATGCTATCAGAGTTGAAAGCAGTTTAAATTGACTATCCTTAACAAACCAGGTATTGAATACATTACCCTATATATTGTGGAGTAAGCTATTGCACTTGAATATGACCCTCAAACACAAGACTTAGGAATAAGTTCAAACAGCGTATTAAATTAAAAACGAAACAAAGCAAAACAAAACAAAACAGTCTTTGTATTAAGTATTAACATATTTACATTAAAGTTGCATTTTCATTCTGAACCTCCATGCTTTCAAAACAGCGTTAGATCATTTTTGTAACAGCAGCCTTATTGTGAACTTCACCCTTTCTGTATTTTCTGCTCTGGTTATTCCCAAATTCAGCTGGTCCTATAGTTTTCTTTATAGATTCCATGAATATGATTAAATTATCTAAATTTAGGTATGGAGTCCTGTGTAAGATGGCCTAGGGCATCTGACCTGGCCATCTGCTCAACCAAAAAGGAATAGGCCTCCTGTAGGTCACAGACATCTGTCTGATAGCTTTGTGTGGAAGCCTCGGAAACCCCAGGGTGTCCCACAGGGCAGTACACACCTGTCTTCAGAAAATTGAAATGAGCTCTCTCTGCCCCCTCTCATGTCCTGCCTTTAGTTTTCTTTGGAGTGCTGTAATCCATTAGAATTGCATCTGGTTTAAAATTAAAACCTAGCTTTTGCAACTGTAATCAGCCTGACTTTCCTGTTCCTTGATTTGAGGATAGGATACATGCAGTTGTGAAGTGATGTTTGAAGTCTCACTGTAGTCAATCTGTGAAGTCAGTGATGCTAACAGAATGATGCTACTCACCTAAAGTAGACAATTTGGATGTCTAGAATCATTTCAAAGATCTCTGAAGAGCTTCTGTATGTAAATGAAAGCTATAACACAATCCCAAAGGAGAAATACTTCAGGAGAAACAGAAGGCTACTAGGCAAGATGACGTAGGATATATAAAATGGCACTAGTGATTTCTGTTCAAGCAACTGAATCCTAAGGCAGGTGAATACCCAAATTTATGCATATCTGTCAATAGCTACCTACCTTCTCTGGAGCTGAACTTCATTTCAAATACATAACCTCACAGGCAGGATGCCTGTTTGCATAACAAAAATCAGTTATCTCAGTGTGTACAAGTGGGTGCCTGACTATGGAAGGATCCTTGGAAAGAGAAAGGCACATTTTTCTGTGAAAGCTCATCAAAATTTCTTGAGTTATTTACTTCATTCTATTGACTCAACAGAAAAGTCAGTCAACTGTGCAGAGCATTCCAACGTACCTGAATGCTGTGTAAGGCAATGTCAGGAGACAACCAGTAAGAAAGTCTAAATATATGTGTTCACCTGGGACCTAGGGTATTAATAATGAAGCTGAGCTAACTTTATAATCTTAATGTTTTAAAAAGGACAACTGCTGAGAGTGCTGTGCATGTTTTGCGTAATACTCTAGCTGTTATGAGCACCTGTCCAGGAAGTGGAATTGCCATGGGAGCAACTTCAGCTGATGAGTAGAAACTATTCCAGTCTTGCAACTTTAGAATAGCCTGTTCCTTAGGACCTTAGTCTATGTACGTTGTATCCCTAAATTTTATGCAAATGGACACTGATGCTACTGCCCATATCTATGAATGAAGGCAATGTCATTTGATGTAATTACTGGTTGTCTGAGTCTGTCTGCTTTTTCAGAATCTTGAAGTCTTGGGGAAGGTTTGCATTTTAGTAGAGTTAAGTCAGGAAATAAATACCCATTTCCTAGACTGAGATGTTTCTAACTATGCAAAATGTCTGGATGTAAGCACCAAAGAAACTGGGGACAGTGTAAAGGTGTTTAATGAAAGATGCTCAGAGTAAGAGAGGGCCTTTTTCTGTCTTGCATTTAGAACTGTCTTTTCATATTTATTGCAGTAGATATTTTGGACCCGTTGATCATAACAGAAAGCTTTGGTCAATGCATATAAAATACACAAAAATGGGATGCTTGTTTGTACCTTCTTTGATACAAAACAGAACAGAGGATAAAGGTACACATCCCAGTTCAATGCAGAGCTAGAGTCTGGGAGGTTTGGTAGCAGGATTTGATGACAAATAAATGTTCCAGAATCCTGAATCATGACTGGATATCCCAAGTTTGAAAGACTATTTCAACAAAAACATTCTAAAAAGACCACAACAAACATCTGTGTGGAATAACTTACTAATATAATATTTGTTCCTGAGGTGTTTTAGTAAATCTATCTATCTAATCTACCTATCTGTCTATCTATCTACCTACCTACCTATCTATATATCTATCTTTTGCAGGTTTATCTGGATAAATATACATTGGGAGAAAACAGCCTAATTCTGAAACCGTATCAAGATAGGCATCTGGATATAAGTGCACTAAATTCCCTCAGCATTGATGCCTAGAAGGTCCTCAGATTCTCCTAACTTTTCATACCTCAATGAGCAGAAGTTGTGGCTGAAGGAAAGAGGTTAAAGTTGAACATCAATCATGAATCATGGGCTAGGCCAACATTTCATTCAATTGGAAGCATACTTTCCTGTTGGTAAAAGAAATCTTAAAAATCAATCAATCTGGTTTAAGCAAACCTGAAGAATTCTAAAATGCTTGATTTAATCTGTAATTACTATGGTTCAATGTATTGTACAAAGACAGACTTTTCACTGATGAGATTTTAAACGGCTACTGATGACTTTATAACTTATTTATTTATTTATTTATTTGTTTTTATTCCCCCCCCCCCCCCCCCCCCCCCCCCGGATTTACTGCTAAACACAAGTATTTGACTTGACAGATCACTCATATTCAGCTTTTCTCAAGGGAAATGCAATCTAGCACTGATTGGTACATCTACCATGATAAGAGAAATTAAGAGTCATTTTTTAAGTATATTTAAAAATTGGTATTATCCCTGAGCCAACGACTATGTGCATATTCAGTCTTAAATGAGGTAAAATTACAGATGAGTTGAAGGAAATGGCTACAAAATGGATTTATTATTTAATGAACACAATGAGCACCTTGTATAATGTCTACAGGGCAAGTATTCCAGGGTAGGACTTAAATGACCATTTTCCTTAAAGTTCTTTCCTGGAAAGAGTCCAGTGGAGGGCAACAAATATGATACAGGCCCTGGAGCATCTATGAGGAGACTGAGAGACCTGGGTCTGTTCAGCCTTGAGAAGAGAAGACTGGGAGGGGATCTCATCAATGTTTACAAATATCTTAAGTGTGGGAGACAGTGGGATTTGGCCAACCTCTTTTCAGTGGTTTGTGGGGATAGGACAAGGAGCAATGGCCAAAAAATGGAGCACAGGAAGTTTCACACCAACATGCGATTCTTCACGGTGAGGGTGATGGAGCACTGGAATAGGCTGCCCAGGGAGGTTGTGGACTCTCCTTTTCTGAAGATATTCAAGGCCCATCTGGATGCCTACCTGGGCAACCTGTTCTAGGGAACCTGCTTTGGCAGGGGGGTTGGACCCGATGATCTCTTGAGGTCCCTTCCAACCCCTACAATTGTGTGATTCTGTGATTCTTTGTAGCACTACAAGTGAATTTTCATGGTTTGATTGTATTGACAGTATCAGTGCCCCTCAGCAAGGATTGTTATCTTCTCTTGCAGTAACAGAATTTTGGAAAGGCTACCAAAATTCATACAGTTGCTATGTTTGCAGAACTAGAGGACAGGTAAATATGAGAAATATACCAGGAAAGGCATTGTTTATCAGCAGAGGTACTTTTATTTATGCTGCGGTTCAGGCATCAGCAGAGCAGTACTGTGCAATATGCAGTGAAACAACAGAAGTGTAAACCCTGATCATGAGAATGCAAATGCATGAGTACCACAGCTTATGTCTTACAGTGCGTGAGGCTAGTGGCTCTTTCTGGACTGTGCATGTAAACATGCATGTAACATCCACTGTTAATATGGATTAGTAAGTGCTACAGATGTTTTACTCGGTTGTGTACCTGGTACAAGGTAAATAGAAAATGTGGTCTGTCTATTTCACCTGCTGAAGACAGAAAAAATATGAGATGACAATCTGTCTCATACAGGGGATTTACATTATTCCAAAGCTATATTAACACTATTTGCATTTTTTTCATTAAGGATATTCTTCATTGAGTTTCTGGACAGCTCAATAGGAGCGTCCAGTGGTTTCAATCTTTTAGGGACTAGTTTATGAAAGGACTTAACAGCTGTAATTTCATTGTCTTGCTGTTTTCTTAATATTTGATTTTTCTTTTATTTATATTTATCAACTAGTGAACATATTTGCACATAAATTGAACCTTTAATTAAAAATACTCAAATATTTAACTCCCTGTAAGCATTTGTTAAATATATTCACCAACTCGGTAAAGAAAATAAAATCTAGCACACACACACAAAAAAAATAAGGAAGAAAGAAAACTTTCATGTTCAAAAATACCAATTAAAACATTTTTTAAATATTCAAATACTCAAATGTATAAAACTACTCACAGTAGTGAGTATTTCAGCTGTATAAGTGCATGGAAAATAGCTTGGGGGGTTATTCCAAGTTTCACAAGACCCAAACCTACAGTCTTGCATTGTTACAAATATGTTTTATTTAGATGAGTATATAAAGCTTCAGTGAAACTTATCAGCTTACTATTTGTAAAATTTGCTGGCAGCACAAAACTGGGTTCTTGATCAGAAACTTTCTTCAATAGCTTCAAAGCATAATTCAATAACTTAGATTTTTGTTCAAATCTACTAATAAATGAAGGGATTTATTAACAAATTGTTTTTCTGATTAGTTCTCTTTTTTTGTTTGCTTGTGTCTACTGATGCAAATATTTGTTTGCACATTTTCTTCTGCCACCACCATGTACAATGATACATTTAAATGCTACTTGAATTATTTCCTTACAAATAGCTTTTGATATTTTATATTTGATTTATTATAATTAGCAGTAAGACTGGCATGAGATGTTTAATTGCTTAAAATATATTCATGCTCTTTAAGATTTCAGAATGTGAAAACAAAAACAAATATGCAATGCTGTTTTGCATAATGCAGTGTGTGTGCATGCATGTGTGCACAAGGATAAATTAGCATTATGAGCAATAGTTTTATCTTCAGCTAAGACTGGGCCCTTGATCTTGACTGCCTTCTTGGAAGCACCTGCCACCACAGAAGAAGGTTGCAGTACCAGAGTGATTAGGCATAAGCTAGGATGCTAGGGAAAGTAGAAGCACTCCTGCTAGGAATAGACTACTTGAGGAAAAATGCATTCTCAGGTTTCATTTATTTTATTATTTTATTTTATTTTATTTTATTTTATTTTATTTTATTTTATTTTATTTTATTTTATTTTATTTTATTTTATTTTATTTTATTTTATTTATTTTATTTTTATATATATTTTATTTTATTATTTTATTTTCTCCTTTCCATCTGGAAGGCACAAGCACATTTCTGGTTGAGATGCATTAGCTGGTGGTGGCAACAGGATTTTAATGGAAATAAAGGATGACTCACTACATCTGAGTTCATAAAGTGTAAGATTGATCTACTCAGTGGGCAAACTAACAGTTCAATGAGAAAAGATCAGATTAGTCCACAAAGGTTTCAGCAATAATGAAACACAGGCAAATGGATTGCAGTTGGCTCTAAAAACAATGAAAAATAAGTCATGCGCACTATAACTACAGTGTATTTCTAAAGATAAAAAATAACCAGCAGAAGCTATGTTATTTCATAGCAGATTGGAATAGAGTACTTGCAGAAATATATGAAGGAGACTATTGTACAGGGCAGCTTTCCTTTCAGATCCTTGCATTGATAATGTCAGAAGGTTCCACTTAGCTTTGTTTAACCAGATGTAAGTGAACAAAAACAAAAAAACAAACAAACAAAACCAACCTTTTCCTGATCTATTCTCCAGTGTAAAGCAATGAAATATTAATTAATGCTACATATAAATGTCTATTCAATTTAGAATCATTCTTTTTTTAAGGTAGAAAAAGAGAAAGAATAATTGACAACACGGCAGGTGTTTCTCATGCCGAAATATGTCTCACTTTCATTTATTTAAAAAGCTTGAAAATGCATATTTGTTTGGAAAAGCCATTTATCCAGAGAAATCTTTTATTACGTGTGCCATAAAGCAGGCAAACAGAATGTCACCTCCTCACACCTGTAACTTTAAGCCATTGCAAAGCATGAACTGTTTAATTTTGCCAGAGAGTAAGTCACTACTTCACTCTGTTATTGCATGACAGCTGTATATGAGCAGCTACATTCTGTATGAAGCG
Source organism: Anser cygnoides (assembly GCF_040182565.1). Taxonomy (NCBI): domain Eukaryota; kingdom Metazoa; phylum Chordata; class Aves; order Anseriformes; family Anatidae; genus Anser; species Anser cygnoides. Next base: position 25,746,114 of record NC_089873.1, read on the forward strand.
GAGGGACGCCACATGACTAGAGGCAAAGCACTGCATTGTGTCAATGTCATTTCTGTTAAAGATCTTTTTGTAGTCTGACATCCAGAATGGAGTCACACATTAATGTACAACGGATAATATTTCTGACAATATCCTCTGGATGGCCTTGAGCTGATTACCACTACTTCTTCAGAAAACAGTTGTTACTGAATTGTTTCCTTTCAGTAGAGCCTGCCTGAGGAAGAATAGCAAGCAAGACTGGATCATTAATGCTAGATATATCATAACTTTGTAATTGTCCTACTTTGGCTCTTGAAAACATTATTTTTATTTTTATTTTTTTGGACAGGAAACAGCTTGCCTGTAGTGGTAATAATGGAAAGAATTGAGCTGATCTAAACAAGTTTCTGTAAGACACACTCATGTGCTAAAACTTTAGCTAGTTAACCATAACAAATTCAGGTGTAAGGCAAAGAATGTCTTCAGGACTGGTACTCAGCCTGTCAAGCAGGGTTGTACATGCTACCCTTCCAGTTTAATCAAACAGTAAAACATTTGACATCAATGTGTTGTCTGAAAGGTGAGAAATAAGTGGCTGTATTGTCATACCATGCTAATGCTATTACCTTGCTTTTGTGTTGCAAGCTGATTATGAGTAGTCTTTCAAACCACAGTGTAGTCACAGAATGGACAGTGGAACTGTGTATACGTATTGAGATTTGGGATCATTTAAAAGGTAAACCCCATGAAGATGTAAGACAATAGGGTGATGAGGTGACATGATAATTTTCTGTGGAATTCAGTGATATGCTTAACACAGACTTGTAGATGATGGAAGCACAAAAGGATCAGCTCTCATATCTTGTCTAACCATCATGCCCTTCCTTCAGTTTTCTCAGGTGTGCAACTGTCAATCCTTAAATACATCAGTATATGATCAACAAGGTCAGCAAAGATGTCCATCCTGTCCTACAGTTCCACAGATGTAGACATATATACACACAAATATCTGTTATTTACTATTTTAAAAAATCATTGTGCTAGTATAGATGATTTTTTTTGTGACATTTCTTCCTCAAAGAGAGATTTCTGTAACAATATATGCCTTCAGAGGCAAGAAACACCTCTCATACAGAACATAAATACCTGCTAGAATCTTGTCCGTGTTTAGGAGCTCCAGCTGTGGAGTTTTCTGAAGGGTCTCTGTGGGAAGCAGAGTTCTGAATACTAGCCCATCATAACAAATACTTAAACAAATAAACAATAACTTCCCAAGCATGAAATCCACCTCAAAAGATGAAATTCTTTAAGAAGACAAACTAGAAAAAACAGCAATTACCTCAGAATATCAATTTAACTTAGGAAAACCATAAGAAGCTTAGAAAAGAAGAGTCATTGAACACTGAAAACAAATGCCCAATTGAAGGTTGCATAAAACTTCACAGAAATCAGGAAATAAAGAATGTGAGAGAAAAATAACCCATCAGATAACCAGCTACTAGCAGGAGATATGATAGGTGCCATGCTGCCTAAAAGGAATTTGTGAAAATGACAGAGGAAGCTGAACATGTTGGCAAGGTTTCATAGTTCTTTTCTGGTGGTCTCAGAGTGCCAAAAAATGCACTGTTTTACACATTAATAGTTTGAGTGTCCCCTTGTGATTCTCGTATATGTGTGTTCTTCAAATCATCCATTATTTATATATGTCTTAACTTTATATGAACTTCTCCCGATAAGCAGGATTTTGGATTAATATTTAATAAGTGTATATGTACAACAAACAATTACCCCTGTTTTTCTTAATACATGCTTTCACAATGAAAGGCTGCAGGATTTAAGAAGACCTAAGCCCCTTTTCCATTAACATCTTTCTGTTAGGTCAGATATTGGCCATAATCCTCATCCCAATAAACTCGGAGGACATCAATTTCAATAGGAACAGGAAAAAAAAACAACAATGTGTTGTCTGCATTTGTATAAATTCAGACAGAATGTTGGCACATTTAATATAACAACCTTTTTATTATTTGTTTTAGTCCTATATACGGATGACTAAGTATTCCTGACACACACCTTTATCCATGCAACCCCCAATCAGATTCATTAATCAATATCTTTTATTCATACAATAGCATTCCTCTTTCTCATTCTTTTCCTTAATAATGGGTATAAATCTTACTGTAATTACTGTACTTAGACATGAGAGATAAAATGCTGCATCATCTCATTAAAGTATCTTGATGCTGCAGTGGAATGTGGATATCTGCCTGACTAAAAGGAATAGAAGCAACTGTAGGTTTCCCTTTGAAGGTGCTCCTAACTCCATTCTGCATTTCCTACTCAACAGAATTCCCACTGTGACAAACCTGACAGTCCATCTCTGGGGAGTATCAGACTAAGATAAAGACTTCAATAAAGACTGTCTGGTTTGCTCAGTCTTGTACACAATACGCAAGGTGTCTCCCAGTTTGTTGGATTAAACTGATGTTTCTCCTCAGTGTAAATGATATTGCTTTATTTTACCATCTGGAATTTGACAAATTTGTGCAATATAAATGTTTTTCAATTGTCTTAATTGAAACTTCTGTAAAGCTCAAATAAACCTACTGCAGACATTTTCAAGGCACAATTAAGACATTTAACACCACTGATAGCATGCTTCCACAGTTCTTTGTGTCTACTGAAATCTCACTTTTTTTCCCAACGAATTCACTTGTATTGAATTCTCAATACAATTCATACAGCTGTGTGAATATTCTTATTCTGGTTTGACTTTTTTTTTTATTATTATTATTATTTATTTATTTTTAATTACTTGTAGTTAGGCAAAACTTATAGTAAAGGATATACGGAGTTGAATAGCTCACAGTTTATTGTTGTGGACAAAAAACTGGTGGGATTCTCCAGTACATACATAGGAATCACAATTACACGTGTTATATTATTCACAATTTAATCTTTGTGCAAAGTGCTCTGAGAATACTGCATACAGTTCTGGTGCACATAATTCAACATCAGTGCTGAAGAATGAAGATGAATCCTTGGAATAACCACAAGAATGGCTGGGGTTTGGAAAACATGATTCATAGTGAAAGACTCTAGGAGCACATTGACCATTTAACTTACCAAAGAGATTCTATTACCTGGATAATGATTTGATCATAGTGAATACTGCAATACCTATTCAGAGAACACATGTTAATGATAATCTTTTCCATCTAGCTCAGTGGAAATAAGACAAGTTAAGCATTTCTCCTAACCTATTCTCCGTAAACACCAGTGATAGGACCGGCGGGAACGGTGTTAAACTGAGGCAGGGGAAGTTTAGGCTGGACATCAGGAAGAGGTTCTTCACCGAGAGGGTGGTTGCACACTGGAACAGGCTCCCCAGGGAAGTAGTCATGGCATCAAGCCTGTCTGAATTTAAGAAGTGATTGGACTGTGCACTTAGTCACATGGTTTAAACTTTTGGGTAGACCAGTGCCAGGAGTTGGACTTGATGATCCTTATGGTTCCCTTCCAACTCGCGATATTCTATGATTCTATGATTCTATGATTAATTCCCTTACTAAGCTCACATGAATGGAACTTTTGCAAAATAAAAGGAGAACTGTATAAACCTTTAATAGTACGGTCTTGATATTCTTACAAAATTGTTGTAATTACATTTCACAGATGCATTAACTTCTTTTTCTTTCATAATAGCAGTGTTTGTATAGCTTGGGCAATATTATGTATTCATCCATCCAAAACACAAGATTTCACTTCTGTCTTAGAAATAAAATTGTAAGAGAAAATATAGGTTCCAGATGTAATCATAACTGAGAACTTCATTGCCTTTGTTTCATATTATCCTTAATTCAACAAACGAATGTTTTTTTATTCTCAATATCTTATTTGGTTAACAACCTTTATTATATGCCTACAGAACTAGCTACTCAGTGCTGAAATAATTCATTATATGCAAGACTTCAGTACAAGCTGTGCTCATGCCAAAACAGTTTAAACAGAGAACATGAAAATGCTCTCTCCTGTCTAAAAATTAAAATATGAATAAGTTTTCAGCCTTGTAACCACACTAAATTATAAATGCAACAGAATGCACCACACATTTAGTATCAAAGTTCTTCATTCATTCATTAGTTGCAAATATTTTTGGCTCTAGTTTGAATCTTCAGCACTCTCAGATCTCCTTTTTTCCTCATGTTTTTAATTGAGCTTGCAGTTTTGAAAATGTATTATGGACTTTTAAGCATATTGTAAGCGCAACTTTTTTATGACTCAAATCTACCATTTTAAATTTTACATGATAAATTGAAGGTTCAACTTTTTTTCTGCAGTTATGTGGGAGTATCTGACTTAAACTCCTGCATGAAGCAGGTCCAGAGGTGCTTTAGATACTCACATTCTCAACTTCAAAGTAGCAATATAAGCTTCTACTTATAACCATGTGGGACATGTTTAGCTCTGGGCACATTTCACTATGTAACCTATATATGGCCAATAGGAAAGACCTACTTCTTTCTATAACCTATTTTCCCCTTATACAATGCCTGTGAGTAAAGAAAATCACATAAAACAATTTCAAGCCAATTTTTAAATGGAATAGATTTGACTGAAAGAAATTGCTAGAATTACTTTGCTTACCTCTATTCATCTTGCTTCAATATTGGGAATCTGTCATTCTAACTGGCTTGTAAGTGTTAAGTAATTTTTGTCCTTTTCCTAAGTTTTACAGACAGGCAGGAAGTTTTGAATTTTCACCATTTTTTCAGTATTGTTGGCACCTTTTACATTTGTGTGTGATGAGCTTTGATTCTGACCATGAAGACAGAGAAATGACACAGTTCACCAGGGCCTAAAGGGGTAGAGGCAGACAGATCACAGCTTAGTGTAAAACAGTTTTGTAGTATCATGACAGTGATATGGCTACTCTGGAATTCAAATGTGGCCAGCAGATGGTACAGCATTCAGTGAGCTGTACTGCTTAGCAAGGAGCTCAATCGGTATGTGTGAGATCTGTCTTGCAGGTTAAATTTTTTAAACTTCTGTATTCCCTGTAGTGACATTCACCAAAAATATGAACTGATTTTTTTTTCTTTCTTTAAAGAACCAAGAAAAAAATAGGAAAAAGAATTATTTTTGCTCCCAACTTTGCCATAATCAGACATTAATATGGCTGCATAATGGACCATGCCATACAAGATTTCTAAGTAAAAAGATATTGGATCGTGCTTGTTCAAAATGAATTCAGGATACTTCAGCAAACAATGTATTTGCTTTGAGTTGTTTTTTTTTTGTTTGTTTGCTTTGTTTTTTTAATGACTTGTTGGTGTTCTCAAATGCTTGAGTTAGAAGCATTTAAAAAGACATAGAAAGAAGACTGTTGTTTATGCAGTTTCTAGTCTATCTGTCACAAAATCCACTTTATGATTACTTTTAAATTTTCTTTCAAATTGCCTTCACAGAAATCAGTTATGAATTGTTAGTGATGCTATCTAATCACTACTTTGCTTATAGAACTGTATTTATCTTATTATTTTATATCTTATTAATTTCTACTTGCAAGTCTGAAGTGAAAGAAATTGAGTATGATTGCTTTCCTGTAGCCTCTTTTCTAAAAATATGGAGATGATATTTTCTCTTGTGTCATTCTCAGAAATAAAAAAATTACGTAGAAAAGATTTTGAATGTTCTAGGTCTAGGGTTAACTTGTTTTTCAGTAAATAATCCAGGTAAGATGTTCTTTTGAAATGGAGTTTGTTCTAGAGCTACTAGGATAAAGAATTGAGATTGTCTCATGGGAAAAGGTATTACTTTCACTTTGGAAAAAAATAAGAAAAAATTCTCAAGTTACTAAAAAATGCTGGAAATTTGATATTATTGGTTACACTTGTTCCAAAACACGATAAATGCAGATAGGTAGTGTAAACAAACAAGTGATATTGTACAGCTTGCACTCAACAAGGGGAAATATATTAGAGTTTTATAAGAAAGACGTTGTCCTCATGGCAAATAGAAAAATGATTGTTAGAGATAAAGGAATTTTCAGAGAAGTTTTACTTGGGTCTGATATCAGAGATACCAAATAATCCAGAAAAAAATGGATAGTATGCATAGTATTGCTCTTACCTACATGGGACTTTTTTTTTTTTTTTCCCAGTATAGGCTCATAAATTATACAATATTTTTAACTTTAAAATCTAATCTATTGGCATTTATTTCATCTGTTGCACTTCAGCAAGAAGCATCTTCCTATTGAAGAAACGTATAAATAGCCATATGAAGATATTCTCTGTTGTTCCATTAGGTCATGGCCAAGGGAATGGCTTTTTAGAGCTCATAGTCAAAGCCATTTTGCTGGACTTCCTCATTGCATGAACAAACTCAACCAACCAAGTAGGTAGAAACATCACCAAAGCTGATTCTCATACGATGGAACATCAAAGCTAAAAATAGCCAAGAAGAAGGCATTGTACTGTTTGAGTATTATCATATCCCAAAGATTGACTCTCTGATAATTATAGCAAAAAAAAAAAAAAAAATAATGAGCCTAACATCTACTTTCATTATGGGCATTTTAAACTCTTTTCTCATTTAAAAGAGAAATAGTTCTATCATTGCTCTTATAAGGTTAGAAAATAATCAAAACAAACTATACAATATTTTTTCCTTAGAAACAGAGTCAAAAATAGCCCTCATAATAGGCCTTTAATACAATCATCTTGAGCCTGAATTTAACCAGCAATGTTCATTGCAAGTGGTGTTGAATGTTGAAAAAAAAAAAGTTACATACACATTCCTAGTATCCTATGGAAGCTATTTAATGACATTAAATGATTTTAATGACATTTCCTGAAACTTTCTTCAGTAGTAATACTTTCAAATAAACCACTAGAAGTAATATTTGAGAATTTAGAATCATTTTTCATTGTAATATCCACCTAAAATGCTTTTCACCCCAATATTTCTTTTACCTTTTTGCTAAAAAAGAAATGACATAAATACTTACTTTTAATTCAAAAAATATATATTCCTCAGTCTTAGTATGCAAGACGCAACACATATGATGCTAATTGGAAACTTCCTGACAAAAGTTTTATACAATAAAACGAAAAGTTTTTACGATATTTATGGTAAGATATTTGATAAGTGCATGTTGAATACGACATTTTTTATTTTTTTTAAATAAAATATTAAGTTCAATGAACTTTTGGTGACTCACAGGCAGTGACATTGGGGACATTTTGGAATTTTGGAATCTCCATTTCCGTAACACACATGCTTGACTCATCTACCCAAAACACAACAATTTCATGCTCCATTGAAGTGACATAAGAACTTGGAATGTAACAATTCATAAATTGTGACAGATCAAAGATATATCTAGGCCAGGATCTTGCAGCCATTACTGAATGCATAGAAGTGAGAGAAAAACAAGGCAAACATATTTGGCATTTTCCCTTAGTACTGTCTCAGCTTCCATCTATTCTCAGTTCAGACACTTTATGAAGCAGATAGCTTTCCTATGTACTTACAAGTATAAATTAATTTCTCGTACAAGAATTTGCCTAGCACAAGTAGCTCTTAAGTACACGTACATTTTAAAACATCCATTATGTGAGAAACTGCAGAGTTCAGGGAGCTTCTGCTTTAGTGAAAATCTTGAAAAATATTCCTAAGTTCCTAAGAACTGTAAGTTCTCTTGATACAGGATGAAAGCAAGGGTTAATAAAGCATTAAAGCAATCATAATCATAGAATCTACAAATGACAGAGGAAATTATAAAATATTTATTTTTCTATAGATTTTATGGCAGCATAACTGAAAATTTAGAACCATGCAAAATGTTTAAAGTTCCTTCATTTAAATAGAGTCATAAAAAAATAATCCTTAAATTTTTAACTTATACATTGTAGATTGGTCTGCCATTTATTTGACGTGTAGTTTGACATGCAGTCACATTATGTACATTCCTGCTTTTCCATATTAACACAATTTTAATAAACAATATTTCCATAGTATTCCTCCGATACATACTTAAGGTCTTCCTAGTCATGACTCTGTCTGATGACAACTGTTGAAGTAATATGATTGATGAGTAAGTCAACACCTAAAAATGCTCATGGAACAGTTCTCCGGGATTCTTGCAGAATATTCAATATAGTTGACATTGTTATTTTTTTACAGCTTAATTACAGTGTTTCAAAAGAACTGAACATTGAAACAGGCCTTACAAATATTTAATGACATCAGTCTACTAAAAACAGGCACACATCTTAAGCTTCCATTGTTCCTTCTACTAAAGCCAGTGTTACTCTTTAACATTTTCTCCTCATTTAACTAAGGTTAAAATAGCATTCCTTGCTGAAAGAAATGTAATGATATACATTGAAAATAATCTTTTTTCCTTCCTCCCCCTTGAACCTCAAACCTGGAAACTAATTGGCTTCTGGAAAGCAAATGCTTCTTGGGAATGTTCTCTGATTAGAAACCAATTGAAAATGGGAACTTTCTTCAAGCATAACCCCAATCTAAATCAGGTCTACATGTCTTCCCAGGACTAAACATATGCTCACACACAAAGCACCAGGAACATGGACCACGGTGGACAAGAGCACCACCTGGTGACGCCTTCCTTTTCATTACCTTGCCGTGCTGCTGCGCACAGAGCCAGGTCTCCTCCTCAGTTCATGGCAGCATGGGAAGAGACAGCAATTTTCAAAACCCCCTTGGATTTTTCATGACCTAATGAAAAAAAGCTTGTTCAGGGAACTTAATGTTCAACTACACTTAAGCATCTTGAATTCTTCTGAAATTACTGTTCTTTTTCTTCACCATGTGGGAACATAATACCACCTGGAAAGGCTTCACTCTTTTGAATTTTCCAGAACTGAATTTCCATGATCAGCTTCATACAGTCCTGCATTTTGATGTTATACAGGATGCCATAGAAGCAATAATCTGGATATAAAAGGAGGAAGACAGACTACTTTGAAAAAAAGCATATTTGCTTTTGTAATTTTTGGAAATTTATATTTTAGGATATAATATTTACAAGGACAAGATTATTTTAAAGGGAAATGCAGAAGAATAAATCTGTCTTTGTCGAGCATTTTCTATATTTTTTTCCCAAATCAAATAATTATTATGGCTGAATATTGACTGTGATACAGTTCATACTTCTAAAGCTACGTATATTTTTCTTTCTTCTGAAATCTCTTTCTAGTAAAGATTTTTTATTGAGGTCTAATCCACAACTCTCTGAAGTCAAAAGGATCCTGGGCTTTGGATCACCTACTGGTTTACTTGCCATTTGCCTAAGAGACACAACTTTAACCGTAATTATTTCTCTGTCATTAATAGTCAATTTATAGTCAAAATATTCTAAAATGATTTTGTAAAAATGTTATCTTTAGTATTAAACAATAGGAAAGATTTTGATTAATTTTATGATTAGAAGATCAAATTAGCATGAAAGTAGGCTAAAAATTGTGAACATGCCTTAGATGAAGAAAACTTCTGGGCTTCCTGCCAATTTAAAAGAAAAGAGAGAGATTCAAGGTAGAGATGGTACTATTTAGCTAGTGTCTGAGTCAGAATCTAGAAACAGCAACCCTTACATTTTGAGTACTTACATATGCAAGAAGTCTTACTGAAATTAAGTGAGACAAAAATAAAATGCTCAGAAAAAGGATTTGTTTCTGTAGCAGACAAAAATAAGATGCAGTTTGACAAAAATGAGCTGTAGCACTTTTCACAATTTGAATACTCTTGAACATATTGAAGTATATGCATGGTGTATTGCTAGAATACATAGCATAATTGCACATATTTTTTTATATGATTATATGTATGACATGTATACTATGTGTAAGTACACATATAAACAAACACATAGTTACACACACTATGCAAATATTCGTTATAAATGAAATGTATCTTCTACATTTTCAATAAGCCCTAAAATGTGTGTAAGGAAGAAAAATTCAATCAGGCATTGCATTAACTTTGAGGTATCTTGGCACAAAAAGAACTAAATATGTAACAGTGTAGTCTCATGAAGATAGTTGCCTGAGGAGCTACAAGCTACTCAGGTAAAAGTTAGCAACGGTCTTAGTGGCTTTGCAAAGAATAGACATATCTTATGGGGAGAAAGATATGACACCATTTGAGAATATAAGTGGATATAAAAGGAAGAACACATTATACGCAGACCACCTCTGGAAAAAAAAAAAAAAAAGCATTTATGGATATTCATATTCTAGAATATAATATTCAAAAGGACAAAATGGTGTCAGAACACCCTTTAGGTTAAGCTTCTGTGAAATGAACAGCTGTCTCCTCCTCCCACCAGAGTACAGGGTGTCAGGCTCATCTAATGGAACAGTTCTGTCCTGTTTTATGCAGTCATTTATGGCACTAGAAAAGCAAAGAGGAAACCTTCATAATTAGGGCCTTTTTCTAATAAATATTTATACAATGTGAAAATGTTGCAGTAAGAGAGAAAGAGGGAATCACAGTGATATGTTGCCTGATAATCAGATATTTTCCGGAGAATGGAGACAGAACAGAATGGTCCCACCAGTTAGCTGAATGGCCTAATTACAGTGTTTGACTTTTTTTTTGTTCAAGCTCTGTTCTATATATAACTGAGAAAATGTAAGTGTAGCACTTATTTCTGTTGAATTTAAAATTAACCCTTATAATTTTACAGTTCTCCTGACAAAGTGGTTCATGGTTGAAAGGTGTTTATCACACTCTAGTACATCACATATACCAAAAAAAAAAAGAAAAAAGTTCTCCACTGGGTTTAAACAAGTAAAAGTTTGAGGGATGCTATGGACTTCATGCTTTTAAGCTATAGTAAAACTTGACATAAAAAAGTATGTTTTATTCTCTCTCTCTTTTTTTTTTTTTAGTCAATTTATATAAGATCTGTAGCTACCCAAAGGATTAAGGTACTCAAAGATGTGAATATTGGTACCTGGGTCTATAATGCCTATCTCGAAAGAAGAGGCAAAATGTATAACAAAAATACATCTAATACTTGATATGATTAATGTGTTTCTATTGCTTTTGATAATTAGAACTACTATATGGTATTTTAATGTATATCCAGTATTATTCCCAAGAAAAATTGACCCAGCATTTACCAAACCATGTTAGGCTCATTCTTCCTCAAACTTAGCATTTGGAAATATTGGTGAAATAGCTTGCAACAGTAAAACATGTAAAGTAATGAATGCAGAATTATTCTACCACAAACCACTTGTGGCAAAATATGACAGTGATCTAATCTATTACCTCTTTTACTTGAACTCTAAGCAAGGATGTCCATTTATTCTCCATTTTCCCTGTATGACTGGTTAATTGAATAGGTTGCTGATAGAAATAATCTTTTAAAGGCTCTTTGTCTCAGAGACCTCCCAGCCAGTCTGAAAAAGAGTTACAGTGACATATAGTATCAAAATTAGGCCCTGAGGTTGTATCCTGAATATTTTAATGTATTACAGTAATAATAGGCTCAAGACATAACTTCTTAGTAACTCTTGAAAAAAAATAGATTTTGTGTGAGAAGTCCACAGCTTCTTTGCATTGGAAAACTGACATTTCAAGAGAACTTTTTTTTCTTTTTTTCCCCTGAAAGACAATCTGAAATGTAAAGCCTTAGTTATTCCATGCTTGATGACAGACATCAAATGTCTGTGGGAATGAAGAGGTGCTGCAAGCTGTACACAGCTATTTTGCCTCTGTCCTATGCAGAGAAAAAGCACAGCTATTGTAAGAGTTGGAAAGAAACTAGACTCAGTGAAAGAAACAACAACAACAACAACAAAAAACAATTGTAACAGTGGTTCCTATGAAACAGATAGCAGAAATGGACAGGTACTTCAGGAACAATAAACTGTCCTTTTTACTATAAAAGACCACAAAATGACTGTATCTCATATGGTGCATTTCCATATCGAGAATTCTGAAGTTTTCTAAAATTTATGAGAAATAGTGTCCACATTTTTATTTATATATTTTTTAGAACTGTGACATTTTATCCAGTGGCTTCTCAGTTATTTGAACAATCAAAGAATCTTTTTTCTCTGCTTTTCACAAATGTAGTATAGATACAACCTGCTCTAGGTGGCTCTGCTTGGGCAGGGGCATTGGATCAGATGACCTCCAAAGTCCCCTACTAACATCAACCATTCTGTGATTCTGTGATAATTCCTTTTCAGCATTGACAATTTCTATTTTTAAATTGTACTTTAACAAAAATAGAAAGTTTAACTGAAAAGTATCTTTGAAGATCCTGGGAATTTCAATTCATCACTCTATTGCTCAGTACTCACTTTTCATTTTCCTAAGTCACTAAGGCACTGCTGTCCCTGAAAAGAAATTTTAAGTTGCAATAATAAGCAAAACATAAAAGTTGGAATTGTTGATGTAAACTGCATCTACCCTTAGATTTCATATATATATATATATATATTACTTGAATTGTACTAGAATTGCTTCACCTGCTTCCTGCATCCCACTACTTCAAAAATAATTAAAAATATACTTTGCTGGCAGAGTTAAGCATGACAGTTCAGGCATCATTCTACTTTCACATTATTGTAAACTTGGAGTAGCTCCTGAAACAATGGATTAACATGACTGTAAAACTGATGTAAATGGGATAAGCAAACAGCAAGGTTCAGCATCCCATATAAAGATGCTTGGAAGTCCTCCAATAAAAAGGTTATCCTTTGGAAGATGAGCTTAGTCTTTAGATGCTGTGGTAATGGATTCTATAAAGCCATAAAATATTTTTGCATAGACAAAATTCATACTGAGGTAGTGTCAGAGATCCATACACTGGTGACCTCAACACTTGCCTGCTGTAACAATGTTTATACTACCAACCTTGGAGGAGTTCATATTGCTGAAGGAAAAAAAAAATGTTCAACTCACAGAAGCATGTTTAGAGGATAGGTGCTTGGGTACCACGAAGTTAGACAGGGTATAGAGACCTATGTAGAACAGGCTGCATTGCTATTTAGCTCTGTCTTCAATACCAGCTTTGTACTACAAGCTGAGTCAAACTTATGCTAATCATGGGGTCGTGATATTCACAAACACTCCCAAGACTAACCCATGTATCCAAAGAGATTGCTACTTCTATAATCACCATGGGAAATTCATAATATGCCTCACAGTAACTCTGAGTGAAAAGAACAGCAATGAAGACAAGAGGGGACAGTGCTACTCAGGAATGTTTCTGGAATGAAATACTACAGTAAAACTTTATTTCTCTTTAGTTCAACCACACACACACACATGCATGCACAACAAAGGAAAAAAAGAGCTAGCTCTTATTTTAATCAAGTGTGCAAAACACTGAGAAAACATGGTGGACCACATGCGTATTTTTGTGTGCAGTTTCAGGACAGGACTCCCACTGAGAACAAAGTATTCACAGAATTAATGTCAGAAATGTTCATATTATGTAAAACCATTATTGCATATCAGGAATTCTAAAATGAAGAAAGACAGAAAGACTATCTCTAGACCAAAAAAAAAAAAAAAGACAAGAAAAAAAAAAGGAAGATTTATTCTTCAGTAATGTCTGAATATTACTGCAAAATAGCAAAACTGAGATACCGTTTATGATTTAAGACACCTACATTTCAGTAGCTAGCACACTAAATTGATAATTGTTCACAAAAACAGCTAAAACATATCTGTTCATTTTACATGTACTGGTAAAAGAGAACTGGCACTATAAAACACTAAACCCCACAAGTTTTTAGCTTTTCTGTCACATCTCAGTGCATTTAATATCCTTCTGTCATATTATTTATGACTTCACAAAGAAACCAGTTATTTCCCATTATCTCTTCAATAAATAAGTAAAGCAGAGTATGCTGCAGCGCTACAATTTGTTAATGAGATGCCTACAAAATCGTCATGGTGTCTAGTCTCAGAAGCTTGCACAGCATCTATTAGAGTTTGCCTCAGCCCTGAAAAGTATTTGCATTTCTTACACATTGATATGTTCCAAACTGACGACTGAGACACACATATTCAAGTGGATTACATAAAGTAAGTAAATCTTTCCATGACACATTTAACATTTCAAAATAATAATAATAATAAATTCTAGCAGTGTTTTCAGCTTTTTCATTAACATTTCCATCAGTCTGTCATGAGAGAGTTGCCTTCCTTTCTGACAAGGAAGGAAGGTCAAAACTTTTACTCTGGATTTCATGTGGCAAAAATTCAATACTCTAGTACTCATCAGAATAATTTCTTTTAAATTTATGAAATAATGACAAAGAAATCATGGATTATATACAGTAAAACTTAACTAGAAATCTGATCAAAAGCCCACTGAACAAAGTGAAAGCCTTTCCATTGGCTCTGGTGGACTTTGCCTCCAAACCCAAACATGGGTAGAAAAAATTAAATTTTCCATTAATTATCTACATTGCTGCTTAGAAAAAAACGCTCAGGAGAATTTATTTTATTTTATTTTATTTTATTTTATTTTATTTTATTTTATTTTATTTTATTTTATTTTATTTTATTTTATTTTATTTTATTTTATTATTTATTTTTGTATAATATCAGTAAGTATAGCTTCCCCTATAGTCTCCGGTGGCCTTTTTTATCATAAAATGTAATGTTCAGTGCATGGATTTCTTTAGTTTTACTTGCTGTAATTGCTCTTACTTCATTTCACTAGTTTGAAATACAAGTCCATAATATCCACATATATATATATATGCATATATATTGAAATAATTTTTTTTTCTAACACTGTTTTATGTCTTGGAATATCATTTCAGCTGTGTTTTCACTGTTTCTACAATGCACTAGCAAGGACAGAAGGTTTAAAAGCTATGAATTCTTTGTTTTCCCTCTTTCTATTCAATTAGCATAAAAATATTCACCCAGGTGAATATTATATATATATAATATATATAACTTTATATATATATATATATAATGCTTTCTTGCAGAGGTTGACGGAAAGTATAAACTCTTTAAAGATGTGTACAGAGGTGACTGGAATATAACTATAATGAGAATGTACATGAATTTAAGTTCTGAGGTGACTTGTTCAATAGATTCTATGTCCTTTCTCCTGAGAAATATACTGTCACTCTTTCTCAGTGGACAATGCAACTAGGAAAAAGCACCTTGGGGAAAGAATCTTGAAAATGGAATAAGGAGCAGTTAAATTGCATTAGACCAATATACAGTCCCCCAGATCTGAAATAAATAAATAAATAAATAAATAAATAAATAAATAAATAGTCACAGCTCTGATACAATGGTCAGTGTATTTTGCTGTCCTGGAATGGGATTCAAGTCCAAAGTGAACATGTTTTTTGTGTGTGCATGCAGATTTTTACCTGTGAGCTAGTGTTGAAGTTCCTATTGGAATCAATGAGTCTTGAAATTGAGTTAACTCATCTGAATCTAGACATGAATATCTGATCTTCTTACCTAGGGTCATACTTAGACACTCATGAGTTCTGCCCTCTTTTTTTTTTTTTTTTTTCAAGTGTGTGATTCAAGAGGAACAGAGAAGAAATCATAAAATAGAGAACTATTTATATATGAGATAAGGAAAATGAAATTTCTAATTTATAAAAAGAAATCAGTCATAAGTTTACTGGTAAAGTCCCCATAGGAGTAAATGCCACCAGAAAAAAAAAAAAAAATTAAATCAATAACTTATCTAAGGCAATGATAAAGGTTTCTGTTTATTCTCAATACTCATTTACACACATTGCATTATTACTGTTTACTAAGCCACTTCCTTCCCAGAAACAGTTGTGGATGCAGTGCATCCATGCCAACAAAGCTGCAACATACTCTTAAATGGAATACAACCTAAGAATATAACCTACTCTCTTCCAGTCTTTCTTCTGGGACTTTCAGAGTATTGTCTTTCCTGTCTCACATCAAAAAAAAAAAAAATTGCTTTTCATTAAACAAATTCTTCAGCTAATGGCCAGAATGTATGGGAGGAGCCTAATAAAGTATGGACCTTTTTACTGGGAGGGATGGATTTTAATGTGGAAAAGCAAGTAAGCACAGGAGTGCATATAATAATCATTATGCCATTGGTTCATATGAGTCATTCATTTTATCAGATTGTTTGAAAGATTCTTGTTAAAGAACTACGTATTTCTTCTTCTTTATATCCATTTATAACACAGATGACCTTATCCTTATTAATCATAGATCCTAATACAGTTAAGCAGGACAATCCTAAAGTACAGGCAGAATTATCAAGTATAAAGTACTTTATACTACCTGGATAATGAGGAGATATAATATATGGCACATTTTTCAATGACTGTTGTAGTAAACAGATCAACCAACAGAAAAAGAATTTATTGCTCTGAATAGCATTGTTATACCAGTCCAAAATTAGTTACATCAGCTCTCGTTGATAGTCTCTGATGCTATTAATGTGTGACATCTTTTCAAGGTTGCCTGAAAGTTTCTGTGAGTTAACAAGACTTTTTTTTTTTTTTTTTTAAGCTAAGGAAAAAAAATAAGCAACCTTTTTCTGCTTTTAACTATAAGAAACTCTGAGCAAATTCTCTACTCCAGTGTTGCTTATGACCAATATTTGTAAAATACTCAGGGAAGGATCCTATGTGTGACTCAACCTCTACGTTACAAGAGGAGGTGCTGTATTATTTAATCTCTAAAAAGAGTTTCCTCTTGATAATCTGTGGACAGAATAAACCTGTTACATTAGAAGTTGGAGCCTGCTATCTTACAGTTTAACTCATGATGAATCTATGTTTCAATAAATAAAGCAAAACTCTATCTTTTGCTTTTTTCACCTTATCTCTGTATAAGATACTGATAGCAATACTTGTATTGCAGGAATTTGTGTTGCAATGCCATGGAGTTTGTTTTAAAGCCCTGCAGTTCAAGATGGAAATAAATAACTGTTGCCCTGGTATATCTTGCTAGAGATGTTCATACTTAAGCTTGAGGCAAAGGTCTCTAAGGTCAAATCTAAGTCTCTGATTTCCATGGGTTTTGGATCAAGTGAATAACATTAAACCCTACAAGGTATTCAGCAGTCACGGGTGTTGCAGCATTTATGCATCTTCCATTGAAATGCTTATTAAGTTTAAGTGTTTTGAAGCTGACATAAGTTCTTAGCACCTTGTAGATTATGACCTTTGATTATATAAATTGCTGAAAAAAAAATAAAGATGTAACAAATAACTGTGAGTTTAAAGCAGACGTTTTCCTATGTGCACAGTTTTATAGCTGTATGATATTTTTTGACCCTCTAACCCTTTGATACTTTAAGAATATCTTTTATCCATTGCCCATGGTTCTGTAGCAGAATTCAGGAACAAAATATAAAATATTTTATTTCTCTAATCTAAGACTGCTCCAAGCCACACCTATGTCATTTCCATTGATTCAGAACATGAGAGTGTTCATTCAGGGTCAGGTGAAGGATCCATTTAACTCAATGTCCTCACTCTATCAGTAGCCAGAAACAAATGAAGAAGAGTACAATGTATGAAAAAGCAAGAATACAGAGATTACTACAACTACTTCAACTTTCAGCACTCTGTAACTTAAGGACCTCCCAAGGCAGATGTTATATCTTTTGTGCTTGATACACATTGACGGATGTTTTGCTATTAATTTTTCCAATTGTCTTTCTCAGTCAAAAAAAGAATTGAACAGCAATGGCTGCAATATGACCTTTCATCATAAGATTAAATGGTTCTCTCACAGCATTATTTCTTAAATATATCCTCCATTACACATAAGGAAAATGTCAAAACTGCCTTAAACTGAAATCCCAAAGCAGTTCAGAACAAACAACTGAAATTTAATTTCAATTTCATGTCATTTCAAATTTTTGATCTACATGTCTAAAAAAAATAATTCAGAATAATAATTCAGAATAAGAAACTAATGGTTATATTTTCTGGCTTTTTTGTTTGTTTGTTTTTATCAAAGTATTACATTAAAAAAAAAAAAAAAAGAAAAAAAGAAAGAAAGAGGAAATTTCCTAATGCCTTTTCTACTATCTTATATGGGAAGAGATCTTGATGCTTTGCTGTGAAACTTCTAGAAACTTCCAGATATTTAACTGAAACATTCACCTTATCTTGGCATTATCTTAGTCCAATTGCAAAAGTTCTTCGTACTTTTATAATTTATAGTTCTCTAATCAAATTATGTAAACAATTAGTAAATAAGTTATCGATTTTTACACTATAGTGAAGAAAATTTGATAACAGATATATTGCCCTTCTACCTTGCAACACAATCCTGTTGTAGTGAATGTGCCTGGGAGACAATTGTACATCCAACCTTCAAGCTGTTGTGTTGCACAAATCCCTTCTCTGTGGATAAACCTGACCAACTCAATGTATCAGAGGAGCCTGCAGGCAGATCCCCCTCAGTGATTACATCACTTTCGTAGTTTTGCCTTTTTCTAAAAGCACACAAAGAAGTTCTCATGAGAACTTCATGAATAAAATTGGTTTGTCATAAAACAAAAAACAAAAATTGTATAATAGCTTGAAGAACCAAAAAGGACAATTTTCTCCTATGGACAGGGTCTGTGCAGCATGCCACAGGACCATCTGGGGTCCATCTAATGCTGCATGAACACACAGTTCCCAGCATCCAAAAGGACGTAAGTTTTAATAGCTATTCTATCTTATTAAAGCTGCTATTTTATAAAGCCATTTGTTGATGGGCGTTTTGTTTGAGATCCAGAAAAAAGTCTGCACCATCTCTTTCTCAACATACAACCTTCCACACAGCAGAACACAAGTCACTACCGGCCTCCTCTCTTGAAAGACAAGTAGTTCAGATTTCTATTTCTTCTATTTGACTCTTAAAATGGAAATAATCTATTTCTTAATTTCCAGCAAACCACTCAGCTAAATAATTTCTCTCCAGACAGATTCCATGAGTCCCTGTTCACAATTTGTTTCTTAAGAGAGTGGAAAAGTGGTTGGCAGATTGAAAATATTATTTTCAGTCTCAGAAATGTGTATGTAAATAAGCAACTCTTTACAGAAGGAACTGTTCCAAGGGCAAAGGCTCCAGAACATCACCAGCAGTCAAGCTTATAAAAAGCATTTACTGGGTCAGCAAATCAGAGAGGTACTATATATAAATATTTATATACAATTAAATCAAAATTATTTTCCCCAAATCATGAAACAATCACTGATGCCCATCAAAGGAGAACCAAACTTTCTCTAGTGAGGCAGGATGGCACTTTTGCTTTAGAACTTGTTTGGAACTTTACAACAAAGCAACCCAGTTGATGGGGAAAAAAAAGGAATATTTCTCCTGCAGTTTATTCATCTCTTTTCATTAAAAAAAAAAAAAAAAAAAAAAAAAAAGCTATTTAATGCATAAAGCAACATAATTTCATAAAACCATAGAGAAAAGACAAACATACTGACAGAGATATGTTATTTCATATTGGTATAGAACTGTACTTGCTGGCAAATTTGAGATTTGCTGATCTGAAAAAGCAGAACATGGAGATGAACTAAAACGATTTAAACCAGATCATTGTCAATAACAGGATTTCATATCAAATTACAGAATTTCCTCACCAGAGAGATTGGTATGATTCGCAGAGAACTTAACAAAGTTCAGAAGGCAAATGAGAAAGATATAAACTCTGAAGCTGTCTTAACCATAATCCTCTCTCATGGACCTCAAGCCTCTGTAGTGCTCCAGTCTGGAGGCAGCTCTATGTGAAAGAAAATGGTAACATAAAATTGAATTAAATATGAAAATGAATACTGCAATGAGAAAAGCGTCCCTAGTGAAATTTAGCTTAGGTTTCAGTACGTCTCTAAGATTTTCAGTCTGCTTCAGAGATACATATTGGGAATAAATAACTACAGTTTTGAGGTCTGACTCCTGGAAGACACTATAATAATGGCATGTGGAAATGTGCCGGACAGCAATCCATTGTGGAATAATGGTTTGTTTGGAGGAACTTTGAAAACAGACACTGAATCAGTCTCTAGTCTTCCCATTCAGAATAAGAGGAGTAGTTTGCATCCCTTTAAAACTGAGGTCTTCATGAATTCCATATGTTAATTCAAAAGCATTGCTATTTGGAGAAAAACTTCTTAACTCACAAAATTTCAGTGAATGCTTACCTAAATGTTTATTTTGGTTTTCCAGTGGTTTCTTCCGAAATAACAGAAACACTATATTACACATATACTCATTATATGTTCTCTAAATTAATGTTTTGTTTTGTTTTCATTGGAAAAGGTCAAAAAATTGGCAAAAGCATTGAAGTGGCCTTGAGGGTTATTAAAAAAAAATAAAAAATGTTATATATATAGTTTAAGTTTAAACGTAGAAAACACTATTTTTCAAATAAAGTGGAAATTCTCATCAAATCCCAAGCATGTACTCTGCTATGATCTTTGAAAGGAATATGTTATTGGCCTTTTGAAGTTATGCTATTTGGAACAAGGTGACTAGACCAAACCTTTAGACACAGAAGTTGGGATTTCTCTCATATATTTCACCTAGAATTTACATATTTAAATTTAAATTAATGCCTCTGCTAATAACAATAAATTTCTTTTATACTCAGTGGAGAGAGATGAGCACCTCCAGATGCCTTCTTCTCTTCATTGCCTCTTAAGTGGGACAAGGATGACTAGTTCAGAAGGATTTAACTTTTGGAGAAGTAAATCAGGTCAGATAAATACCTCCCAGAGATAGTAAGCATCTGGAAGAGAAATAAGTTTGAGTTCCACCTCCAGATTCTGCACTAATCATTCTTTTCTATGGTATGTTCTGATTGTTTCCTTTAAACAACAACAACAACAAAAAGAAACGATCTACACATTCTGTAGCAATATTCACACAAACATAGGGACTGAGAAAAGGACTGTATACATTCAGAATAAAAAGGCTTATTTAAGGAAACCTTTCTGCTGTATTTGGATTTATTTTCTCTGAAAAAAAAAATGAACTTTTAAATATAGCTAGTGAGATGGAAAATAGGTATTGGAAAATATACTGAGGCAGAAGGTACACCACTGACAATAAGAGATGAACCAACCTGTTTCCAGTCTTTTGATATTGATGTCTTTCAGATCCACTTATGTGAATCTAAATCCAAAGCTCCTGCCTAGTATTCCTAATGCCGTCCTTAGCACATTTCTCTGTATCTATTTCATTCCTTTGCAAGGATGTAGCAAACACGACACACTAAATGTGGTGGCTACATAGTGAATAGGGAAACCTCATAGAATCATAGAATCACAGAATGGTTTAGGTTGGAAGGGACTTTAAAGATCATCTAACTCCAACCTCCCTGACAGGGGTAGGGACACCTCCCACCAGACCAGGTTGCTCAAAGACCCATCCAGCCTGGCCTTGAACACTTCCAGGGCTGGGGCATCCACAGCTTCTCTGGGCAACCTGTTCCAGTGCCTTTCCCACTCTGAGTAAAAAATTTCTTCCTAACGTCTAATCTAAACCTACCATCTTTTAGTTTGCATCCATTACTACTCGTCCTGTCACTACACTCCCTGACAAAGAGTCCCTCCCCAGCTTTCCTGTAGGCCACCTATAGGTACTGGAAGGCTGCTCTAAGGTCTTCCCAGAGCCTTCTCTTCTCCAGGCTGAACAACCCCAACTCCCTCAGTCTGTCTTTGTATGAGAGGTGCTCCAGCACCTTTACCATCATCTTTGTGGCCCTTCTCTGGACTCGTTCTAATACTTCAATGCCCTTCTTATGTTGGGGGCCCAAGAGGTGAACACAGTGCTCCAGGGGGGGTCTCACAAGAGCAGAGTGCAGAGGGATATTCACCTCCCTCACCCTGCTGTCCACAGTTCTTTTGATGCAGCCCAGGATATGGCTGACTTTCTGGGCTGCACATTGCTTGCTCATGTCTAGCTTCTCATTAACCACATTAACCAACACCCCCAGGTCCTTCTCCTCAGGGCTGCTCTCAATCCATTCTCCACCCAGCCTGTATTTGTGCTTGGGATTGCCTCAGCCCTGATGCAGGACCTTGCGCTTGGCTTTGTTGAACTTCATGAGGTTTGTACAGGCCCACTTCCCAAGCCTGTCCAGCTTCATCTGGCTGGCACCCCTTCCCTCCTATGTGTCGACTGCATCACACAGCTTGGCGTCAGCTCACAATTCCTCTCCTGGTGAGACGGCACTCTTTCTTCTGCCTTCTCCTCAAGAACTGAGACAAAGCTGGTTCCTATCTCTCTCTCCCACAACTATGTTTTTATCTTACATTTGTAAGATGAGGTGTCTTCTAAAATCATTAGCCGCATGTGCCAGACACAACTAGTCAGTATCATCTCTGATCCGCATCTGTGACTGTCCCCAGAGGAGATAGGCTGCTGCAGCAGTACAACTACAGCAACAGACCAAACCATGCTGAAGTGCTCACTAGCAGGACTAGCAATATTGCCTCACCCATGAATAACTTTATGCATTACTTTTCAAAAGTTTGAGGAAATTTTCAATGAAAGAAACAGTAGGTTAAATGAATAATAGCAACAATGTTCTTGGTGGCAGTCTTTAAGCAGCTACCATTTCCTCAATCACAGAATCACAGAATCACAGAATCATCTAGGTTGGAAGAGACGTCCAAGATCACCCAGTCCAACCTCCAACCTAACACTAACAAGTCCTCCACTAAACCATATCACTAAGCTCTACATAAAAGACCTCCAGGGATGGTGACTCAACCACTTCCATGGGCAGCCCATTCCAGTGCCTAACAACCTTTTCGGTAAAGAATTTCTTTCTAATATCCAATCTAAACTTCCCCTAGTGCAACTTTAGTCCATTCCCCCTTGTCCTGTCACCAGGCACTTGGGAGAATAGACCAACCCCCACCACCCTACAGCCTCCTTTAAGGTACCTATAGAGAGCGATAAGGTCACCCGTGAGCCTCCTCTTCTCCAGGTTGAACAACCCCAGCTCCCTCAGCCGCTCCTCGTAAGACTTGTTCTCCAGACCCTTCACCAGCTTCGTTGCCCTTCTCTGGACTTGCTCAAGCACCTCCATGTCCTTCTTGTAGCGAGGGGCCCAAAACTGAACACAGTACTCGAGGTGCGGCCTCACCAGAGCCGAGTACAGGGGAACAATCACTTCCCTAGACCTGCTGGCTACGCTGCTTCTTATACAAGCCAGGACGCTGTTGGCCTTCTTGGCCACCTGAGCACACTGCTGGCTCATATTCAGCCGACTATCAACCAATACTCCTAGGTTCTTCTCTGTCAGGCAGCTTTCTAACCACTCATCTCCCAGCCTGTAGCACTGCTTGGGGTTGTTGTGCCCCAGGTGCAGGACCCAGCACTTGGCCTTGTTGAACCTCATGCAGCTGGCCTCAGCCCATTGGTCCAGCCTATCCAGATCATCCTGCAGAGCCTTCCTATCCTCGAGGAGATCAACACACGTACCTAACTTCGTGTCATCTGCAAACTTACTGAGGGTGCACTCGATCCCCTCATCCAGATCATCGATAAAGATATTAAAGAGAACTGGCCCTAGGAGAGGTGGCAGAAGTAGCACATGGTCCACAAATACAGGATACATATCACAGACTGCACATTTTTGTAGCAAGCTTTCATCTCCAAAACTCAGCACTTTTTGAAACAGATTACCATCCTATATGTTGATTTGTGTGTTTACAGGCAAATCAGATAGAAAGTTTAGCTTTCCTTTCACTTCGAAAAAAAAATACTGAGCTTGCCAAATCATTAAGCCAGTTCAAGGATAGATTTACTATAAGTTTACTATATAATTAACTATAATTATAAATTATAGTTATAGTAAAATTATTATAAATTACTATAAAAGTCTGAAGGGAAGCTTCAGTTTGTACCCTTTGAAGTTTTCTATCCTGATGCAAAAAAAAAGTAATGCTATTGATACCAACTAAATTGTCTATCACTGGAGAGTTTACAATGGAAATATTCAGTATAATTTTTTATGTAAATATATATAACAAATAAACACAAGGAACAGTTGCATGTTTAACTTTTCTAGCTCTCATTAGATGTATATAAGTCTATATTCTTTGCTTGTCTAGCTTTGCCTGTCCCCAGTTCTTGATGTCCATGTCTTAACATGGATTTGATCAAATGATATAAACAAGTACATCAATAACCAAAGCCAACCAAAAAAAAGCTTAGAAAAAATAAAAATTCTCAATTCTGTAAAGTATACAAGATACCTTGGTATTTAAATTATGAAGTTGTTACAAGGAGTTGTTACTAAAGAAGATTATTCAATACTACTGAGCTTTCAAAAGAAAGGTCACAATTCTTATCCTGCTATTTACCAACAATGAAGAGATTAGATAATGAAAACCAAAAATGTATATACCCTCTTCATAGTCAGATTTGGAAAGCATCTTCAGACTCTGCTTTTCCTTCCTCTGAGGGAAGCAGGAGAGTTTGGGGACTATCATGTTGCTGCTGTAATCCACCTTGTCAAAGATCATCAATGTTGTTCCTAAGCAACTCTGCACAGTGCTGTAGTTGCTGTCCATAGCTGATAAGGATGCACAGGGAATTGTTAACTGGCTGCAAGTGGGAGAGATGAAAGTTGCAGAAATTGAAAGTAAGGTCACCATCAAAGTAATACAATTCCTTTTTTGGGGTTAAAAAAGGAGGGAGATAACAGCAACAATGAAAATTAAGGATCCCACTCACATTACACTTGTTCTCATATGGAAAACTCTTTTGATTCATCTTACTAAACAAAGAGAATGAGTGAGGATGCAGCAGACACTTTAAGACTGTGAGCTATTATTAGACAATATTACGTTATGTCCATTACAACCTCACAGTCTGACTCTCAGCAAGGAATGCCTGGATAGCCGTGCTTGCAAGTGATAATTTGAAAGACTGTTCCCTGTTATCAGCCAAAATACTTTGAGAATCTGTCATTACAATAAAAAAGACCATATTTCTGGATATATATTTTCAAGAATGCTAGGGTTTTGTCTCAAAATATTTTTTTTCAAGAAAATAATTAATAAAAACTATGTAATATATTCTCATAATATTAAATCAGTTTAAGTACCTCTACGAAGTTACACAGAAAATTTTTATCATAGATGATTTAAAACTATACTGGAATATACTTACTTTATTTTAATTTACTGAAGTACTGAGTCTAATTAAATAAAATCCTAGAAGTTTATATTGTTTGTTACACCTGGGAAGTTTTATCTACCTAAGGAAATTGAGTCTTCAGTGCTCAAACAGCCAAACTCGTTTATGCAGATACTCAAGGAAAGATTTTAGAACATTTTTTTAATGTCTATATTATGTGATTCTACATTATGTTTTGAAAAATATATAGAAGTGTTCTTAGCATTGGCAGTACAACCTCATAGGTTAAATTTTGATATGAAGCTTTACTGTAAGTGGTAAGTTAGTACAAAATTGAGCTAAGGACCACCTGGTTAAGAGTCAACTCACAAATACAATATCTCAAAAAAAAATAAATCTACTAGGAGATCTATAGTTCATAGACCCTGCTGATAAAGCTTATATTACTAAAAAGAAAGAAAGAAAGAAAAAAAAAAGTACATGTAAGCAAACTCCTCCTAAAACTGACCACTTAAATCTACAAACCACAGGCATAAGACAAAATATTTGTCAGCACACCAGAGTAGGGGATGAATTTTCAGCGGTCCAAACTGAGATTTAGAGTTTACCTTTTCTTACCCACATCCAAATTTTAACAAATCTCTTTTATATAATCCAATTATGCATCCTACTGGAACCAATAAATCCTCAAATTGCATGTTTCGTTGAGAAAACAGACCACCTTACCTGACACTGTTTTATAATTCTATGCTTGATTCCTAAAAACATTTTCATTATTTGAACAATATCTGCATACCATAACTCACATTTTTACACCTCTTTTTACACTGAACTGTTGACTTGAAAAAAGGCAGAAAATGAGGATTAAAATAGATATTTTCCCTCTGATGCCTCACACTACTCTCCTACTTACGTTATCCTTTTTTTTTTTCTTCCCTTGAATTACTTATATCTCTTTCCTAACAATTCTGTACACACAGCAGTCTATCTTATTCCACAGTGCTATGTGAATACGGGGCATATTGTATTTTCACAAGACTCTCGTAAGGTCTATTTGATTTTGATTGGAACAGTACATACTCAGTGTCTGTACAGTACTCTACATAGCTTAGAAATTATTCTTTTGTACAAAGGAGAATGCTTTCTAAAGCAACTATCTACCTAGTATCCCAGCTTAGATGTTTTCAAGTGTTTTCCTGTGTTTCTAAGTACGTAAGCCTCTTCTGAGATTTCAAGCTGGGTGCCTATCTGCATCTCCAGATTCCTAAATGCCTTTACAAATCTTCTTTGCAGTGTTTGGTTCCTAAATACTTTAAATATGCAAACTTTAACTTTTTTTTCATGTTAATAACATTTTGTATGATTTTATGCAACCTCCCATTTTCTATAACAGTGTGGAATTTAGCCCTAATTAAGCACATTTGCACATTTGCTCCAAAAGCTTCCACCTTCAGGATGGAGACCTGCAGATAAGTAGGGAACAAAATTCTTCAGCGGAATGTAAGAAAGGAAGCTTTTTTCTACATACATAAGGAATATGATTGCTTGTATGAATAATATCACCATGTCTTTAATATTTACACAAATAGCAGTCATGAAGTCAGCTTGTAATTGCAGTCTTAACTGATACCTGAATTTGTACTGATAATTGTAGAAACACTTGTACTGATGACTGGGTACATTAAGATATGCTTTCTAATAATGCTTAAGTTTTATTTACTCAGGTGTAAGAAAAATACAGCAGTCTCATTTGAATTATAATAGAGATGAATTTTGCTGGAAGATTTTTTAAACAAAACTAAAATATTCTATGACTGATATATTGGTCACATGATCTTCATATGCTCTCATGTTTGGATCTGAGCCTTCCTACTTGAAATACATGAGTAAATATTTGTATCCAACATTTTTATTTAGAATACTTACACCCATTGCACATCAGGTGCTCTATTTTGTATTTCATCTCAAGGCCCATTTATTTAAGTGGAAGTAATGCAAATTTCTTTGTGTACTTTGGTAAAAATGGATTTTTTTTCATTAAAACAAAGCCCACAGTTTTTACTTAGCAGAGGGATTATAACATATCACCAGAAGCATGGTAAGATCAAAGTCATGTACTACAGAGAAAAAAATAAAAATAAAAATAAGCAAGCAAACAAACAAAAACAAACAAACAAAAATCTTAAAAATAATAGTAGAATTTAGACTACTAATTGTGACAGGGGTTAAAGTCCAAGCATGGTAATTACTATTGTTCCAGGAAATGTAGTGTAAAACTATCATTTCAAAGTGCTGTCTATGAATTTGAAAACCTTTCCTCCACTGCCTGAGTAATGCAGAAAAAAAACCAGATGTTTTAAAGACTACTTCTTATGCAAAAATCTATTACCCAATAAATGATAGGAACAGAAATATACGGAATCTTTTCTATCACTCTGTCAGCTCCCTTGTCAGGTAACTGATGAAACCTGAGAAGGCTGAAACTTTGTTTCTGGATTTCTAATTTATATTCCTTCTTTTGAACTACCTATCTATTTAACCAATGCTGAACCAGATTCTACTCTCATCAGTTTACCATGATGCAAATTATGAACAATGAGATAACTGCAACCAGTAGACTATAGTGGCATACTATATGGTATTCTGGTACTTGAGCTTTCTCAAGTACTAGAAGTAATTCATTAGACTTTGTTTCAAATGTTTGGGAAATTGTCATCTTGAAGCTGCAAGATGTTGTCAACTTATTTTGGATAATCATCTTATTTCTGCACTGTTTATAAATTTCTGTGTTCAGAAATATGGTTTCTATTTCCAGATTTTTTTTTCACAGTAGCACTGATTCTAATACTTTATTCATACATTTATATGCTTTTTATATTGCAAATTTTTCTTCTTAGACAGGGGCACAATAATGTGAGTCAAGTACAGATTGTCATCACTCAGTTTGAACTTCTTGGGTCTGATCACTTACGGCTTTTACTGAATTCACAAAATTCACTGAGGATTAGTTGAATGATAGGCCATAATTAATAGATCAGCCACCAATCATAATTACTCTCTGAGTCGATTTGTTCTGCTGTCCTAAATCAGTATATTTCTTTGTTATCTCCTGGTCCACACCAACCTCAGAGTTCTTATTCTTCTCTCACAATAACTGCAACAAAACAAAATTCCATCTGTTTCCACCAAAGGAGGAAATAAATTACATTCTGTGCAGAATTTCTTTCTGTTAAGCATTACTTTCATGCTCTTCATAAATGAAGCTCACAAATTCACAATCAAGAAAAAGAGTGAAGTAAACTAACTGCCATTCCTCTAAGATATCTTCAGTATATCTTTTTAACTGGAAAGCTGGTCAGCAGTGCAACTAAACAGGATTGTAATGACCCAGGTTCTCTGTCAAGCCAGCGACAGCCTAATGCAATTTGACTCATCTTTGTATTAAAGAACAAATAATTTTACTCACTGCTATCAAAATAACCCTTGCTTTTTAGTATTTCATATTCTCCCTGGAGCCCTTTCTGAATATCTAGCAATATGCTTTGAAGGTGATTACACTACACTACACTTTGTCCCTCCTCTGTGATATAGTATTCTAACGATTCAGGCTAAGTCTCTGCTGTGAAGAGTAAATACAATAAGACATCAAACACATTTGTAAAATCCAAAAATCACTAGGTTGTGTACAAGAATATAAAATAGAAAAATGCGATTTGAAACAGGGCTGAAAAAATCAAACACGAAAACAATGAATGACATGAAAGATACAGAAATAGTATTCCAGCTTTGCTAATCTTTACCTTTGCAATATTTTTCATGAGAGTATTTCTAACTCTTAATGAAATTGTTCACAGAATAAAGATTTCGAATTTTGTGTCTCTTGTTAGATTTTATTTAACTCATATTTTTATATGAGTTCTGAAGAGGTGGATGTTTTTAAACTAGCATACAGAGGCAATAAGAAACAAAAGGCACTCACATAAAAGGAAAACCAGATAATGTGTGTGACATTTGGGGAAAAAAAAAAAAAAAGAGGTGCTGTGGAAGTTTTATGATACTCATAAGGAAAAATCTATCAAAAAAAAAGGTCAGGAAAAAAAACTTATGAGGAAAGTTCAGGTCAAATGAATGACAATGATGATCAATGGAGGATTTGATCTAATGGCGAAGGATGAATGAGGACTCTGGAACAAAGAAATAGAGCAAAATAAAACCAGAAGAGTCTTAATATACACATTAAACTTGTCTGAAACAAGGGAGGAAAGGAGCCAAGCCAGCTGATGAATAACAAAATAGGAAGACTATGGAAAATGGTATTTTGAAAGAAAACCAAAGAAAATGAATAGATGAAACATACCCCAGGGATGTGATGAGAATGGAAAAGGAATGACAAGAGAAGGGAACGTGTAGGAAAATGAAATCCATCATCCTATTGCCCTGTTCACTACTTGAAGTTTTCTACTGTCACATCTAGTCACCTGTTTGATTATAATGTCTTCAGTACAAGTAATTTGATATGTCTTAGATGGTGTCCCTCATGCATGATGGGCTCCATTAACAAATAATGAAAATGAATGGGTGCTTTATTGTTTCTAGGAGACACACTTCTAGTTTACATAATCAAAACAAATAAATGGTCTTATGTTTTAACTTCTTTCCATAAAATATTGTGCTCATCTACAAATGTATTACGTGACCTGACAAAGCTACCCAATGTAAATCCTATAAATATAAAAGTTTTATATAGCAGTGAGATTGTTTTGGGACCAGTCACAAAAGAGCACCGTGTTCCTTATTTAAAGTATAACATATTTATAAATTAAAGTACACTACAGCTCTGCCAGATTTGGGAACAAACATCACCTTGACACCATCAAAACCTTACCAGTTATTCCAGCTGGCTACTGACAGGGCTGAAGGAATGTTATTAGATTATCACATTATAAGGTGACAGCAGCAGGTGTCATAACTGTGTCATTATGGATGTAGATGTTCATAAGCCCCTGTGTAAGTCTGTCAGTCCCAATTCAATAAACCTGAGGTTTTTTCTCTGCCATGTTTTACACTGCCTTGCTTCTTGACCTTTTTGTCCCTAACTTTTATGATTTCAATTTATTTATTTTTTAATCTTGAATCACCACAAACTGCTTTGTGATGTTTTTCATTTTTATTCTCGTCCCTCTTCTCTATTTTGCTTTTGCAAGAATTAATACTGATAAAATATAAAACTGAAATTTGAAAGCAGACAGCTCATTTTCTGGAAGAGTGAGTGCCATTACTCTAGCCACCTTTCTGTCTTTTCCTTCCTTCCTTCCTTCCTTCCTTCCTTCCTTCCTTCCTTCCTTCCTTCCTTCCTTCCTTCCTTCCTTCCTTCCTTCCTTCCTTCCTTCCTTCCTTCCTTCCTTCCTTCCTTCCTTCCCTCCTTCCTGCCACCCTGCCACCCTGCCACCCTTCCTTCCTCCCTTCCTTCCACCCTTTCTTTCTCTCCCTCTTTCTCTCTTTCTCTTCTTTCTCTCTCTTCCTTCCTTCCTCTCTCTGTTTCCTTTCTTCTTTCATTTTCTCTCGTCTTTCTTTTTTCCATTTCTCTTTTTTTCCCCTTTCCTTTCTCACTGTGCTTTACTTCTTCCCTTTTTTCTCTCCTTTCTTTCCCCCTTTTCTCTCCCCCTTTCTTCTCTTTTTTTTCTTTTCTTTTTCTTTCCTTCCTTCTGTTTTCCCTTCTTTCTTCTTCTTCTTCTTCTTCTTCTTCTTCTTCTTCTTCTTCTTCTTCTTCCTCTTCTCCTTCTTCTTCTTCTTCCTCTTCTTCTTTTTCTTTGCCTTTCACCTTTCTTGTTTCCCTCCCTCCTTCCTTTCTTGCTCCATCTCCTCCTTCCTTCCCTATCTTTCTTTCATATAATGTCTCTATATACAGCTATGTACTACTTGAGTTGAGCAGTCAAGAACAGTTAAGAGCTGGAATGTCCTTGGAGGTTAAAATGCAGTAATATTTGAAGTCACTGTCACTCTGCAGAGAAAAATGTAAGCTATGTTTTTAAAAGATGCTTTAATTGTTCAGCAATCATGCAGAACTGAGAAATATAGCCCTGCTTCCATGATAATAACTCCCCAGAATACAAAGATCACTTACTCAATACCCTTGCTATCTAGAAAATATGAAAATGACACCAGGACTCAAAACCTCAACTTTATATTAGTATATTATTTAGTATTAGTTTTCAGGCATTTTTGTAATATTTCAGATAGCCTGCTGTGTGCTATTGTCATTTCAAAAATATATTTCAGATAGTTTTGTTCCTAAAAGAAAAAATGTTGTTCATATAGAGCCCATTTATAGAGCTCTAATTCAACTAAAACTAAAATTAAAAATAAATGGGAGTTCTACATTAGTGAGTGGATGAGAGGACCTTGCACAGAAGCAAAGGTAGCAGTACTAATTACAATCAGCTTTCACTGACCCTTGCTGCTTTTCCTTGTAATTTCCGTCTCTTTTTGTGTAATTATTCCATCAACTAAAAAGAGTTCAAAGCTTTTATTATGTTAATTCTATTTAAATTATTCATATGTATTTAACATTTAAACATAATCTTTATATGGTTATCACGATATTATTAAAAGGACATCATCTAACTAATCCACTGATTAAAGACTTCCCAAAAATTTGGGATGTCTGTCGTATCTGAACTTATATGTGAACTTCAGAGGGTGAAGCTCTGAATATCTGTGCAACCTGCTCAAAACTTTCTCTGTGAAAACTACCTCTAAAACTGAGTCAAGCATGCATTTTTCTTTTTAACTCTTTTACTTCCCCTCAGACCATGAATATTGTGTGGCTGCATACTTGAAAGCATGTTTTTAGGTTTTATTCAGAGATTTTTAATGATGTTCAAATCTCATCAGTACACAGTACAACACCTCAAAACCTGGAACTATAGGATTGTATTCATTATTTCATGAAAGAAACAAACAAAACTTAACAATACCAAATGGATATCATACCCATGTAATAATAAACTGCAAACTGACCCTACTGCTGAGGGCAAAATTTTGTTCAGTACCATGGACAAGTACTGTCAAAACCGCATCCATAATAGTGAAAACAACTTACTCAGGAAACACCTTTCATTGCAAAAAAATACAGACCAGTTCCTGCTCCTCTATAATAAGATTATTAATTCTGAATACTGCTAAATTCCCAAGAAATAACTTGTTGAAATCAGCACATACTAAAAAGATGTGGCAAAAAGAATCAGCATCAGGACTATGAAACTGCTTATCATATATAACTTGTTCCTTACGTTAACTTCTCCCTTCAGTTTGTCACTATCAGAAGAAAGTGAAAATCTAAAAAATCCAGCAACCTTAAAAGCAGACTAAAATCCCCAAAGCTCCTGTCACTTCTTTTTAGCATAACTTGCCCTTACAAGTAATGAAATATTTACAATGCACTATATTTATCTTCATTTTTATATCATGCTGAAGATAAAAGCCCTGTGCAAAAATTGGTGGCATAACACAGCCCCATTATCTTTTTCAATATTTTGTATGTCCGTTTCCCAACTAAATTGAATTGCACATAATAAATCAACTTTTTCATTACAGTATAATAAAGCACTTTCATTTTGTTAAATTTAAAAATTTTACGTTTCATAAATCTCAACAGTCCCAATAGGATGTGGCAAAATACTTGATTAATAAAATGATCAGCATTTGCTTTAGAAAAGTAAAAAGTTTGACTTTCAACAACTGTAATTATTAAATAACTAGAAAAAAATCTAAGTAATAACAAATTTTCAGTTTCACAGCTAATACTCTACCTCTCAAAATTAGCTTCTTAAATTAGTCAGCCTTCTAAATCCCTGTCAGAATTACAGACAAATACATTTTACAACCTTGTACACAGAATTGGTTTCTACAATAAGACTGCAGTATCAGTAAGAAACTTTAAATAAATGATACTATCACCCATCTTTCCAGTAAACTTCATCGCGGTCTGACTAATGTCAATAACTGCATTTTTAAATTCTTAATTCTCTGGAAGACTGCATAATGTCATTAGAATTATGTTTTAATATATAAGCTAGATTTGTCATACAAAAATCTTACATTTTCTCGGATCATTTTCTAGAATCTGTCACGGGCCAGCATAGCTTGACATGTCATTTACTTGAGACCAAGTTATAGTTACTTAAAATCAAAGGAAAGATATCCAGAGTCTTAAATGACATTAGGAATCATTTTTGTGAAGATTACGGTGTCTATACTTGCTTTATTTCCGTGAAAGCAAATCACTTTGCAATATCCAACTCAATATCCAAGTCTACATCAATACATCACTTCAAACAAAATGGCAGATCCACACCCTTTTATGAATGATCAAATTAAAATATTGCACCCTATTACTACTTTAGCAACACTGTAACTTGTCCTGTCAGCAAACATAATACACTATTAAAATTCCAAGGAATAACTCATAGATTTTCCTAAAATATTCCAATTTCACTAACTAAAACAAAATAAAATGTCAGAGAAAATAGCAAAGAAACCAAATAGTTTTGGGAATTAATTTTTGTTTGCTTTTTTTTTTTTTTTTTCCAATGTGTCTGTGATTTTGGGTTTTAGGTTACTTTAACTTCAGCAACACTTTTAACTCAATTCACTATGCGAAACACTTAGACTAAGTGCTGAGTTGTATTCATGAAGTTCTGTGACATAAACTTACCCTCACATTTTCTCTACCAAATTTATTTTTTTTAAATTGAGCACCTTTCCTTCTTGCCAACACACTTGTTGAAATGTTGGCTGTAACCAAACACCAGCTGCACTTACCCCAGTGTTGTCATGGTGACAATGGTGTACCAGAAGGCTGCAGGGATGCTGGTGAACTTGCTGGCTGATGAACCTTTCTCTGCATAGTACATGACTGTAGCAAAGATGATGATGGCCATAGTGAGCGAGAAGAGGAGGAAGCCTAACTCTGAGGCGCAACTTTTGAGGGTATAGCCCAGGATACGCAGCCCCTGTGAGTGGCGGGAAAACTTAAAGATCCTGAAGACACGAAAGACTCTTAGTGTCACAAAAGCCCCACTGACATCTTCATTATCTGTCATCACCAGGCCAATGTAATATGGCATGATGGCTACCACATCAATGATACTCATGACACTGCGCACGAATTTGTAGCGACTAGGGGCCGCCAGCAGGCGTAGGAGATATTCAACTGTGAAGATCATGACACAGGCGGTATCCAGACAGAAGAAAGCCACGGCATAGCGCTCTCCACAGGGCAGCTCCTTGATGCGACCCGGGCTTACTCCACAGGGCACTGTTTCCACCACATTGGCAATAACAGAGACAGCAATGAAGAAACCAGTGACATAGTAAAAGACCAGAGCCAGTGTACTGGTGTGGGGATTTTCAAAGGCCCGCCACATCCTCTGCCGAGCTGTCATTGAGGGCAGGGAGCTCTCAGCTGCATGATCCTGATCGGCATCATCCTGCAGGCGCTCAGCATTCTCACGCCGGCGATCCTTGTACTCCTCATAACAGCAGTCGCCAATGATCTCAGGGATGATGCCAAAGAAGGCCAGCTCCTCATCATAAGCAGAGATGCACTCCTGGCGGGGATAATGAAGCTTCCCAGTACGGTAGAAGTTGAGAATATGGCGGAAAATGTCAGGGTCCCGATCAAAAAAGTACTGCTGTGTCTCAGGGTGGTAAAAGAAGTCCCGCTCCGAACTGCCCAACAGAGTGTCAGGGTAGCGCTCTAAGGTGTCCAGCCACGTCTGGAACTGGATGCCACTTACATTCAGCACAATCAGGGAGTCCTGGCTTCGCTTCCTCTCCTGACGTGGAGCAGCTGGCATGGGACCTGTGGCCACTGGCATCCATCCTATGGCCGCTGCCCTGGCAAAGGGCAACCATGCTGCCACTCCTGCTGCCATAGTCCCAAACAGCTACTACAGCTGAAGGAGCAAATCTACAGACAGTTCTGGTCCAGACACTAAAACAGAAAGGGAAAAGAAAAATACAAACGCTCACACGTTTTCAAGGCAACAGAATTTCCAAACATTGTTGTGATTTGCAGAATTAACCGGGCCACCTTTCTGATTCCTCCCCTTTTTTTTTGGTCCTAGAATATCCTTTCCAGGGGCTGGTTGGCCAGTTAGGACAATAAACCAGGGCACTTGGAAAATCAACGTATTCAAAGCAGCTACAACTCTCTAGCAGTCAGATCCTTTGGATACGAGGTCCATGCGAGGCCCCCGGATGGAAGCAGCGGTCCACGGAGCTCTAAACGCGAGAGCCGGCTGGTAGCCCTGGTGCAGCGGTGCAGCCACCTGGAAGGAGATTCTCCTCCACGCGCGATGCAGCCTCTCCGCCCGCCCCTTCTCCGCTCCCCGCCCGCTGCCGGAGCCGGGCCGCGGCCGCCAGCGGAGCCCTCCCCGGGCGGGCTGCAGCGGGGTCGCCCGGCGCCGCCGCCCGCTCCCTGTGGCAGGGAGGAGAGGATGGGCCGGACGGGCCGCCCCCCACGTCCCCGGCCGCAGCCCTGGAGCAGCAGCGGGACAAATCTTCTCGCTGACCTTGATCACCGCCCCGGGGACTCCTCCTGACCCAGGCTCGGGGTCGGGGAAGCCGGCGGGGCAGGGGGAGGAGCTCCGGGCGGCAGCATTAAACTTTAAGGCAAGTTTTCCGTGGAGGAAAGGCGTTGAAGGGCAGAGGGGCGAGGGGGGAGCGCCCCGGGGCAGGGAGCGGGCGGGGTGGGGGGATTCCTCCCGTAACGGGGCGTCGGGGGCAGGGAAAGGGTATGATCCGGAGCGGGGACAGAGGGGCCAGGCAGGGCCGCGGTAGCGAGGGGAGGAGCGGGGGCTTCGGAGCCACCCGCTGAAGGTAGGATGCGGGGGCACATCCTCGGGAGCGGGCGGCGGAGGGCGAAGCCGGGTAGCCCCGGTGCAGGGTGCGGGCGTGGGGCAGGGGCGCGGGGCCCCGCCGCTGCAGGTCGCGGCTCGGTGGGGCCGGATCAATCCTGCCTCTCGCCCCTTCCCCTCGCTTCTGCTCTCGCATCCCTCCGGACGTGCCCAGCCTGCGGCACCTACCTGGGAAAGTCTGGCGAGAGCGCTCAGTTGCATAGAGACTTTTGGAAATACGGGCTCCGCCGCTGGATCTCCGCGCCCCGCGGGGAACGGCGGGGAAGTAGTTGCTCCTGAGAAAGCTCGATCGCATCCAAAGGGACATCGATAATAAGGCTTTCCCCCACCCCCACCCCCCTCCGCCACCGCCGAGCGCCAAGCAACAAGTTCAAGGGGTGGGTGGGGGGAGGAAAAAAAAAAAAAAAAAAGGAAAAAAACGTAATCGCGCCTGGCAACTCGGCGGAGCACGTCTTTTGCGGGGCACGGATCCTGCGGCGCGGGGCTGCCGTCAGGCGCGGCTGCGGCTGCGGCCGCTGCCCCTGCCCCTGCCGCGGGCTGCGGGCTTCGGGCGGCGGCGGCGAGGCCCTGCCGCGGCCGGGGGCGGGGGGGGGGCTTCCCGCAGCCTCCCCCGCGGCGGGCGGGCCATGCCGCCCTGCCCTGCCGCGCCGCCGCCGCCACCCGCGGGCGAGGGGCGCAGGGGAGGGAGGCGCAGGGGGGCGGCGGAGCGGGGCGCGGGGGCGGAGGGGGGGGGATAAGGGGGTGTGTGGGGGGGTGAGCATCGCGGAACAAAGGGGCTCTGCCGGCGGCGGGGCTGGAGGGGAGAGCCCGGGGGTGTGTGTGTGTCTGTGCGTGTCTGTGGCTCTGTCCGTGTGGCTCTATCCGTGTGTCTTTCTCCATGCGTGTGTCTCTGCGGGGCCGGGATCGCCCGGTCCAAGCCCTCCGCCGGCAGCGCCGCGCAGAGCCTCTGGAGTTCGCCGTGTTTCGGGTAGGGATCGGTGTTTCGGGTAGGGCGGCGGGGATGGCTTAGGTGAGGTATCTAGGGGATTTCTCGGGAGGGCCAGCTCGTTTCAGGGGAAGGGGAACGATTATTTAGTGAAAGAAAGATTGAAGAGGGGGGTGAAATGCCTGGCGATGCATCTCACTACCGGAGTTCTCGGTTCAATATCCAAATGCCCCTTACCAGCTTTGGGAAAGGCGAGAGCTGGGACGGCTATGGGAACCTTTTCCTCCTTCTCTCCGTTCCGCTCCCGTGCAAAGCCATCACCCCCCAACCTTTTTTTTTTTTTTTTTTTTTAATTTTATTTTTTCGTCGCTAGATGGCGTGTGGATGACGGGAAGTGAGCCCCGCCGCTCGCCCGCTCGGATGCTGCTGGGCCCCGCCGCCGCCGGCCGCACCGAGCTGACGGCACCGCCGCATCTGCGGGGCAAAACGGGCCCTACGTGCCCTTAGCTGCGATAAATAAAATGGTCCCTCCGTGTTTTCATTAATTAATTAATTAATTAAGGTACTGAAAACGCTCAGTGTCGTCTTCACTGAGCTAGTGTCAAGATAGCACAATTTACGTTTGTTTCCTTGTAGTAGTAGGACAGAAAGCATGCTAAGGAAGCTCAGAGTAAACGGGTTCCATTATACCTGAAGATATTCTGACCAAACCTCCCCTTCTGATAACCTGTCTTGGGCATATGTGAAAGAAATTTGAAACAAAACACAGAAAAAGAAAAAACAAACAAACAAACAAAAAACACAGAGAAAATGGTGAAATAAGCCAAATATATACTGAAGCCTGGGAATTATCTCTTTTCTATATTTTAACAATATGTGTAACTTCAATATGTATTAGCTCCTGTTTAAGTTCCCATGAAAAAGGTGAACAGTCGGTGCGCTCAAACTCTGTCAGCAGCCTCTAAGCTGTTCCCATCAGAAATATTCGAACTCATGGGGAGAAAAGGTTTAAAAATGTTTGAGTGTAATTCCTAATTTAGGAAAACATAATAGTGATCAATCACACATATCAAACCACATGAAATGAAACGTTGCATAAAATAAAGGATACTTTCTGTAGTTTTACTGTTGTTTCTTTTTTCTAAGTCAAACGTTCAGTACACTGTATCCTACAAATTAATCCATTCATTTGAAATTAGTCAGTCAACATGTTGGTGCAGAGCTTTCAGTGACTTGGTTATTCTTCTTCCATATGAAAGATTGGGGGTTTTGATTTGGTGATGCAAAAAGACAATCCTGTGGCAATTAATAAAGGCCGATTTATGGTCCTGTCGCTCAGCACTGAGACAGTAATACAGGGCTTCCTTTTCTGACAAATAATCAGGAAAGGTTTCCTTTTCTGCTACAGATGCTTTTTGTAACCAATGGTTGCTCTTATTTTGCTCAGCTTTATTAAGTTGACTGGTTTTACAGAAAGCAGTTAGTGTTTTCAGTTGCTCTTTCTATGCAGTTTTTATAGAATAGGATTCTTCACTTCCAGCAAAGGTGTTTCCCCCCTGTACAGATGAGAATGGGTTCGTTTAAAAAATCACTTTGATTCTTGTTGTAATACTGATGTTGCTTCACAGACTTACCACATTTCATCAGGAAAAATTAGAAGGGAAAAAACAAACAAAAAAAACCCACCCCAAAACCACCAACACAACCAAACAACAAAACAAAAGCAAAACAAAACAGCAACAACAACAAAACATTTAGACAGTGAATATCATGTGGTCTTGCAACACTATGATTGTTTTAAATCAGAGGTTTGAAACCAGTCCAGGTTAAAACTCTTTCCTAACACCACTGACTATTTGGAAAGATGATCACCTCACCTTAAATTTTTGTGGACAGTGTGTGTATCAGAGAAGCCTTTTTTAGAAATCGGTTCATGAAAGGAAAAGACAAAGACTGTGTAGGTAAGTGTATTCTATTTCCTCTTTATTCTAGCAGAAAGTCCATTAAAATACTACTGAGAAGTGATAACCAGGAAGCTTATACTTTCACAGCTTGTGCCTTGAATTTAGTGCCTTGAAACTGTCTTCAGTATTAATTCCTTTTTTGTATGAAGAATCTAAATTCTGGTACATAAAGTATAGCTAAATAATCAGCTCCTCTGAAGTCAAAATCTTTTCTGTGACATCACAATTGGCTTTGAAGAGATTGGTGTGATGTGACAGGGAGGATTATGACTTCAAGTAGGAATTAAGTAGCAGGGACTCAAATGAGACAAAAATCCTATTTTTAAGCAAAGAAAATAAATCCTAGTGATTGTAGGAAAAGAAGAAAATGGTACTGAAGGGAATGTAACAGTGGACTCTAGTATGAGCTGTTTCTTAATTCTTTACAAAGTCCGGAGGCACAAAGAACTCTCTAAGGATTAAAGAAGATAACAGCTATGAAGCATAAGCTTATATTAGCACATTTATTTTTTTTCTTTAACATTTTTAGAAGCATTTAGAATATTTGAAGTGAAGAATTTGCTTTACAGTCTGAATCACGTACACCTCTTCATAATTCCTTTAGTATTAAGCTAGTAGTCTTTCCTTTTGAGACAAGAACAGTGCAAATATTTAATGCCACCTTGTAAGTCTTAACTTCAAGTTTCAGCATGAACTTTGACTTTTTTTTCCTTTCTCTCTAGTCTAGAAGTTAATTTCACAATTCTTTTATATATATGCTAGGATTTTTTTGTATATTCAATACAAAACACAGAAAATCATGCAGAGATAACTGTGTTCTCAGTTTATGCTATTTTCCCCCTCTAGCATAAGTATAGATAGTATAGATAAAAGGGCATGTTTATGTACTATTTCGTCAAAAAAAGCAAAGAGTTTTCTACCTGATTTATAGGAACCAAAATTACTTATTAATGTTCAAAATACAGATATTTCTTCCAAGATACACTCTGGTTATTACTAAAAGAAAATTCTGCTGATCTTCCTTCTTTACTTCATGTATTTCTGGTTGATAGGTCTAAGTGCTTCTCATTCTGAACAGAAGAGGCTTGGGCTTTTGGTGTTTATTTCTTTGTTTTGATTATTTGTTTGGTCTTTTTTTTTTTTTTGGTTGGTTGGTTGATTTTGTTTTGTTCGTTTGTTTGTTTTTTTTTTACTCAATTAAGGGAATATTCCTGAGAATATTCTCTACCTGTGTAGAGAAACACTCATATAATGATAGTTACGGCGCTGATCACTTAGTCCCACTGAAAAAATGGATCACAAGATTACGAATATCTTTGTCAAGCAGAAGAAAATAATTCATTTTAAGATAGAAGTAAAAAAAAAAACTGCTTTGGTCAAACATCCAATTAATACAAATATATATATTTATATAGTTTCCTTGCCTTCATGGATTTGTCTCATCTAAATCTAGCTGGTTTTTGTACTGTGGGCTAGACAGGAGGCTTTTGATATGGGCATAATTTTTCAAAGACAAAAAGCCATCTTTCTGGTAATTTGCTAAAATAGGCGCAGGTCACTCTGCAGTGCATGTGCTTATTGTCCTTTTTTCTATATGGAGAAATGGGTTGCTGTGGACCTGAAAAGTTATTGACCTCTCAATGGTCAAGTATTAAGACGTACTTTGGGGAAGCATAGAAAATTTCTTCTAAATTCCAAAGTCAATCTGAGACTTAGTATAGCTGACATTAATCTTAAAAAAAAAAAAAAAACACAAACAAACAAACAAACAAAAAAATACTTATTTCTCCGGAAAAGATTTTTAATGCATTTATTACAGACTTCTTGGATGGAAGAGAAAGGCAGAGCTATCGGCATTGTGGTTTCTCTTTTGCTTAAGGTGAAGTTAAGTGAATACTTGGAATGATCTCAAGACCTTACAGATTTCAGAAGTGTCTGACTTGATCCCAAAGATTTTTGCTTAATCCTCTCTAAATCAACAATTAACAATTTACTAATTGTATATGTTTTTTCTTGATGTACAGGGTATTATATAAAATATTAATTCTATTACACTATGTATTAGTCATGTTAAGCACTGGAAATTCCTCTGGAAATTAGTGATATATTACCCAGTAGCGAAATGGTAAATAAACATCTTTAAACTTTACATAAATATATATTTCTTATTTTAAATTCATATTTTGACTCACCTACTCTCTTCAAAGGAATAGTTGTTTCAGCTATATAATGAGGCCCAATTTCTACCAATTTAGCTTTAGGCACCTGTGATACCTAATTCACCCTAACTTCGTAATTTGACGGTCTGGAGGAACAACTCCTGAGGGTAATTTATCCTATTTACAGTCTGAGTATATGCAGGAAGTTATTCATTGACTATAAAAGGCAGACTTCAATGATTGTGGTCCTTAATTTAGGAGTCTTAGTAAGGTACTTTAAATTAGGATAAGCCTGACAATGACAGCCGGAGCTGGTCTGCTAAGTAAATGGAAAAATGATCCTGGACTTTAAATGTCCAGTGAATTAATGCAGAAAACTAATTACCCCCTTGAGTTCATATTTCTGGCTGCATCGAAGCACTTTGGGAAGTATTTGAAAAGCATTTCCTTACCAAGTTTATTGTGTCCCCAAAGCCACATTTCTAATCACATGCAGAATCTCTGGTATCATCAGATGTCTTTCACTTCCCAAGCACTTAAAAAGCCAAACAAACACAAACATAAAACAAGTAAGAAGCTCTCTTGGAAGAATGTAGACATGGATTAGAAACATTCTCTCTTCATACGAAGTGAGAGGTACTGATTAAGCACTTGGTTCTGACAAATCTATGCATCAGTTCATAACTGTGCTCTTTTAAAGTTGCAGAGTTTGGTACTTTTATTTGCCCTGTTTCTGTGCTCAGATTCTCTAAAATATGTCTCATAATTTGCATGAGCCATTGGGTAAAATATATGTCAGACATGATTTAACTTTTACGCTGTGTCTCAAAGAGCAATGCATACAGATGCCATAATGCAGCAGACAGAAAATATCTGCAGAATTCATAGTCTATAATTCAGTCATACCATTCCTTCATGTATTCATTCTATATTTAGAAGAAAGCTTGGCTAAACTGAACAAAATGATTTGAAATATAATAAATAAATAAATAAATAAACAAACAAACAAATAAATAAGGAGTTTAGTTAAGGCCCTGAATCATACCTTGGGCCTTAAGTTCTCCAGTTTTAAAGCACTGAAAAAGGTAAATAAGAAGGGAATCTCAGTCTCAGCAGTAAAGGAACTTGTCTGGAAATATGATTTTCAAAGACAGCTGCAAAATTGCTCAACGAAACTAATCCATAGGGAGTAATACTGAAAGGGACATGGTCAGTCTGTGGCCAGTGTAACCATGCATAACACAGACTCCACCAGGGTGGTTACAGAGAGGACACAATAAATTTGCACAATCTTGGAAAGCCTGAACCTTTCCAATTTCAAACCAGGTTACTTTTCTCCTTTAAGAGTATATAGATTAAAAAAAAAAAAAAAAAAAAGGGTAAAAAGTTAGTTTACAATTAGTAGCCTCCAGATTCAAATAATATGAAGATCTCCACAGAAAAACATTCGTCCTCTTCTCTTAAGCTTCTTACTTCAGGCCATCTAAAACCCTAATATCCTTATCTATCTACTTATGAAAAGTCATCTGCTCAGCGGAATTACAAAATTGTTGCTCAGTGGAATGATGAAATCTTTGCTCAACTGGGGTGATATCAGATAGAATAGATACATAATGTTAGCTGAAGAAAATAAGAAAAGGTTTGTATCCTTTATATTTGGTGCTGCTTTAATTAACATGGGTGATATTGCTAAAGATTTTGAAATTGTGGTGAACCGGTAGAAAATGTAGATGAACAAATCAAATTGGATAAAACTAATGCTTTTTCTTTTTCAGGAGTTCCCATTTTGATTTTTCATACCTAAGTCTTTGTAATGGACTTTGGCAATTTTTGGAGATCTATATATAAATAAAAAATATGATGCTTTATACTATAAATATATATATTTATGTATGTTTCATTAGCAGATCTTTCTCTGCAGATATCTGTTCTAATAGATAACAGATTGTATGGTAATATGATTTATCAGCCAAAATAAAATAAAGAATAGTGTTTTGTTTTTTTTTGACTTCACAGTTTTTGACTTCTTTTTTTTTGTTTTGTTTTGTTTTAATTTTCACTCTATAGCATACTCGTAGCATGGCAATCTTTCAAGATGTATCCAAATTTTATAATTTTAGATACAGTCCTTTTTCTCTGCATTCCAGGAAATGTAGGGTTTGGATGTCAGCCACCTTCCTCTGTTCCTGCAAAAGCTTCACAACGATCAATGGCTCCTTGCCTAATTAGTCCCATCTCTCTTATACTGCAAATCCTTTCTAAACTGCTTTGTTACTAGATTGGTCCTGCTATTTAGTACCTTATGTAGAGGATACACAAAGAGGGGTAGTACAGCCCTGACTGAGAGCAACTGGAATTTTATTCTACCCAATTTCAATAAATGGTTTCTGTTCTAGCAAAGCTTCCACCATTTTAAATCTGAGCAGCTTTATAGGAATCCTATATGAAAGAGACGAATATGTGCAAAAATATAGTTAATAGAAACAATGTGTCATTCACTGGCACAAATGACTATAGAACATTTTTCAGAAGTTAGTAGATTGAATAGTTATTATCTTGTATTACAAATTACTTCCTTTGTCCATCCAGCTCTTAGCAGAGGGAGAAGTGGCAGACTGGCATGGAGCTGGTAACTCTTCAAACCTGAGAATATCT
Organism: Anser cygnoides; assembly: GCF_040182565.1. Lineage (NCBI taxonomy): Eukaryota > Metazoa > Chordata > Aves > Anseriformes > Anatidae > Anser > Anser cygnoides. Next base: position 25,789,855 of record NC_089873.1, read on the forward strand.
GGAGAGATGCCTGAAGGGGCACTTTTTATGCCAGTAATTGCTAATAGCCCCTGTACCACAGTTCAGAGCAGGAAATATAAACCTTCTTTCATGTTAATGATTGCTTTATAATTGCATAAACTGCAATGAGAAAGCAGTCCTTTATAGCAAGAAACTTCTCCAGCTTAGGGAGGAAATGAAATGTTTGTGGCTGTCCTCATGGTAATGCTGCAGTGAATGTTGAATCCAAACTTCCAATAGGAAGAAAGGATGAAATAGAATGTTGAGGAGTCTTTCTACTAAAGTGAAACATTACTCATATGATTGTTTGCATGAACTTAATTAAAAAATATTAAACTGAAAATAAATAAATAAATAAATAAATAAATAAAGCCAGCCTTTTTTCATTATGGCTAAGACCAGTTTTCTTCCTGTGTAAATAAATAAGGGTGTAAAACTAAGAAGTTAACAAGTCCTGAGAAATTTGTTAATTAGACTAGATGTTGGGGTATCAGTACTAACAGCCATAAAATCAAGAAGTTAAAATTGAAAATCACATCAAATTTATCAGTCTTTATGATTTATATGCATCCAAAAATATATTAATCATAGAATCATAGAATATCCTGAGTTGGAAGGGACCCACAAGGATCAAGACCAACTCCTGCCTCCACACAGATCTACCCAAAAATCAGATTTCAGACCATATGACTAAGTGCACAGTCCAAACGCTTCTTAAACTCCAACAGGCTTGATGCCGTGACTAAGTCCCTAGGGAGCGAGTTCCAGTGGGTGACCACTCTCTCAGTGAAGAACCGTTTCCTGTGTTCCAGCCTGAACCTCCCCTGTCACATCTTGGCTCCATTCCGTTGGCTCCTATTGCTGGTCAACAGAGAAAATAGATCGGTGCCTGCCCCTCTGCTCCCCCTTGTGAGGAAGCTATAGACCATGATGAAGTCTCCCCTCAGCCTCCTCTTTTCCAGGCTGAACAAACCAAATGACCTCAGCTGTTTCTCTTATGTCTTCCACTCTAGGCCCTTCACCATCTTTGTAGCTCTTCTCTGGACACTCTCCAATAGTTTCACGTCCTTTTTGTACTGTGGTGCCCAAAACTACACACAGTAGTCAAGGTGAGGCTGCACCAATGCAGAGTAGATACAGAGACAAACTAGACTTACTCATTATTTAGCTTCTTCAGAAACTTAAACAAATGTTTTATTGATAGATGAACAAAAGTTCACCTCGGTGTCAATTTTCAGCATAAGTTATTCTGTCACAAATTATGAGGCTAAGTCAGCAGAGGGCTTGCGGAAAATTGTTGCCACCAAGCTAAAAGAAGTATGCTTCAATAACATCCTTCTTGCTTCATAAAGAGACTGTACTTTTGTTTACCAGTTAAAAACATTTTCTATTGTTCATAAATAAAATAGCAAGAAAATATCTAACTTGAATTACAACTTACTTAAAGCAAGGAAAAAAATCATCACAGTATCAGATCTTCAGTTTCCTTCTGGTAGTGTATGTAGCATTACACAGTCATTGGAAAGAACTGCTATGCAACATAACATAAAACAGCCTCAAGACTGCAGCAATTACAGTCTAGATATTTGATGCACACCATATGAATTAAAAGGAAAAACAAACAAAAAAAAAAAACACTGTTAAATCTAATTCACATTAAAGCAATAGAAAGCAGAGGGATGAAACACTGGGCAGTAGGAATATTTCTCTGGAGAGATCTTATAGAGGCCTTTCAGTACTTCCAGAAAGATGGTGAGGGACTCTTTGTCAGACAGTGCGGCAATAAGACAAGTGGTAATCGTTTTAAATCAAAAGAGGGGAGGTTTAGATATTAGGAGGAAATTCTTCCCTCAGAGGGTGGTGAGACACTGGACCAGCTTGCCCAGGGAAGCTGTGGATGTCCCATCCCTGGAAACATTCAAGGCCAGGTTGGATGGGTCTTTGAGCAACCTGGTCTAGTGGAGGGTGTCCCTGCCCATGGTAAGGGGTTGGGATTAAATGATCCTTAAGGTCCCTTTCAACACAAACTATTCTCTGATTCTCTGAATCTGTAAACAGTGCTCTGTTAAAAGTGACAACCTGAAGCAATTTTTATAGCTCAAGGTTCCAGAATCAATGAGAGATCTGCCATGGCTTAAAGTCTGTTTGTGTTTTCTTTCCTTCTTCTCTCTTTGCCTCAGCCTCAGCAAATCAGTCATGTAAGTTACAATGAGTTTGGTCACCCAGTTTTATTTGTTATGCTGAATGGAAGTGTTGTCTAGATGGCACATCAACCCTTCCAAACCCATGCCGTAACCCTCTAATTAATCCTCCAGTTCTAGCAATTAGAACAGAAGATAATATATAGATAAGATAACATGGACATTTTTTTTTGAGTATTTCTGTGTGCAGCGTAACTGATGATGTCTGGTTTCCCTCCTGTCTCTGACATCTAAGAAAGGTTGATCTCATTAGCATCTTTCACAAGGATTAATAATAAGAGTGTCTTTTCTCCATCCACTTGCCAGTTCTCATAAAATTATAAAAACTGCTTATCTTTAGGCTCTTTACCCCTCTAAAATAATGTTCCAGAATTACTGTGAGTTTGACAGACAGACTGACATGGGAAATGATTGCATTCACTCAATTACTTGGAAATTTACTCAATTACCTAGAAAACCAGGCTACAAATTGCCATCTCTCCTTATTTTGATATGTTAATTCAGAGAGATTCTAGCCAACTTACTATGGAAAATAGAGATCTGGACATACTCGGAACAGCAGAAGGGTTGTTCTTGCCTGGTTGCCACGTCCCTGTTTTGCAGCAGAAGATTACAATAAAGAATGAAAGTCAGTAATAAAACCTTCTGCAGCCTTTCCACAGCTACTAACACACACACCCCAAAACCAAACCAAACCAAAACAAACAAACAAACAAAAAGTAGCCATCTGATCAAGCTACTACTAACCAGAGCTAAGTCAGCAGCTGCTCCTGAACAATAGCTCTTTGGTGACATATCCTGTTTAGACACTAGTCAGTGTCTAAAACATTTTAGCTTGTGGGGATCTCAGGGAAAATAATAAAAATAGACTTGTTTGGACACGTGTTTATGGGCAGCTATTTATGGATGGTTTAAAAGAACGTTAATGGAGGTTTAAAAGAACATTATAGAATCATAGAAACATTAAGGTTGGAAAAGACCCCCAAGATTATCTGGTCCAAATATCCCCCTACCACCAACATCACCCACTAAACTATGTACCTAAACACCATGTCCTACCTTTTCTTAAACACCCCCAGGGATGGTGACTCCACCACCTCCCTGGGCAACCTGTTTCAATGCCTGACTACTCTTTCTGAGAAGAAATGTCTCCTAATTTCCAACCTAAACCTCCACTGGAGCAACTTGAAGCCATTCAGGTTATTCATTATCACAATAATACTAACAAGAGGAGAGTAGTTATCAGTCACTGGAAAGAAAAGAAAAAAAAAGAAAAAAAAAAAGAAAAAAAGACCCTTAATTTGTAAAGGACCTGTTAATTTTTGTGGCATGGCCAGAAAGTCAGAAAGTCATCCACTAAGGGATGCTATGGAAGTGAACCTTTGCACGACAACTGTGTAATATGCTTAAACATTAGTAAAAAACTGTGCCTATGGGAATCTGTTAATTCATGCAAATTCTTATATAATGGCGATTTTTCTGGCTTTCCTCAAACTGGCAGAGACAGGCATGTAATAACTTCAGGTGAGCATGAAAAAGAGATTACAGAAGAGAAATTGACAAACAAGGTAATAACTGTATTTTCCCCTATTTTCCACTATATAACAATTAAATATACTTGTGTCATTAATATTGTCATGACAACAAAGTATCTATATTGTTTCATTTTGCATGATATTGTTGCTTTATGTTTACACTGCATGTCACTGTTAAGTAAAATTGAACTTCATGAACTTTGGTTAGGGATAAAGCTCAATATTCCCAGGATAAAAGCTATCCCTGATCTCTGTAACTTAGAGAACTGAGAGAACAGAAGTTTTAAGAAACAGTTTTTCTAGTCTATGAAAATTTCTATTCTATTTATTTCTATTCTGTGAAAATATTCAAGAAACTCCACAGTTATGTTCTTTCCTATTTCTTCCTGCCGTATCATTTTGTGGTTGAAACCCTGGGGCAATTTTTTGTATTTTTCAAGTGTTACATTTTCAGTGACATGTCATAAATGTTTAAGTGCATTCAGACCCTGAAGACTAGAGAACAAATGAGACAGCTCTAAATATGCTAACGATTCAAACTCTTTGCAAGGAATTAGGAACCTAATTCTGAGCTAGCGATGCACACTTCCTAAAAAGTACTATGCTCCTAATGAAATTAATGACATCTAAGAATGTTGAGCACCTCACAAGAATAAGTTCTTATTTACCACCCATGAAAATGCTAGAATGGGTCATAATTATTAAAATAAATCCCTTGTTTGTCATTCCTATTAACTTTAGTACCATCAGGCAAAGGTCCAATTTGAATTATCTGTGTTTCCTTATGCTGCCACATGGGTAAAATTACAGCTCTGAGTGCAACTGCCTAAGTGTAAATGGATTTTCTTAGTCAGCGTCAAGATGTATTGATCCATGATAAACTGTATAAATAATAGATGTTAATGTTTCAGTCATTGAATTAATGTAACACCAGACAAAATATTTCTCTTTTTAACTAATAAAGTATTAAAAGAGCTAAACAAAGGATAAAATTTCTGACATTTTAGTATTTAAAATGCAATAAAAACAATCCAAAATTATAATTACAGAAAAAAAAAGGTTGTTAAACAAATTAATAATAGCAAACTTACTAGAATTAATTTACCATATATGAAAATTCACAATGAGCAGCGTTCATATTCTGCATGCAATATTAGGAAAATTCAGCAAGGATTGATTTTACTGTTGCAAGCCAATTCACTTCAGCTTTATACAGACTGTTGTGAGTCTGATTAAATACACTGAAGTGAACAGATTTACTTAGATTTAAACTTGTGTAACTGGAAGAAGAATTTTAGTACCTACACTTTTGTTGGAGTATCATGAAAAACTGTAATTTCAAAAGTAGAACTAATTATTATTATCATTTGTACCACTGAAGAAATCTTGCTACTATGAAAGAAATACTTTTTCTACTATAAATAATCTTCTTTGCTCTTGTCTTTATTAAAAATAACAAACGGCAGTAAGGATTTTTTTTTTCTCCCCAAGATATAAAAGCAGAACAAAATTATGCTTTTTCTTTCCTCTGAACTCATAATCTTCTATTACGTTTCATCACATACAAAAACCTTAAATATAGTGTTTGGGTAAATGCACTCAGCCTTCCAGGAAATAACAAAATACAATGTTATGTTTGAAAAAGGTATATTTTGCCATTTGCTTTGGTGCAATGTAAATATCATGATGGTAAGAAGAATAGAAATGACATAAGGAAAAAGTTGTACATGCATGCACTCATACAGAAGTAAGAAAATTCTATGCTTGTGTCATTTTAATTTTGATCTAAGAAAGTTTTCTGTAGCTGAGTGTATATTTCATGTTAAAAAAAGTAAAGATAAGTTACTTCTATTTCTTTCTGATTTTCTTTGTTTTGTTTGTTTGGTTGGTTGCTTTGGTTTGTACTGTATGTGCAGTTGACAAGCTGGTAGTTTTTCAAATAAAGGAATTTATGGTTGGTAGTAGAACTGGAAATATATATATATATTTTCCACTTCACTGGCTGACCAGAGAAATTGAAAAGAAAACAAACAAACTGTTGTATGTTGAGCCAAAGCTAAAATTCATGGATTGCGCCACTGAAATAAAAAAATGAAAACCATATATATATATTTATATATAAATTTATATATATATTATATACATTTATAATATATAACATATAATATACAATTATATAATATATAATTATATAAAATTATATATATATTTATATATAACAATCATATTATAAAGTGCATTTGCATTAATTTTTAGATTTTCCTGTTTTTGGTACTTAACAAAGCAAAATGTCATTTCAAAACAATAAAGGTATGTCGCCTAGAAATGTCAAAGCAGTTTCAGCCTTCTCCTTTCAGCCAAAATTATTAAATGCTCTTGAACTAAAGGCACTTACAGATTTTCTCTTTGAAAAACTATTTGCAGAAGAAAAAAAGATGATGAAACCCAGATTTACTACATAAAGTAGATTTTTCAGAACACATTATTAATTACCTTAGTCTGTGATATAGGTTTCTCTGATAAAATTTACCGTTATAACCTCTATTTTTTTTTGAGCCTGCAGTGACTGCTAGTGTACCATTTCGTATACCTGTGAGTTCCGTGAGCTTTGGCAGGGTTTTGTGTGGGCATGGGAATACAGAGTTCTTACTGAAGGACAAAAGCCTTATTTTAAAATTCATGATTCTTCAGGTGAAGACCCATCCATAAACACGAACTTGACCACAGTGTGTGTTGTCTTAAGAAAGGGACCTACAGGGTATATCAACCAACTGGGAAAACCATAGTTATTCAAAGCAAGATGTGCATTCTTAACTTGCAGCTTTATGCCATATATGATCAGTTAAGTCTATAATTATGAAGACTAGCATTTTTTTAGGCATTGATCCTCACAGTAATCTTTACTTTTTTAATGTTATACTCTTGAACAAGCGTTTTGACTTTGAAGAGCCATCCTGCATATCTACATCATTTTAAGAATGGTTATGTGAAAACTTACTTGTGTCTTGGATGCTGTTTACTTCTATTTTTATACCGTTTTTTTGTCTGTTTGTTTGTTTCATATTTTACAGTACATCTAATATATACACTAACCTAATAAGGGTTATGATTATACTCCTGTTACTCTTACTCCTTGACATAAAATCTTTCTCCTACTGTGTAAGTAAGATTAATTTGTAATTTTATATGCTTACTTACATCTCCCACAGTGATCGAAATAGGCTAAATATGTAGAGTCAAATACAATTCGAGCCTAAATTGTAAAAATTGAACACATTTGTCCATATGCTGCTTCCTCCAGCTCATGATATGCCAGTATCTATCAGAAAAAAATTACCTTGCTTTATTGCTCAGAAAAAGAAGTATGACAGAAAAAGCTGGTTTACTAGTATAAATTGTAAAGAGCAGTTTTAATTACTAGTGGCAATAAGAAATCCTAATAATATTTAGCACTGTGTATTGTGCATGCATGACTGAATTATTGTTCAATGAAACTATGTATTTGAAGTGTACAAATATTAAAAATTCAATAAGCCAAGTAATCAAAAGAGTAATTCTTGGGATGACATATGCCTGTTTGATGACATTGTAAGGTTATAATGAATACTGTTAGGAATATCAAGTATTACTCACTAAAGAACCAGCCACAGATAGGAACTGAAGAGAGCTGCAGAGTCTCTTTAAAGGCACATTGAAAGGTGGGATGCATTTCTCCTAAATTTAACCATCTAAAAATCAAAGATTTATCCTAAGATAGTACTCTAAACTTTATTTGTTGCCAGTAGAGATAAACAAGCAATTGCATCTCATCTTTACTTACAATATCTTTCAGTATATTCCTCTTTCCTCTTAATATTTGTGATAATTTTACATAAAAGGATAATTTAGGAAAATATTTCAGGAGATTTTAATAAGCTTATAAATCTGCTTGGCATTAAGGGTGGTTCTGTGGGAGCAAGAAGAAATCAATGAAATATTCCTTACTCTGTACAAAAGGTCATGGGTTTAAAAGTAAAGTATAGCCTCAGGACTGAAGTAATCTACCGTTGTAAAGCTGTTTATATTGTGTGTCCTAAGTCAACATCCCTTCCATGTCATGTAATAGATGTTTAGACAATCGTATGGTGTCACATGAAACTTCTGTTCTTTTAACACAGGATAGGAAAGAGAAACTGCAATTGACATTGATGGGACTAAATCATAAATCTACTCCTTTTTGTTCCAGAAGTCAATATGTAAAAGTCATATAAGAGACTCAGATGCAGAATCTCATATATAATTTCAATCCCTCATCCTGTGCTGTAGGTTGCAGATCTGGAAATTATAGCATATAAAAACTTCTAAAAGTAGATCATTTTTCATTGCTTTTAAATCCAATACTGTTAATAGTAATCATTTTACTGAGTTATTTTGGAATACCTTGTGTGAGAACTAAATGAATTGCAAACTGTTTATACAAAAGGATGGAGGGAATTAAGCATTTCACGGCAGGTGAAAAGCACGTCACACACACTGACTTTCCATCTGTGACTGCATAGGTAGACAGTGCCAAACCGAAAACTAAGCAGCATGCAACAGCTGAGAAGGCAAAGTGTGATGTGCATTTAATTTCACCAAAAGAACAGTCACATGCCATGAAGCATTTTAATTCCTATTGTAAAATAACTATTTTAAATAAATATATGTCATATATATGCATATAATATATATGTACATACATATTGTTTGTTTGGGTATATTTTATGTCTTCACTATAGAGACAATCTTGTGTAACTGTAACAGCTGTATAATTTCATTATATGGTACTGTGTATGTTTTTCAGGTGCCAAATGACAAAAACTTTACAAAGTCTGCTGATTTTCTAGTGCACCAAAATCCCTCAATGTATTGCATGGAGATTCCAAAAGCAAGCAAGCAAACAAACAAAAAAATTGAGTTCTATGCATCTATTAGTTTTTAAAACCATCAGTCTCTCAACAACGAATAATAAAAAGACTATGTTTTTGAAGAGCCTGAAATGCTTTTTGCTTTGCTGCTGCAAATTTAGTTAGCAAAAGAAGCTCAGTTCATCTAAAACTCATTTCTGAGTTATGCTGACATTAATGAAACAAAAAATGATACTGGTATAGAAATAATGACAGAAAGAAAAACCTTTTTTAAAATTATTATTATTTTAAGCTTCATTTAAAATAAAAGACTAAACATTTGTTAAATAAGAGCAATTTGTGATTATGAGAATTGAAAATATCATCTAATTTTAAAATAAACATACTTCAAGTGTTAGTGGATCACAGGTAGGCTATATTTGTTATGACAGGAGATTAAAAATATGTGACAGTACACCAAGAGATAAAATATATTCTAAAGGTGACATACTGCATATTCCCCCACTTTTTTTTTTCTTTTTTTTTTTTTTTTTTCCAGTGTGTCTGTGACTTAAAGTAGAAACTGTGGAGCAACTAAGGGACTTTCTAGAGATCTCTGCTGTGTACACCTGGCAGATACTTGATAAGGTAGTCATTTGCCCTGCTGGGATAAACAGGTCGAGGACCTGAAGAGGAAAAAAGGGCAGAAGACACTCCAGTTTTCAGGAGTAACTGTTGTATCTGTGCTTTGTATTCAACACTTGGATGGAGGCTGCTGGAAATTGTGTCAATAAAGGTCCTGACTATATCACTTTTTCATGGATAATTGGGAGCGAATAGAGAGGGCGTTGTGAGGAGAAAAAGGAAAGATAAATGAAATTCGAGGCAAATAAACCCACAATGGAGAATGGGAAGGGAGAGAGATGGGAAAAGTTCATTCGTTGAGTAGATAAGTGCCCAAATATGAGTACAAAGACGAGGTGTATATGAGTATAAAGAATGTATAATCAGATATGAGAATAAATTCTGAATCCCAGTTTAATGAGGTCACTTAGAACCTCTTTTATTGTAAAATAAATGTCAACTTTCAGAGGAAAAAAAGAAGGAACTGTTTGCAAATCTTGTTGTTCTTATCACAGAATTTATAAAGCCTACTCATCTCCTAACTTTCATGATGTAAAATATATATCATAGCTTCTCCTAAACTCAATCTGCCTTAGAATTGAAATCATGCCCCTCTGATTTTGCAAGTGTGACAATGTGGTTAGTGGGGAGGTATATCTCCCCTTTCTCTTAGTTTCTGCAGGTCTTGAGCAAATATAGTTGCATTCTCATTTTCTTTTTCTTCATATAGGAAAAGGAAACAAACATATATCCACTATGTAAAAAGCTGTCAAGTATCACTGTTGTCAAAAATGCTTATCTTCTGGTAATCTAAAAGAAGCCACTGAATAAAGGGCTACCTTTTTAAAGTAAAAATTCCCACTTAGTTTATCTAATTGGGTATGCAAAATCCATTTTATCAGTAACGAGAGTTGTCACCTAATGGTGTTTCACACTAGTTGCCCTAAGGATGAAATGCCAATCAGAGACATTGATGATTCTGTTTGGGCTTGTGAGTTGTCATGCAAATCAGTATGCAGATATAGTCTGAGTATGAAACAAACAACTTTAGTGATGAAATGAAACACAAAACTCTCATTTGTACATTTTGGTGTTCCTTTACTGAGGTTCATCCTAAACAACAATATGCATATTATTTCCATAAACATTTGACATTGTCTTGGTGTTGTAATGTTCTGGTAAGGAGTTTGCTGTGACCTTATTGTGTCTTCATATTTAAAGACCTGAACAGTAGTTTTGTCTTCACTACAGCTGTTCTATAATTATCTCTCAAAAATAAAATAAAATAAAATAAAATAAAATAAAATAAAATAAAATAAAATAAAATAAAGTAAAATAAAATAAAATAAAATAAAAAATCCAAACTTATAATTTAGAATGGATCACTTATTATAGATCTTTAATGGAAATTCTATTATTGCGTCAGTTGGTGTGTATTTATATATATAATGTACATGCATATATATATATATAATATACATAAGTATACCAATGATTTAAAGATACATTTACATTTGTATGCATGAAGAAATCAGAAAATCTAGACTTCAGAATGCTCAGGATTTATGTTTCTCTTCTTCCCATTCCTTTAAGGACTTTCAGCCCTAAAAAATCTGAACTAAAATTTCAGCTCTTGATGCTCAAAAAAAGGAATACTTACAAGCTCTCTTTTTGAGATGAGCATAGCCAAGCAGATAATGAGGGGTGAAATCTGCAAATATTTATTTAAATGAAACATTGAATTTTCCGTGGTAATGTTCTAGCTCATTTCGTGCTCACTTTGCAAGAATATTCTAGGAAATTAATTTGCTGAGTGGCTGCTTAAAATATGTATTGTTGCTGAATAGTGGATGGTACTGGTGAAAGCCATACTTGGAGTTCTAATATGCAATTATTGAAAATGAACAATAAGCTATTAGTTCTAAGTTCTGCTCTGCCCTGCAGTGTGGTGCAATTGCCTAAAGTAACTAGGAAAATAAAACTAACATTCGCATTTTAAAGAAAATGTACACCACTGAAGAGGCTTTCAGGGTAGGGTGTAGCTGCATTACCTAAGCGTTCCCTAGGCTTCCAACCTTAGATGCTATCGCGCTGGGGGAACCTGGTGTGCTAGTTCTAAGGAACAGTAGAGTATAGAGTGGAGTGGAGACACCACGGCTAGGCTCTGTGACCAGGTGGGGACTCGATTGTTCTTGTGCATACCGAGACCGATAAGCCGCACTTTTTGCTACCCTGAGCCAACGACCTGTCATGTTTTAACAAATGATGTACTCTAGTGTACTTTTGCTCATTGTAATATCATTATAATACCAAAACACACATCCATCCCAAAAGCTACCTGCCTCCAAGGTGCAACCCCCCCTCACTGAGCATGCGCTCTGAATTTCTTAGAGCCTATTCCTTTAAATGGAGATGGGAAAACTTTTCACCAATCGTAACTAAGATATGCTTGACTAGAGTCACTCAAGCTCCACCTAAAAGATAGAAAATAATATAAATTGGCCTAAGAGAGAGGGGATGTTAGGGAAGATACCATTGTAAGGGAAAATACCACCGTCAGGGGAGATACCATCCCGAGGGAATACACCATCCTGAGGACCTCCTGACCCCTGGGATCAGTCGACAGGCTGAGCCTCTCTTCCCCCCACACTGGGACGCCTTTGGGTGAGATGTGAACACTTGGTTATACTGTGCGTCTCTGCGGAAACTTAGAAATCTCTATAGAGTCTTTGTGCCTTTTAACGCGTTAATTTCCAGGCTGCACACCTGTGTATTTCATGCATGCTAGCTTGCTTTTGCAGACAGTAACTATCGCCAGCAATCCAAAGAACCTGTGTACCTGTTGCTGTAATAAATTGCACTTAACTGCATTGTTCCTAGCCGTGATAGTTCTCATTGAATGCGACTAGAGTAAGGGCAGTTATATGTTACTGGTGAATCCGTGATCGTGGTAGTTCAGTGCTCTGAATTCAACCGGACCTGTAACGGTTAATCGGCTACACCCCTTAACACGACATGCAGAGAACAAAATAAGAAAGTGTGACTGCTGCTTACATACTAGCTGCAAAACTTTACCTCTAATCTTCTGCTTTTTTCTAGTTATAGTCACATATCATCATCATCATCAAAAGCATAATGGGTATCAAATACACAATCGACATTTTATGTCTTCATAACTTAATATGTTGTCAAAATGGTATTATAATATGACCAAATAGAGGCAGAAATATTTGTAGAATGGGGAATTTACAAAGTAGGAGTGTTTGGGTAAGACTTTTATTCACATTGAAGGTACAGTGCATTGAAAACAAAGAACTATTTCTGTTTGTTACTATAGATAAATAATAAAATATCTAAACCAAATTCATCTTCCCTGTCTCTAGTTATTCCATACTTGTAGTAAACTGCTTATTAACTACACTAATACCAAGTTTATTTTCAGACAGTTTGGCTAATGTTAATGAATAAATAGATAGTATTATTATATTATGAGTCTTTACATTAACCTCAACCTTCTGTTCATAGCTGTATCATGTAGTATGTTTGAGACTCATGCAGATGACACTTATCTTATGAACACCCTGATCCAGGCCTGTGGGTCTTATGTTTATGCAGCAGAGAGCCGTAGTTCCTCAGGTGCTTTAAAGCCCATATGTTGGCCTCACTGGGTCACAAATCAGCAAATCCAGCTGGCTGCACACCAAATCATCATGCAAAGATTTGTGTGCAAAGGACTTGAGCAAGAAGGCAGGCTCCATAAGTACAAAGTATATTATGTCCTCTTCCTCACCTTGAGTGACACACTGTGCTATTGCCTCTCACAGCTGAAAGGAAGATGCTCTTTCACAACTGTTCAAAAAGGAAGAAAGAAAGCTATAATAAATTATTAACTATAAATTATTCCCTCAGCACTATGGTTCAGTCATTGTTGCCCCAGTTTTCTTGCACTTGAAGCATAAAATATCATCCTCAAAGCCTTTCCTGGTAGAAATTGGCAAGATGACTGAAGTCAGAATTAGGTCTTGCAAGATAGCATCTTTTGGCATAGAATATATAATTTCTCAGATTTATTTTTTTCAGGATCTTGTTTTATTCCTCTTGAACTGAATGGGAGATTTACTCATGACTTAAAGGAGAAGAAAAATAGGCCTGTAGTTTCTCCAATATGAGATGATCTGCTTAGATACATACATCAACAACAAAACTTTCACACCAACATCATAATTGGTACAGTGGTCTCAATATAAACTTTTAGCTGCAATAACCCTTTTAGATTTTTGTTTACAGGAGTTTGATACAACTCAGTAGCAGGACTTTGCACAGACCCCAAAGGACTGAACAGAATCTTAAACCTGTAAGCTTGGCTCACCTACATCAATCAATACAGAGATTTTTCTTGCTATTGCTCTGCATTTCTAGCATAAAATAGTCACATAAGTATTTTTATTGAACTAAGATTAGTTTCACAAAGTAACCCAGATGTTTTCAGGATAAATTAAACTCATAATGTCTTGCGTTATATCACTTGTCCCACCTCATTCACAGTAGAAATTTGTCAGGGCAAAAAGTGCTTTGCTCTTTTGATATATATCTATTCAACAATAGAGCTCATTATCTCTGTCTTGCAAATACAGAGAATGAAATAAGAAAGGAACATGATCTTTGGAAAATAGGACAGTAAAACATTGACAGAAGTTAGATTTGACTCTGTGTCCTATGAGTCCCAAATCAGGTAACCTCTGCTAGACAGTATGTGTTCCCAGAGTGTCTTCTTGTGCAACTGTATCTGTACAGATTTATCCCTGTGTAATGACCTCTCTGTCTTTTTTTGTTTTTTTCATTTGTTTGTTTTTCTGAGTAAAACAAATATTTTTCTAAATGAGCATTACCAGATCTGAGGTAGGTAGATTCAGTAGCGTTCTATTATTGAGAAGAATATTTGTACTGTTTGTTTATCATTAGGAGCACAGACAATTAACTAGATGTATGAAATATTCCAGGGAAAATCTGTTCAGTTATGCAGACACCTAAATGCATAAATCTGTCTGAATAAATACATTTTGTATTGAACTTCTTCAGTGTAACAGAGGAAAACCCTACTTTAATAACAAAAAGCATTGGCTGAAAATGCAGTCAAAATTTCAGTCAATTAGAGTTGTTAGAAATCCATCCGCTGTAGACATTTATTGAAATGTATTCATTCTGAGGAACACAAGAATATTAAGAAATTGCCAAGGAATAAGTTATAGAGTACATATTTTTAAGTCAGCTAAGTAATAAGATGTTTTGACTGGATGTTTTCCTGTGTGAGACTTAGTATTCAGTAATTACTAAAAGAAAGAAGACATTTTACTTTGGGAATTTCTTTAATGTTTGCGTGCACATAACATATTAGGCTAGAATTGCAATTAACTTCCAAAGATTTTTCTCTTCTTTTCTATAACTTTAAAATGATGGCATAGATATCTTATGGAATTTAGTAATATATTTTATTGTAAGTATAAACTTAATATATTTTATTGTAAGTATAAACTTGTATTTTACATTTACAAGATAGATTTTGAAACTCTGTGTTATGCTTAATGTTAATAATAATCATGGTTCTATTTGACTGGGAAAGTATGTACGGGATGATCTATCTGCAAGAGCATCTTAAATCAGCTGATCAGTGGAGGCTCAGTGCAGAGACACATATTAGACCATAATGACCACTGATATTAGTCCTGAGCGAAACAGACATCTGCCGGATGGCCTTGGCCACAAATGCTTCCTGAGCAATTCAGAATGTGAGAGAAATGGTTCCAAATCTTCATTCTACACACTGATGTCCTCCATTCCCATGGTAGAACAGATGGAGGTACCAGCTCCACCACGTGCTGAAGAGCAAGCCTGTTCAAGTCTGCAGTCTGTACAAGTTTGATCGGATGCCCTTCTTCTAGAGGCAAAGTGATGGAAAACAGCAGAGAAGCATAAATCCCTACTGGCTGGAATTCCATGAGTGGTGCAGTAGGGAGAACAACCTATTTAAGAAGCCATAGGTATGGAAGCTACCGAAATCAGTACATACCCAAATTTTGTCTTCATACTAATCCCTTATGTCCTTCTCACTGGTTCATATGGTCTTCCCACAGCTTCTTTGGAAAGTACTTCAGCCTAAATGCTCTCTGATACAGGAGATGCAAAGCAGGTTTAAACTTGGCCCTTGGCAAATACATTAGTAAATTGCCAGGAAACATGCCACTGCATAGCCAAATTTCACTATACTCTTTTAAGAACATTTTTTAGCTTTTTGTGTGTTCATTCTTCTGCTATTGTCCCATTTCTCTTTATCTGGATTTCACTGTTTGTTCATTTACTTGTTTTGTCATTTCAAGCAAATCAAAAGCAAAACAAGAAGAAAATTCACTCAAAGCTCAGACTTGAACTCATTTTACAGTTAGGGATTTATTGAAAGGATTTCAGATTTATCTAGTTTGACACTAACTACGTAAATGTCTTTAGCCCTGTGCCTTCCTTGTAGTGTGACAAATGGAAATCTTCCCCCAAAATAAAAACACCGAAGTATTCAAGGTTGTTTCTACATTTTTCCAGAGCTCTGTACTGTGACTTATTTTTTAGCCAGCAAAATTCTCTTTGTTTCTCTCCTTTGTGAGATTAATACCGTTATAAGTGAAAGGCCTAAATGGGTTAAATTGCTTCAGTCAGTTCCCAAATAGTTATTACTTTCCCAAGCTGTTTCTATATCCTCTCAGGCAATTAAGCTCCCAAACTTGTTCTCTGGAAATATGTGGCATGATTTGGAAGTAAGCAAAGACCCCCTTCACTTCACTAGCTGTGGATTAAATATTATTTGAAGGTTTAAATTAAGGTTCTAGCATAACTTGTACAGTAGAATTGTGTAATTCAAAAGGGAAGACTAACTTTTCTAGCTTTTATGCCAGTTTTCTTATTTGTAAAAAACTCATTTAGGGACCAATTTTTTTTCCCAGATACTCTTGGATAAACTTACCTTAGAGGAATCAAATTGAAATCAATAACTGGGACATGAATCTGCACTTTTTCTCTAGTTTGAATATATTCCCATATATTGGGAATATATAGTATGTGACTTTGCAGGATATTTTGGTAGTGCTTTAGTATAGTTGGTTGAAATTCTTTGACAGTGAGGGATATTTACTGATTATGAATAGTGTTAGGTTGTATTTTCCTAATACGATCAGCAAAAGGAAGTTCAGACATGGTCTGATTAACTAGTCTAGAAAGTGTGTGTAGATAAATGCTTAATAAAAATGGGGAAAATATTATCCCTGCAAGTTGTGAAGCAAATCTGTGGTAGCTACTGTAACTGGAGCAGTCCTCAGGAGATGTAGCTTTGTTGTTTGTGCCTGGGGAATGTCCCTAAATATCAGTAGTCTCTTTCCCAAAGAGATCTGAGTAAGAATATATATATTTTTTCTATTCCCAATGTACAGCTGCATTTATCTGTTTATTTATTTATTTAAGAAAATAAATAATCAGAATTATGTTGTCGCAGCAACTTGCAGGGCAACTTTTTAAATATTCACAAGCTTTCCCCTCCTTCTTTGTTCCATCTATATGCATGAACAAGTCATTTGTTTGCATGTGGAAGAGTCTGGCCCAAGGTTCTTCTGACTGAATCTGAATGCTTTTGAGTGCAAATTCTAACTATTCATTTAGACGAGCTCCTTTTCCCTTGGCACTGTAACCAGCAACCTTTAAAGTCAGGCTTTGGTCATCTTGGCCATATGAAAGCTACTCAAAGTGGGATGCTCCAACAAAAACATTTGTCAAGTCATGACAGCCCAGCTATTGGAGACCCTCATGTTTTAGGCAGATCCCCCAAGAAGCCTTAGACTAACCCAGAATGGGTGAATAAGATAGTTTTCAATGCAAAACTACTTAGCTTCAGTTACATTCTTTTCAGCATTCGTGCATTCTGCTATTCCACTTTTGGGTACAGAGATGCACAGGGAATTTTTGTATTATCAATGCAAGAAAAAAAAAAACACATTTTTTTAGCCCAGATTGCAAATCTGTTCAATTTCCTGTGGGTGAGCTTAGGAAGTTCCTTTTCCTTCCAAAATCTTATTTCACATCAGTCTGAATTTGGAAAAATGTAGGCTTGGATAGAAAGTGACAGACTGCTACTAAAAGTTTGCAGATGAGGTAGTTCTCATTTTGAAAAAGAAAGAATGAGACAAAGAAAATAAAAGGAGACACTACAGAGCAGCTATAGGTTATGTAAGTGGTTTAGAACAGCAATAGTCAGTAGATAAAGGGTTTAGATACATAAGTTTTTAAATGTGCTTATGATGTCAGAAGGTTCTGAGATATGAAGCAATAGAATTATCTTAGAGTCATTTTTTCTGGAAGCTAATCACTGGTCATAGGATCTGAATTACCACAGAAGATGTTGCCACTCTACCTCATCTGTCATTAACAGCCAAAAATAGGTTAAAACTCTATTTTAAGTCACAGAAATATAAAAATGTAGGGAAAATAATTACTTTTAAATATTTTGCCTTGATTACAAAAATAAAATTGTGTTTTTCCATTCAAAGCTGTGCCCTGCATCACTGCTGTTGTGTCTTATTACATTACTCTGTGGAGGTGAAATTCTCTGAACCAGTTCCCCCAAGATTTTAGTAGCATCTGATTTACTGCATTTAGTGATCCTGTGTAGGAAAAAATGGATTAAGTGTTTTATAGTTTTAACTTAGCTCCACTTCTATCTGCCTTTAAAGTTCTAATCCTTCTTTATCTAGGGACACAGACCAACAAACTAACCACAGTTCAGAAGATATTTTTCAAAACAAATGAAATCTCTCAGAACTCTTTAAACTGAGACTGTAACTGAAGATTGTTTTATACAGTAAAACAAAGGACCAAATCGCCAGCACATGGAAATCTGCAAAGTACCACTGATTTAATTCAAAATCAGTAGATCTCTTTCCTTAGTTCTGAGTCCTGCTAATTTCAAAATCATTCATTATTTGGTGTCTCTTGCACTGAACTGCTTTGAAAGTTGAGCTAGTTAAAGTTATATTAAATTGATTACTGATAAATATGTTCTGTATCATATTATGATCAATGTTTTTCTGAAAAATCAAAGCGATTCTGTAGACATTATACAAATTGAGCTTGTAAGTCTTCCTAAGGTCTGTGCTGCTTACTGTGTGTCCCCACTGTAATGTTAATAATGCAGCTTCAGTTAACAAATACAGAGACCCTTTATCAGAAATCAAATCAGGAAAAATGTTATGCTTTGCAAATATCAGTTTCCATTTCCACATGGCTTGAATATCTGCAGTTTCCATTAAAAAAAAAAAAGTCAATCATATTTCAGGAGAAATGATCAGTCACAATAAATGTGTGTATTTCAATCCAGAAAGCAAACAAACAGACAGGCATTGCCAGGTTATGCTGTGCAGTAGTTGTTCCTCCTAGCATCATAGAACAGCCTATGTTGGAAGAGACCTCAAACGAACACCAGGTCCAACCTTTCACGGGAAAAAGGAGCCAGGAAGAGATTAACACCTTGTCCAACTGCATCTTGAAAACATCAAACATGGGGAACTCTACGTGTTCCTGGGTAGGTTCCAAAGACTGATTGTTCTCATTGTGAAAAATTTCTTTCTTTTTTTTTTTTTTTTGTGTCTTTCTTTTCAAGACAAAACCTCTCAAAATGCAACTTGTACCCATTGCCCTTTGTCTTCTCCATGTGCTTCCTTAGAAAGAGAAAGCCTCTGCCCTCTTTGTAGCTACTCTTTAAGTACTGGAACACTGTGAAAAGACCTAACTTCTTCAATAGTCTTCACAGGACAGTTTCCCCAGCCTTTTGATCATCTTCATGGTCCTTTTTTGGTCACTTTCCAGTCTATCTACAGACTGTCTTTGTTCTATTCTTTACATTGAAAAAATTACAATCCTATAGTAGAACACGAATTTACCTGCTCAGGGCAGACTACTAAACAAGTTGCTAGATTCTATTTTATTGTAAACATCACTTTTACAATGTGATTTTCTAACTAAATATGCTGCCCTTCCACAGGCAGGCAATCCTGCATATCCAGGTAACTGCAATACAACCTGTATGGCAGCATCTCTGTCAGAGGTGTATTCCTTTTGATACAGCTCTCTGTGACAAAGACATATCTATTTTGATTGTTGCTGTTTTTTGTTGTTATTGTTGTTACTTACCTTTAGCTGAGTACATCTTAGTTGCTGGTATCAGCTGGCCAATACTGAAATTGTTGCTTTCATAAAGTCAGAATGGTGCTTAACTTCCTATGTAATTCAACTTCTATTAGCAGCTATTTAATTGAAGTTCTTCATACTGTGTCAGGTATTCTGACTGGGAAGTTTTTTTTTTTTTTTTTTTTTTTTTTTTTTTTTTTTTTTTTCTAGAAAATTACAGCTGCTTCATTCAGGTTGCTTACATCTGTAGCAGAAGGTCACGTATTAGGTACAAGTTGAATGGTGACACCTGAGAGATTGTAGCATTTTATTGATTTATGTAGTAAAGTCCAGTTCAGTGTGACAAAACCTACAGTGACAAATAACTGGGGCTCTTCTAACATATTTGCCAGCCTAGCCTAAGATTTAGATCTTAAGGACATAGTCATCCTATAAGTCAATGTTATTATAATGTTTTCCGAGGTGCTGAAAGTCTTCTATTTCTCAGCTAATAATTCTGAACTGGGAGTTATTTACCGCACACTGAGCAGACTATGTTCTGTATAAAGCATAGCCAAAAAAGGCTGGTTAAGCACTCACTATGGATCCTGATGATATTCACTCATTTCTTTTTCACCCTTCCTCTCACGTTGAGAGGATTTGAATGTGTCTTTTCCAAGAGAGTGATTTAAGCATGAGAGTCTCCTTGGGTTAGCCTCTCATATTTCTTAAATCTGTTTCACTTGTACTACAAACTTTTTTCTAAGACAGGAATACTCCTCTCATCTGTCTAAGGTCTAAAATGTAGAGTAAATCTCTTGTCTAACTACATTTTAGTTCCAACTAAGTGTTCGATCAAGGAGATACATTTTGCACAGGGAAATATACCCACACAGTTTTCTTTTGGATGGGTAGAGATACCAGCTCAGATCTCTCTGACCAAGAAGGAATTTGTATAAGGAAAATGAATTTCATCCTAGGTGAAAAGGAGCTATTGGACTACTCAGTGGTTGGATAAAGGGAGGAGAATGTAATAGCACAGAGGACCTCTGAAAAATGGCTGACTTAGGTGTACTTTTAGCATTTTGCCATTACCATGCATTAGCTTACTTAATCCCAAGTGAAATGCTTTCTTCAGTCCTTATTAATACAAGAGTATAGTGATCATCCATGAAGCACCATGAATAAAAGAGAAAGTTCTTAGCTTACTGATAGCTGTTATGTTCAAGCATTGCTCCAAAAGCATTAAGAGATGTATCAGTTGGTAAGGTAGATAGAGAGTACATTTAACACTTTCAAAACTGGCAGGGATGCTAGTTTTCCCATTTCTTGAGAATTCCTCAGCACCCCTATGCTGCAGTCTTTGGGAGATTACTTCGTGCTTTTGTAACATAGGCTTTATATTAAATAATGTTTTCCCTAACAAATTCTTACTTTCATGGATTTTTGTATATGACAAATGTGTTAACACTAGAATTAGATAGACAGTATTCTACTCATGCTTGGCTCTTGCTAAATTTTTGGTTACATATATACTTCCTAGGTTACCTGCTCCAAGTCTAGTCATAGGGTGAGTGGAGTCTTTTGGAAATATCGTGAAGTTACATCCAATAATCTGTTGGAATCTCTGCATCCCATGCTACATATGAAAAAATCAATAATGAAATGATGATGCTATTCAACCTTTGACAATATTCTTTATTGGAGGAAAGCAAGCAAACACAGCAGTATCTCTCAGACTTGTTTAGGACTTCTGCGAGTGGTCTCAAGGTCTGCTGTGGGTTCCTGTCTTGAGAATACTTTGATGTCTGATATCAAAATTATTGTTTAATCACCTCTGTCATTATCCATGCATAGGTATTTTTCTGTGAAAATAAAACAGGAGGCATTTTGCTATTGCCACAAAGCATTTGCTGTGTTTTGACGGCACAGTGCACAATGCATTCATTCATGTGGGTGCAGGAGCTGTGCAGCTGCATGACAGCCCTTATCCCATGGCATCTGACTTAAGCAGGAGAAGGTAAAGAGTGTTGTTTCCTTAACACTTATGCTAAATCTATTCCTGTTCCAGTAAGTGATATCTGGTTCTGTATTATCATTCTTATCTTTTTTTTTTTTTTTTTTAATTTTCCGAATACAAATAACAGAATGCACCTGGAGTTGCTGTCTGACTCCTTTTGTACTCAGCCTAAGAAATACTTTGTCCCATGAATAACTTTGTCCCATAAACAACTTCTACCAAGTCATCTTTTATCATGGTGGTCAACCAGGTTTCTTCAATGTTTCTGGAACTTAAGCATAGTAAGCATATACTGTCAATCCTTGTTTCTTATTATATTTATTTATTTATTAAAACAAACAAACAAACAAAAACAATGCAAACCAAACCAAACATCTTCTTATGCTTGGAACTAAACACAAATATCTAACTTTGTTTCTCTGAGCCCATACTGTATTAACCCGATTTTCACAGCTGTCTGCTTTGAATAAATATTGTTCTTTTTTATTTTATTTTATTATTATATATATTATATTATATTATATTATATTATATTATGTTATGTTATGTTATGTTATGTTATGTTATGTTATGTTATGTTATGTTATATTATATTATATTATATTATATTATATTATATTATATTATATATTTTTTTTCCTGGCATTACTGCAGGAGTTGCCCCATGTTCATTTAAAATGCGTGATATGGCCTGTTCAGTTCAACACTGATATTATTCTATGTTTCATTCTGAATATCTTCTCCCTTGGAATGTAAAATCATCCTGTAATGTACACTGATAACAGCAGTGTTATCTCCAACTTCTTTGGGCAGCCTCTATATTGACAGGAAAATGTTTATTTTATGATACTTCCACCAGTCCTCCTTTCTTGCTGCTGTTCACAGTTTCCAGCTGTTGCTTGGAATCTTGCTCCCTCCTCTACAGCTTTACTGTTCTTTTCTCTTGTGAAGAGATATTGTTCTCTCCATCTCTACTTTTGCTCTATTTCTGTATTATGAGAACGCTCCTGTTGCTATTTCAGTTTTGCTTTGCTCATCTTCTGTGTATTGAGGCCACCTGACACCAGACTTCTGGCTTGGAAATTGTAAGTAACATTGCCCGTGCTTGGATCTGAATGACAGTGTCTCTTCTGAGAATCTGTCTCCTTTTTATATGTACAGCTGTTCTTTCTCTTATGAGTTTTCTTTTGAAGTCCACTTATCGGCAGCATTCAGCAAAGCTATCAACTGCTTTTGTGAAAGCTTCATTCTTTACTTTTATTCCTAGCATTTTAATATAAGAAGGGATCTTGTGTGAAACTTTTTCCTGAAAGAGGCCACTAGGAATAACAGATTACCCCAGCTTTTGAGATATGCTTTCCTGTCCTGCAAACCTAGACAAAATAATTAGAAAGGAGCCGATAGCTGTATCTTATAAAATTCTTTAATAATAGCTTGTTTCCTAACTACATTACAAGTTCTCAGTCAACAGCTTGCCACTGTCAGTAGTTCTACTTGAATTGGCTTCTCTGACCTAATAATGAATATCTGTCCTCTGGAAAGTTTGTCTAAGTTATTATCTTTGGGAAATTAGTCCAATAACACATAATGTAGTATAAACTAAGACAGGAAATTGTGACTTTTATTATAAAAAATTGTTTTCTCCAAATAGAGCATATTAAAATCAAGGAGGGTAACTAACTTGTTCTGACACCAATACACATGAGAACAACGTGCTGTATAGACCTGATGGTATGTAATAATGTTATTTAAATCTGGATCATTAACATTCTTTACATTTTTGTCATCTTCAGAAGACAACAAGCTTATTATGGAATAGAATATTGAATTTGGAGAATTGCTATTCTAAGAAATAACAAAACTGATTAACATCCCATATTGTAGTTTCCTAAAATAAGTACACTAACTAGTTAGCTATTACAAACAAGGTAGTAATATTCAGTGAAGATAAATTACTCTAAATATAAGTGAAAAATAACTTTAGGGAAAAAAATGTTCTTAATCTAAAATTCATTTTTTAGAATGAAATTTTCAATGTTATTGCCTGAGTTTTTCAGGAAAAATGGAAACTGAAAGAATAAAATACATGTTTCTTTTTAATTTTGGTGAACAGTATATAATAAAACATTTTTGAAAACAAAATATTTTTAACAAATGTATTTTTCTTGAACAATTGTTTTCTAGATTTGTTTTCTGCTTCTGAATTAAAAAAAGCAGAACCAAATCCATAATCAGGTATTTCAGAAATCACTTTTCCAAGAATGACATTTTTAAATGGATCTAACACTCAACATTTTAAATAAATGTCATCTTTTGCAAGAAACACAGTCCAACCCAGTACCTATTGCACTCAGAGAAAGTATATGATTCATGAGTCATGTAACAATTTCAGATGCAAGTTTTATAGTCAAGATCATCCTCAAAGTGAAGCTAACTTCAAAGTTAGATTAGGTTAGGTTTTACAATATACTGCTTTACGGGAAGACTTTATACAGTATCTAGACATCTAGATAGGCTTTATATCTGAGTACTTTTTACATATATCTTGGGGCTCAAAATATGACTTACTACTGGCATGGAAAGTGAAGTTGGCTTCACATGTCTTTTCCAATTGTGAAAGTGTTCTGTTTGAATATCTGAGGAAAAAAGGTTTTACTCTTTGGTATCCAAATAAACACTAATTTCAACACAGTTCATATTCTTAAAATTATTATTATTATTAATTATTAATTATTATTATTATTAAATAAGTTGGGTTCGGTTTTGAAGCCTGCTGAACATGTATGAATGAAAATAATAAACATAAGGATGTCCTTTGCATTTTGTTCAAATACTTCACTTCACTAGATTCTGCATGTAAGTATGTTGAAGAAGGGAACAGAGAAGAAACAGCTGTGGAGAAACTTCTTTGTCATTCCTGAGAGTTGAATGAGAAGTAGGAGTGTGGAGTCAGGGTTGTGTGACTGTCTGGAGTACTGACGTAATTGTGGAGGGAGTACAATCTGGTTCAGACCTGTGCACTGAGAGGACAACAAACAAGATTTGTACTATGCAGTCTTACTCTGAGTGACTTCTTTTGGTGCACCAGCTACCACAGCAATCAACTTTTGCACATAACCTTATGACTCAAGTTCCATTAAAATATGCACAAAAAATTGTACATCTATACCTATATATATATAGGTATAGATTTTTACATATACATATAAAAATCTTTCTGAATGTACCCTACAGAAAGACAGTGAAGAATTTTAAAGGTGTCATAGGGCACAAAGATTGAACCTTAATTAGAATTGCTATTTTGAATCTCATCTAATGATGCAAAATTAGGTGAGAGAACATGGCATTCCTGTTGTAGTTCCTAGCTTCGTATGTTCTAGGAGCCTCTAATAAAGTTTTGTCTAACTTGAATATGACCTGTGTATTCTGGAAAGGAAACAATGTTCAGATTAAGCTCCTTAGTCTTCATTTTTTTTTTATATTCAAAATGTCTGCTAAATAAAATAATCTTTGTGGAGTGTTTAAGGAACCTAAGAGAGATCCTAGGAATACATTTTCCCTAAAGTGAGTTGATTTGTTAGTTGATATATGTATGACTGAGGATTTAGTTTGAGACTCTGAGAACCTGATCATTGGCACTTGTCTGAAACTCCCTTTATACACGTAAGGATGTTATTTTATCATTCCATAATTTCTTTCAATTAGCAAATATATACACAGCTTAAGAGATATTTTGGGAAATGACATGGCAAAGCAGTCACTACAAAAAAAAAAAAAATCCATGTACTTACGGTAACTTATGTAGTTTGTCAGAAACAGTTGAACTATTGAGTGAAGCTAATGGTATTTGCAAGTATATTTTTAGTCCATTGAAAATGACAGTCAATTCAAGGTTATTGCATAAAATGGAATCATAAGCAAAGATTACGTGGTGGAGATAAAAATGTCAAATAAATAAATAAAAAACGAATGGATATGAGCAATATGAAAAAGTTAACAGATTTGTGCCAATAAAAAATGCCTATTTCTTTGACCCTCGTTGACCACATTGCCTAGTGACTATATAAAAAAATTAGTTATTGGCTTCAATAGCACTATTTGAATTCATGCAGGCAAGAATTTCAAATTGAAAAAAATCATAAATATAATTCATGAATGTTTTCTTACACAAATGGAATTGTAAACCTATTTCTTGTCTCCACACATTTTTCACCTGCATTCCATTTTAAAATATTATTTCAAGCTACCATTATAATATGAATAAATTTAATAATTCATTATAATTTATTCTTATAAAGGAAATTTTATGTTTTATTTCTTATAAAAATATTCTTTTATGTATATTCTTATGTAAGAAACATTTGTCTTGTTAATTTATTTTTTTTTTCTTGTCCTCAGTTGGCACGTGAAGCATGAGGGGCTTATAAAATAAGAATTATCTACTCACTAAGACAGGTTATTTATCAAGTATACAATCACTGAAAACATAAAGGCATTAATTTCTTTCTCACTTTTGTTTTCTTTTTTTTTTTTTTTCTGTTCAAATTCTCTAGCTAGATCTGAGACAATTGTAATGCGATCACTTATTTACTTTGTGTATAGTAAGATTAACTAATGATTTGGTCTATACTCAAAACTCCAAAATATAAACGTAAACTGGGCTTGCCAAAAGGAAATGGTACCAGATTAAGCTTAGATCTTTTCATATTAAACCAGATCATTTT
Source organism: Anser cygnoides (assembly GCF_040182565.1). Taxonomy (NCBI): domain Eukaryota; kingdom Metazoa; phylum Chordata; class Aves; order Anseriformes; family Anatidae; genus Anser; species Anser cygnoides. The sequence continues at coordinate 25,816,021 of NC_089873.1, forward strand.
CAAAACAAAGGAAATAAAGTCTACTGCAAGTTTACATACTATGCTTCCTGTGTAGCATGACTATTATATAGTAATTATTTTGAAATTTATATGCTCAAACATAAGTAAGTCATCTGAAATGACATAACTTGGAAAACTTTTAGCTGAAGAACGTAAATATTAATGGAAGCACTGTAAAGCACTGTAACTAAACTGGTTTAGATACTTGCTAAAGAGTAGACACAAATAGAAAAACTTGGAGGGAGACTGCCAGTGAAAGTTCCTGGTATTGGTCATGAGAACAATGTCAGTTATTCTTCCAACTTATCACCTTTGAAAAATAAGTAGAAGTATGAAATTCACTGATAACAACAGTATTGGGAAGATATTCTCAACAGACAGAATGTCATACTCAGAAATAAAATAAAATAAAATAAAATAAAATAAAATAAAATAAAATAAAATAAAATAAATAATAAAATAAAATAAAATAAAATAAAATAAAATAAAATAAAATAAAATAAAATAAAATAAAATAAAATAAAATAAAATAAAATAAAATAAAATAAAATAAAATAAAATAAAATAAAATAAATAATTGGACAGACACTCCAGGAAGATCAGAAATAACAGATTAAAGATCCTTCATCTAAGGAAAAGCCTAAAACATCATTCTCTTTTCCTGCCTGTTTAGAGCATCTAAACAAAACCAGGCACTTTTCCTGGCCTTTTAAAACTACTGACTCCCACTCAGTGAAGTAAATACTCTACATAGAGGAGGCCTAATTCTGGACTCTGATGGACTTCCAAACTTCAAAGTCTAGCACTGTTCAACATTTCCTACTAGCTGACGATGTGTCCCCCTGCTCAATGTAGGACTTCTCATGAAGTAAATTTGCATTCTCTTTTGATGTGCCAGCATAAGTTTTAGATATCCACATTGTTACAGCAAGGAACTGTTCTTTAAATGAGGCAGTAAATAATTGCTCAGACAACACAGCTTCCTGAGGTGTCTTTCAGCAGCTGTATATGGTTGTGTAAGTGTTCCTAGTCTGTTTCAAAGAAACTGTATCAGATGAGGGTAAAAAGAAGAATGTATTTTAAATTAATATATTTCTCCTGCATGAGATGAACTCATCAGATCATACAGGCTGCAGTTCCATGATGCAGAAGCTTTAGCAATAACTGAAGTTTAAGACATTTCTGCCTTTCCACCCCTTACTATTCAATCCCAGTTCTGCTCTGTATGGCTTATTGCTCATTTGTACTGCAGGATTGCTAGTCAGCCCAGTCATTTCCATGCTCTTGTTCACACAGCTGCATTGGTCTGGATTACAAACAACCCTGCAAGTGAAATAAAAACTGTTCTTTTGTTTGTAATCTGGGTCTCTTTCATGATGAGTTCAGGGAAAAATGTCACAAGCAGATCAGCAACAGACTGCCAGGACATGGAAGTGAGAATATTTTATGGAATCACAAATTTACAAAATGGTTGAGGCTAGCAAGGACCTCTGGCTGTTATCTGGTCCAACCCCTTACTCAAGGAGTGACCCAGGACCATGTCCAGGTCTTTTGAATGTCTCTAGCATGGAAGATTCCACAACCTCTCTGGACACCCTGTACCAGTGCTCTGTCACCTTCACAGTAAAAACAAACAAACAAACAAACAAACAAAAATCAATCAATCAAACAAACAAACAAACAAACACTTCAATGTCATTAAATATTTTGTGTGATGAAAGCCTGCTCTAAGATAGATCTAAGAAGTTTTAGGCATTCACAACTGCCTCTCTGCTCATGTCTTATAATTAAGGACAGCGAGACTGTCTGTGTAGCACTACTTATGTCAGTCTCTCTGGATGCACCTATACTAGTAAATTCAAGTATGCTGAGGAATGCTTCCTTGCATGAAAATGTGATCATCCTTGCTTTGGCAACTCTCAGCATATTTCCTGAAAATTACTTGGCCTGTTTCAACAACTGCTGTTTCTCAGCAACTCCCCAGCATGGTCTGTCAGCCAGAATAGTGCAGGAGCATACCCAATGGGCAGTTTGCCTCTAGCTACCCAGCCTTGGAAATTTATTAGTGTAGATGCCAGCCATTCTGTGAATGATCTCAGGGCCCTTAATATTCTCAGATGCGTTTGACTTCCGAGTGGTCTGTGTCTGCAGGATATCTGAATGTGTGTTCAGCATTGTGACCTAAACTTTAGTACATGAAACTGTTTTGCATGCCCCTGACTCCAGGCTTGGTGCACAATGTGTGTTAGGATACCAGTGAAGGCAAGGAAGTTGAAACTAGCTTCTTGTCTTGGATTCTAAGAATATTTTCACTAACTCTTTCCTTTTAGAACTTATCCAGGTTCGGTTTTGTTTTTTGTTTCTCTCTCTGAATGTTAGCCCTCTGGGCATGAAAAATCTTTTTTTTTTTTTTTTTTTTTTTTCTAATTACGTACAACAGAGCAGATAAGTGACTCAGATACGTGATTAAAAATAAATAAAAAAGTTTTAAATAAATAAGTTTGCTTATTTTAAAGCAAGGCACAACTTTTAATGATTTTTGCCTTCAAAAATACTGTACAATTTAGGGAAAAAAAAAAGGTCTGTGCAGATATTTTTGATTGAAAACTGCAATTACTATCTGTATTTCCAGTGAATCTATTTCAGAGGGAAAATGAGAAAGTAGGCTTTTTGGAATTTCTATACTCATTTTTAATTTTATCTGCAATCGAGACCTCCTGCTGGCCTCCTTCTTTGTATTTTTCTCAATTCATTGTATAACTGATCTGGGGAGAGAACAAATCACTAGGTTTGGAATGCTGATGAATTTCTGATTTTTTGCTGTATGCCTCTTTAGCACAGTTACCTTACACTTAATTATATATTCAATTATAAAAAATATATAATTCAAAAAGGTACATTAATAAAATAAGGTACTTCTGTTTTAATAAAATGAAGACGTATTGCTCTTATAAGATCTGCAGGACATTATAAGAGTTTGAAGTTATACTACCATAAAAGTGCTGTTTTATGAAAATCTAAGTAACAAAAACCAGGAACTATATTAAAATAATGATTATGATTAGAGAAATCTCTTTACATTCTTGTTTTTCTTGTTGCTTGGTTGAAGGTACAAATGGTTAATTATATAAATGTGTTACTTTATAGCTTACTGAAGCAAGAAATAACAGTCCTCAGCTTCTTGTTCTTTTATTCATAACTTGCAGCTGTCTTTGTATCACAGACACTTTAGAAACTTTTCTTTTGAGGCCTTAAATTATTTTGCTATATTTTTAAACTTCTCTAAGTAGGTTGTGTTATTTATACTTTTATCATAGTCCCTGAGTTCCAATATAAATGAAATTCTCCGATATTTCTCTTTTCACTAACCTGTTCTGTTCAGCTAATTGTTGTATGATAGCTTCCAATGTGGTGTGTCATCCAAAGTGAACACATCACATAGAAAAAAAGATACCAGACTACTGTCTTCTCTTAGTGAAACTAGCTATTGATTAAGGTTGTTTTTGTCCTTTGCTTTATTTCTCTTTCTTACTGCAACAGCAAGGAAATGTAAGGTGCATGGTTATTGATTGGCTGATTATAGGCTTATGTGTAGCAATTCTATTTTAAAATATTTGTTTTTCTAAAAATGTTTGTGCCATGGACTGACAATTACATTAGCCTAGCAGGAAACATACTTTTAAAAATGTGGAATGTCCATGTCTGCAGTATTTTTACAACATAAATAAAAATGTGGCATGAGTTATAAAACAAGGAATTGTACATCCATGAAAATTGAATATAATAACCATATATTTTTCTTCAGATCATATTCAAATTATTTGTTGCTGTTGTTGTTTTCTCCATGGGCTTAAATTCTTAGGAGTGACTTCCTTTTAAATGTTTTTTATGTAAAGCAAAAGCAGTAGAGAGAAAACATGTTTTTTCTCAACAATTTTCAATACAAAATGCAGTACTTGTGAAAGGCTTAGAATTAGCATGTTTGAATGAAGATTAAAAATACTATAATAAATATTACTCTTTGTGGTTCCATAAAAGAACAGCACGCTTTCAAATTAGTTTAATGCTTATGGAAAGAATGAGACTGACTGGTTCAGAACCAAAACTCTTATTTATTGTCACTGATTTTGTACAGAAGAGTCAAAATAGGAGTCCTTCCTGAAGCAAGTGTCTTATGTGTAATATGGGTAAGGATTTCCACACATTTTATCTTTTCATTCTCTGCAGAATCAGCCAATGAGATTGTTACTTGTGCAGATATTTAGTTCATATGGACATGTAGCTATCAGAAATTCAAAAGAGAACTGTGCCAGGAAATTAAATCAATAAGTTTGTATAGGCCATCAAACAAAAATTCATTAACTATTGACCCTTTTGACCACTCCACAGTGCCTGAAGGAGAAAAGTTGCATTCTTACTTCTCTGTGGTCCAGATAATGAAGTCATGCTACCCAGGACAATAAAAACACATATTAGTCTAGGAAAACATGCTAAAATCTCACTCATCTTCTTCAGATCCCCACAGAGCCACAAACTGTTTCAATATTCTGCCAAAGATACAACTTCTCATTTTACAGCTTTCAATTTTCTGAGATCTTCTACATTTGTATTATTTTCCTCTAACACTGAAAGTGGGTAGAGTAAAACATGCCTTCAAGTACTACTATTTATGCTTTCCAGGAATGTTAAAATTACTTACCTGTTCACCAAGTAGATAAGACTACATTGGCTGTTTAGCCCTTGATGGCCTAATGAGAAGCTAAGAAGATATTCCCCTCCTTTCTTCCAGACACATTCCTTCACGACAATAAAAACATCTAGTTTATCAAAGATAGCATAAAAATGTTTACACTATTAATGAAAAATTCAGCATGAAGAAGAAATTGACAACAGAGAAACACGTTGGGGGGAGAAGAAAAAAAAAGACTACTGATATAAATAAACAAGTAAGCACTTGTTAAAACATGCTGACTCTTTCACCATTCGAGACTAAAAGACACTGAAGAGACTAAAATAGTCTTGTATACTTAAACACCTTGTTCATGCATACATGAAATTTTATAAATTTCATGACTTGCCCCACAAGAAAGGCAACATGGTCCTGAAGACTGCAAAGAAACCAGGTGGTCAAAGCAGTGGCTCCAGCCACAGAATACATGGTCTGGGGCAGGATTGTGAATCCCATGTGTTGTCTCCCCTAGTGACCCCAGACACCTTCAGTCTGGAGGATGGGCAAAGAATGCCCAGTTCTTGTCTCATTCATATTCCTTCTATGTCTAACAAGTGGGTGCTACCGTCATTGGTGCTAGCACTCTGTGTTTCTTGACACCTTCATGACTTTCCCAGTGAAACAATATGTTGTTCATACTTATCATTCTTTGTTCCTATAACTGAGCTTCTCTCTTTTCATATAGGGTTAACTGAAGTTCATATGGAATCATAGAATGATTTGGGTTAGAAAGGACTTTAAGGATCATGTAATTCCAACCCCCCTCGCCATGGGCAGGGACACCCTCCACTAGACCAGGTTGCTCAAAGACCCATCCAACCTGGCCTTGAACACTTCCAGGGATCCCACAGCTTCTCTGGGCAACCTTTTCCGGTGCCTCACCACCCTCACAGTAAAGAATTTCCTCCTAATACCTAGTTTAAATCCACCCTCTTTTAGTTTAAAGCCATTACCATTTGTCCTTTTACTACTCTCCCTGACAGAGTCCTTCTCCAGATTTCTTGTAGGCCCTCTTTAAGGTGTTTCAGCTCTCTGATCATTTTCATGGCCCTCCTCCGGACCCACTCTAACAGACCCATGTCCTTTTTGAGCTGGGAACCCCAGAGCTGAACACAGTACTCCAGGTGGGATCTCATGACAGAAGAGTATAGGGGGAAAATTACCTCCCTTGACATGCTGGTCATGATTGTTTTGATGCAGAGCAGAATACAGTTGGCATTCTGGGCTGCAAGCACACACTGCCAGCTCATGTTGAGTTTTCATCAACCAACATCCCCAAGTCCTTATCCACAGGGTTGCTCTCAATCCATGCTCCATCCATTTCATATTTGTGCTTGGCCCAGATGCAGCACCTTGCACTTGGACTTGTTGAATTTCATAAGGTTTGCACTGGCCCACCCCTCAAACCTGTCAAGATCCGTCTGGATGGCATCCCTTCCCTCCAGTACATTGACAGCAATATACAGCTTCGTATCACTGGAAAATTTGCTGAGGGAGTACTTGATCCCACTATCCATGTTGCCTACAAATATGTTAAATAGTGCCAGTCCCAATACTGATCACTGAGTAATATCACTTGTCACTGGTCTCCACCTGGACATCAAGCTGTTGACTACAACTCTATGAGCACAACCACCCAATCAATTTCTTATCCATTGAGAGGTCCATCTGTCAAATCTGTCTCTGCAATTTAGAGACAAAAATGATGTGCAGGACAGTGTCAACTGCTTTGCACAAGCCCAGGTAGATTGTCAGCTGCTCTTCCCTTATCCACCAGTACTGGAACCCCTTTGTAGGAGGCCACCTAACTTGTTGGGAAAGATTTTCCCTTAGTGAAGCCATGTTGGCTGTCACCAATCACCTCGTTATTCTCCATGTGCCTTAGCATAGTTTTCAGGAGGATCTGCTCCATTATCTTAGACAGAGGTGAGACTGACCGGCCTGTAGTTTCCCAGGTCTTCCTTTTTTCCCTTTTTAAAAATGGGAGTCATGTCTTCCCTTTTCCAGTCACTGGGTACTTTCACTGGACTACCACGACTTCTCAAATATGATGGATAGTGGCTTAGCAACTTCATCTGCCAGTTCCCTCAGGACAGGACCCACGGATGCATCTCATCATGTCTGATGGACTTGCACATGTTCAGGTTCCTTAGATGACCTCAAAACTGATCTCCTCAAGTTGGCAGTTCTTCATTGTCCCAGTCCCTGCCTTTGTATTCTGTGACTTGGGCACTTTGGCTAGAACACTTGCCGGTGAAAACTGAAAATTGTTGAGCACCTCAGCCTTCTGCATATCATGGTAACCAGTTCTCCTGTTTCCTTCCCTACACTTTCCTTCCACACATAGGGGCCCCACATTTTCCCTAGTCTTCCTTCTACCACTGATGTACTTATAGAAGCCTTTTCATGTTGCTCTTGATGTTCCTGGCCAGATTTAATTCTACCAGGGTTTTAGCTTTCCTAACCTGATCCCTGGCTGCTCAGATGATTTCTCTGTATTCTTCAGGCTACCTGCCCTTGCTTCCACCCTCTTTAGGCTCCCTTTTTGCATTTGAGTTGTTCCAGGAGCTCTTTGTTCATTCATGCAGGCCTTCTGACATTTTTGCCTGACTGCCTTTTTGCTGGGATGCATCGCTCTTGAGCTTTGAGGAGCATAATCATATGCTAACATTATTGTTCACTAGCCCTAATTTACACTGTCATAACCCCATAGAAATATTTAGCTGGACTGAGCTGTAACTAAAGTTGTAGAAATGTTATTTGTATGGAGAAAACTCTGATGTTATAAGTCTCTCTGGAAGTATCTGGGGCAAATTCTGCTACCATATTCAGACAGCATGTAGAATAGGAGAATATGGATACTACTGCAGTATACAGCAGTATCTCAATGTAATTTTTAATTTTGTTTTGTTAACAGGTTATCTAATTATTTTACACATATAATTAGCAAAATGCCACTTCAGGATAAATGTATCTATTCACCTTTTTAGGGCTGCAATGAGTTTCCTTGTTTTACAGACCATATACTAATATTTCTTCACAGGATTTCTCCATCAGAAGTCTGTCAGCCCAGCTTTGGGATAAGCAATTATTATTTACTGCTTCCTATTCTAACTTTCTGTTTCAGGAAGTTCACACTACCCATAAAATTAATACAGCAAAATTAGGGGGAGAGACTGTATAATCTGTGTATGTCAGTTGAAAACGAGCGAGATACTTGTGAATGGGAATTTGTTGACAGAACAGGTTAAACAGTTTATATAAAGGTTTATATAACAGCTAAATACAGTTTAGCTACTGAGGACACAGAAATTTTTAGGGTGTCTTGAGAGAAGGTAAAATGCAAGAAGTGGAACTCCTATTTTTCCAATGCCTGTTTTTCAGTTTGTCTCCTCTTGTTATATGGTGAGAACACAAGCTTTTATGTTTCCGTGATTATAGTCATGGAGGATGACAAGACTGGTGACTGCAAAAATTTAAAAAGAAAGCTTAGGTTGTAGGACTTCTGCTGGCAGGGGTAATAAGCACATTAGTAGACATCACAGTCTACTTTTTCACTGACTAAACTGAAACTAAAATGTAAAAATGTTGTACACACATTGAGCATATATGTTGGGATGACCTATAATGCCATACATTGGTAACTTAAATGTTAAACAAGGGAGCCCAAACTCTCAGTATAAATATTCTTCAATTGTTTTTATGGATAGCAGTCCAAATACCTTATCTGAATTGTTTTCATTAATAGAGTTTTAGAAGCATATGATTTCAGAAGCTTTGAATAAACTTAATTTGCTTGATAATTGTTAAATCTTAATCTATCCTATGAGATAAACACCGAGTACCATCATTTCCTAAATAAATCAGCAAAATTTTTAAGATGTTAAGCTGAAGTAGAGAAACAAGCTAGTTCCTTGATATATGAAATTAAGGTCCTGAATTCATTTATACCATTATATTCATGGCCACAAGGACTTCTCCTTATGCTAAGAAAATAAGTGACTATATTGAAGTCATAGATTGGCTTTAGTGTTGAGGTGTCTTTAAAAAAATGGAAATATACTGATTTACAGCTTCAGTTTCTTTCTTTACTTCATATCATAGCCTTCGGAAACCTTATTTCAGCTTATAAACATTAATTGCTATCTGTTCTCTTTCCAAATAAGTTTTCACCTGTTTTTTTTTAGAGACCTCCACAATATCTTCTTGATTCTGTTCTACCAAAATTATAAAGTGCTATGGAAGTAACTATTTCTGATTATTTATTGACAATATCTATGATTATCAATTAATTTTACTTCATATTTTGATGTAATTAGTTACCAGCTAAAAATTCTTGAAGACATTATAAATTATTTTAGTATTCAGATTGTTTCTGTAAATATTCAGTTCTGATTGCATGTAAAAGTAAACAAACAAACAAACAAAAACACAAACCTACAGATATTGAGTAGAATTTTAGTAAAATAGGATTAGTAAATAAAAGGAGGTCACTGCTGAGGTAAAACATTCTTGTATTAATGCATTTATACTGATATCACCTCTGCATTTTACTCATTTCTAGTTAGCTGAGACATTCAGTATAATGCCTTTGTGTGTTTGTATATACACTCCGGTATTTCAGGAAAGTATATCATAATATATTAACATATTAATTATATGAGTTTAGAATATTAAAATGATATGTTTTATCTTGTGCATATTTATTAACATAAAAATATGCAGTAGGCTACTTATTATACCATTGTCATTTGTACCACAATAGCTAAGAATCTTGTCAGGATTTACATTATAATTCCCTATTTTCAGGGGTTTATAATTCATCAATAAAACTTTGCTCCAGACTGAATGTTGACATGAAAATTCAGTTTAGGAAAACATATTTTGCAAAAAAAAAGGACATTCTAAAATCAGAAATCATTTCACTAGAGGATTATTTTCCTTTTTGTTGTTTTCCAGAATATCTTACAGTGATGAAGTTATAGTAAAAATATTAGCCTCTCTCTTGTCATACTTGCACCAATTTGTAATATGCTAAAAGCAGGTGAATCACACTTTATATAAAACTCATGTAGTTCAATACAGATCATAGAATCATAGAATCATAGAATATCCCGAGTTGGAAGGGAACCATAAGGATCATCAAGTCCAACTCCTGGCACCACACAGGTCTGCCCAAAAGTTTAGACCATGTGACTAAGTGCACAGTCCAATTGCTTCTTAAATTCAGGCAGGCTTGGTGCAGTGACTACTTCCCTGGGGAGCCTGTTCCAGTGTGCAGCCACCCTCTCGGTGAAGAACCTCTTCCTGATGTCCAGCCTAAACTTCCCCTGCCTCAGCTTAACACCATTCCCGCGGGTCCTATCACTGGTGATAACGGAGAATAGGTCACCTGCCTCTCCACTACCCCTCGTGAGGAAGTTGTAGACTGCGATGAGGTCCCCCCTCAGCCTCCTCTTCTCCAGGCTGAACAGGCCCAGTGACCTCAGCCGCTCCTCATATGTCTTCCCCTCTAGGCCCTTCACCATCTTCGTTGCCCGCCTCTGGACATTCTACAACACTTTAATGTCCTTTTTGTACTGTGGTGCCCAGAACTGCACACAGTACTCAAGATGAGGCTGCACCAGCACAGAGTAGAGTGGGACAATCACTTCCCTCAACCGACTAGCGATGCCGTGCTTGATGCATCCCAGCATACGGTTGGCCCTCCTGGCTGCCAGGGCACACTGCTGGCTCATATTCAACTTGCTGTCAACCACAACCCCCAGATCCCTCTCTGCGGGGCTGCTCTCCAGCGTCTCGTCGCCCAGTCTGTATGTATAGCCAGGGTTGCCCCGTCCCAGGTGCAGGATCCAGCACTTGCTTTTGTTAAACTTCATGTGGTTGGTGATCGCCCAGCTCTCCAATCTGTCCAGATCTCTCTGCAAGGCCTTTCCACCCTCATCCGAATCCACAACTCCTCCAAGTTTGGTGTTGTCGGCAAATTTGCTCAAAACACCTTCTAGTCCTGCATCCAAGTCATTTATAAAAACATTGAAGATGACTTGCCCTAAAATGGAGCCTTGAGGGACCCCACTAGTGACCATCCGCCAGCCAGATGTGGCCCCATTTACCACAACCCTTTGAGCCCTGCCTGTCACCAATTGCTCACCCGTCATATGATGTTTTTGTTAAGTCATATGCTGATACATGCTTTCATTTCCACTCTTTTTGATTTTACCTATAGGGTATATATATTTACTTACACTTCTCAATTTTCATGCACAGGATGTGTAATTGGTAAAGATGAAAAATGAGATAAATTCATGAGTGTTTGATTTTCCTGAGATCAAACAACAACTATCAATTCATCCCCAAACCAACGAACCACCACCACCAACAACCAAGTAGAAATGAAGAGTCAAGGAAGAAGTAGGAAGGGAAAGTGAGGTAAGAGGTAGAGCATCTGTATGCAACATGTAGGTAGGGTACTTCCAAGGAGGACTCATGAAGGCAACTGAGAAAAGAAACGAGTGAGTTTCTGTAGTGATTATCTGAATCTAAGACAGAAGGAAATAAGGTGTAGTGGATAAATAGGAATAATCATCAAGTGGTTGCAATGATAACATAATTAAATGATACTTAGATGCTTGCACAAGATCTTGAATAGCATGTTTTATTAATCTGAATATGTAGATAAGTATTCATGCTTCTCAAACAAGAGTTCATATAATAAAGGACATATTAAATCTGTGCTGGTGTTTATGTGCAGTGCATCGAAGATATCACAAGCTCAGACACTTAACCACATAGACTTCTATATTTAAAGCCTTCACTGCATAAAAGTAAACACTTCTATGTCGCTAATTTAAGACATATTTTGGATGTCTAATTTATGGTAAGGTAATATCACCTTAGAACAAGGAATTCCCTTCCACTATAAAGTAAACCTAGGATAACTAGATGTAAACCTAGGACCTAGGATAACTCAGATGTAAACAGTGTAGACATCTAAAGATTGGTGAGAAGATACTCACTCATAGATACAGTAATGAAAGAGACCACATTATCTGTCATGACTCTTTCTGTCATAACTACCGTACCATGAACTTACATTTATGAGTTTTAGAAGCACAGCGTTATGTATTCTCTTCAAAGACCTATTGCACCAGATCTCACTCCTCAGTTATTTTTTGGGGTGTAAAAGAGATAGTCTACTCTTCTTTATTGTGGCTTTTTTTTTTTTTTTTTTTTTTGAGTTTATTGACTTCCAGCATCCTGCAGAAAAGTACTGTCTAAAAGTATATCTGTGTTGCCAGTCATCTCTTAAGAAACCTGAAAGCTTCTAGTAACTGTCCCCTTGGTCTCTGGTGGCATTCCTGGTGTAAGCTTGGCAGAGATAGCCAAGCACCTAGAGCCTCTGCCCCTGCCCCCCCCCACCTCCCCCAGCCATGGCAAACATCAAGCAAGATCAAGCAAGAAGGGAAATCCCTTCCACTCCTCTGATCCTTATGAGAGCAGAATAAGGTCATTATGCCTTTCATCTTTTCTTTCTGTGTTTTTTGTTTGTTTGTTTGTTTGTTTTCTGTACTGGAAATACGTTGTTTGACTGGCAATTTATTTATTACTAATTAATTTTAATAATATGCTATTTAGAAAAAAGCTAAGAAAGTTAAAGATTTGAGCAATGATCACAACATTGATAACACAGAAAATATGACACTGGCAGAGACCTTATGATGACATGAAACACGATCAATGCAATTAAATGAAAATACTATCTATCACAGTGCAGACCAGAGTGTGCTTTTTCAAGTACTTCACTCCTGAGTCTCTAGTAAATTATCACTTCTTTTTCCTGTTCTCTGCGTATACCAGTTGTGGTGAACAAGGAACATATACACAAGGTAAGAACAGTAAAGATTTTCATATGCTTTTAAGTATGTGGTTGCACAGGCTATTTGTGTACAAACAACGGAAAGTGACAATTGATCTCTCCATAGCCACAGCCTGATGATCTTAGAGCAAACAGATTCTAAGGATGGTGTTTAACACTGAAGTTTGTAATATGGATTTTAGATTCACTGCTGAGACAATAAAAGGATAAATGGATATTCAAAAAACATGAGCATACAATAAGCAAATCAAAACATTTGCTGTGGATTTCTCCATTGATGTGACTCTATAAATTAATTTTTACATTATTATTTTAAATAAAAAATATACTCCAGATGTGAAATTATGTGAGCTGTTAGTGAGGAAACAAACAAAGCTTCTGAATCAAAGGAATAATTGCATTCTGAATTTTATAGCAACATTAACTTCTTCAGTTGTAAAAAAAAAAAAAAAAAAAAAAGAGAAAGAGAAAGAAAAAAAGAAAGAAAATAAACAACCAACCTGGATAATTGCTGTTGTTCTATTGTTCTCTTTTGCATCTGTATTGTATGTCCACTTTATTTGAACTATCAGTATAACTAAACTTTTATTTCAGTAAAATATAAGTAACCTATAATGGTTGGTGACAGCATACACTCATTTTCTTTTTGATGGTTTCCCAAATTGATGTGTTCTTTATATTAAGACTATAAAGAACATCTGTTTTTAACAATATCCACTGACATTTGAATGCCTTAAACCAAAACAATTAAGGGGACTGTATTTTCTCTTTTCTTCAGAGCCAAAGTTCGTGCTGCAGATAGATGCACCCATCAGACATGCCTGCCTGTATAAAAAGAGCAGCCTATCTATAAATTCAGATCTCTGTTTTGAAAAAATACATCTTTCTTTGCAAAATGAAGCAAAATTCCACACATGTATATACAATAGATCCAATTATCCCATATAAAGATGTTAAGAGAGTAAGGATATGGCAAACGATACTCCAAATAATTTTAAAGAAGGAATATATGTATAGCATGCCCTGTCCTATCATTCAAAGAAGTGGGCATTGTTGCAATTGATGCAGTCAGAGATTTAAGACCTTTTCTGATCCCACTTACATACATATGAAACTTCAAAATTCAGAATATGTACAGCTATAAAAATATTTTCCAAATCTGAATGTTATCTTATAGTTTCATAATCATTGTAGAATATAATGGTTTTAGTAAGAAACTCCTTTCCATTTACACACACTATCTTTATTTTTCACCACATCAGCTACATTGATCTTGTTGATAATTCTTGATAACTGCAACCAAAACTGTGAAATACATGGGCACAAATAATGTCATCAGGTATATTCGAGGTATATGTACAAAAAGCAAGTAAATACTAGGAAATACTAGGACTGAAGTCTTGACATACAGAAAAGCTAACACTCTAGTCCAGAGATACCCAATTGCTTAGTGAGCTACAAGTTCCAAAGCTTATTTTCCTTTATTTTTCCATGGAAGTTAGAGGAAGAACAAGACATTTTTGACCCTCGTGTTTTGCAAGTGAATAAGGTAAGAGCAATAAACCATCTTCCTCATCTCACAGATTCCAATTTTACTCTAAGTTATACTCTTGTATGAAAGCAGAAGTGATTTTGGACTATAACCATGAAAATATTTAAGCATAGCAATGGGAAGCATTATGATGATCCTTTAACGCATTTTGCTGCAAATTGGAATCCCTCATCCTGACTTCAGTGCTCAGGCTTCCCATAAATGCCTCAACAAAATAAGGTCCACAGAAATAAGATCCATAAAAGAAATAGGGGCTCATTCCTAAAAATAAGATGCATGAAGGACAGCAGGTAGCAAAAGAGGCCACTGAGGTAACTAACAAGACACAGTGAAAACAGGGCTTGAACCCAGAAAGTTAAGCCTCGATTATAGGATACAATTCAGAGTGTTCCTGACACTGACTGCTTATTGCAGCTTCTCAGTCAGAGCACAGCTGGGAGAAGAAGAGAGGTTGGTTTTATGCCTTTTTTTTTTTTTTTTCATCTGTTGCCTCAAAAAATCCATGCAATACTTCAATAACTCACCTACATTGTGAGGTTATGCTTATATCTTTACTTAAGAGGATTTGAACCTTAACTTTCTGCAGCTCCCATGAATGTTCTAATTTCAAGACCACGACAGTCTCTCAAGTGTAATGAAATAAGTTTCTATCTTCACTTCCTGTTGAAACTTTTTTTTTCATGAAATAAATACATATTTGTTAGACCTGCAGACAGAAACAGAACAACTTCCTTCCAGTGTACAGTACACTCCTCTAATTACAGAGACTAGGTGTCAGTAAATGATCACTACTCTATGTTAAGTATTCAGTAGAGCAGATAGTCAAAGATTCTTTCCTTAACCACTAGCCTGTGAAGTCATGCTTAAATATTGAATACTGAACATGTAATCATTTCCTACTGAGTGAAACAGCTAAGCCAGGAAGGACTAGAGTGTTGCTCTTGCTTTGCCAGCCTGCAGAACAGAAACAAGCCTGGTGTTTGCAATACTGGCATGGGTACAGGGAGACAAAGATGGGATGGCTTTTTACATGGGACATCCCCAAAATCTGGAAAAGAGACATTATTTATGATAACGCTGGAGAAAGCAACTTATCCTCTTGTGACAGTAACAAACTTTGTTTCAGCCAACATGTGCTATGAATGTCTACTGAATTTAGCCCAGCAGACACTGTGGAAAAAGGAACAAATAACTTTTCACTGCTGTTCATATGTAGCTATTTCTGATAATATCTGAAAGAAGTCCCTTCTCAGGGAAAGCCAAGGCATTCTACAATTATGGCTGTATAATATGAATGTTTAGAATCTAAATTTTGGTTTACAGAATCACAGAATGTTTGGAAGGTGTATCTGAAGGTCATATTGTTCAACCCCTCCTGCTCAAGCAGAGTCACCTACAACTGGTGGCCTAGAAAGTTCCTTCATTTTCTTTCCTCATTCAGTTTGATTTCTTTCATCCTAACAGGTGGCCTACCAACTTGAGATTATTTTATTAGAACACACATGAATCAGTACTGTCGTTCTGACGTGAATGAAATATTCATTGATAATCTGAAGTGGATTTTTGTTGCTACCCCATCTGAAGTCCTCTACTTTGATGTACTCTCTCCTCCAAATGTTAAGGTCAGAGTTTCCAACCCATCTTCTGACCTATTGATGCGGCCAGCGTTCTCCTCAAAAAGCAACCTGTGAGCTGACATGAGTGTCAGCAATCATGTGAGTTCACATGATTGACATGACAGCAGCATGCAATTTCTTGTGTCTTTGAGAAGACTTAATCACAGGTTTTGTACTGATGTTGAGGCTAACAGATAACCAAAAATGCCCCAAGTGGCTACTGTGTGTGAGACTAGAATCATGCTGACAAATTACAGCACATCTTTTACTTACCCTGGAACAAAATTTGCTGCCTTCTTGCCCATAGCCATCCAGTCTCTGTGGCCATAGTTTGTACCTGGGGGCATAAATTCTCCCAGTGATCATGGGAAGTCAGTCTGCAATCCAGCCCTCAGCCAGACTGTAGGGACATAGAAGCACACAGGCATTTAATAATGATAATAACAATCAATAACAGTGATGATGGTTATACTAGCAATAATATTTTGAATGAGAACAATCAGTTCATGGTGCTTGGACCATACCACTACTGTATTTGTTTCTCAGGGATTTGTAACTTTTGGCAGCTCTGTAAGCCTCCCATCCCTCACTTCTATCTGATCTCTATTACAGGGCAATAATCTTGTCAATTCAGCTGTTACTTTATTACCAGTCTGAAGTCTTTCTTCCCCCTATTCATCTGTCTTCTACCTGAAAAGGTCCTCTTGTTCCCTGAAACTTTGAATACTCCTTATGAACAAATGCCTCAAGACTTTGCTTATTGTTATTTTGTTATCTCCATTTAGCAAGTTTCAGAGATTCTATTAATAACATAGTTTTCAACTTCTCTCTCTTTTGCTCTCTTTTTTTCTTTCTCTATTTTTTTTCCCAAAGGCAATTCCAGAGCAATTCTTCTACAGATAGACTTTTGTTAGTGAACTGTGAGAAAAGCTAGGTAATAAAAGGAACAGATTGCAGACAGAATTATGCCACAGACAGTGACAAATTTACAGTACTTAAAATGTAGTATAAGAATTTAGACTTAATGGAGCCATGGAAATTCCCCACATTCTTCTGTCTCTTCAAAAGTTGTGTTTCTGTTTACCAAACTTTGCATTGTAGTGTTGTGTTGTGTTTTTTTTTTTTTTTTTCTTTTTCTCTTTGCCAAAAGAATAGAGCTTTATTTTGAGACAACAGCTCAGTAACTCATTAAGTAGCACATAAACCAGAAAAGGGAGTCAGTATTAGGAGAAAACAGAACCAAAACCAAACAAATAAAACCAACCAACCAATCAAAAAACAGGAAGGAAAGCAGTTGTTTCATGGTACAAACTACAAATTACAAGAAATATTTACATCTAGACTTGTTACCAGTTCATCCCAGCTATTTAAAAAGAGATAATGAAATATGTTAGTCCATGATGTAGGAGGAACTGACGTTCTCATTCTAGAACTTTCCACTGTCATTAACCTAGAATTGTAAAGATCTACTAAATATTATATATATATATATATATATATATTATATTTCTTTTGGCATGAGAACAGTAGGAGAAAGAAGTAGTTAAAAATAAGTGAAAGTATATCCTGTTATATTCATTCAAAAGTGTCAAAATAAATGAGAGTCCATCATCCAGCCTGATATTCTCTTTGTTTGTGGTGACTTCTAAAGAATGCAATTAAAGAGGCCATAATATGCTTAATTGTGTTATAGTATAGCAGTAGGCTTTTCACATCTGTTCCCATAGCAACAACAACACTGCAGGAACAAGTCATTCAGGCTACAGTCTATGTCACACTGGTATGGTGAAGCTCTCCCTGTCAGAGAAATAACAATAACTTTCTAGGTTTCAAGATACATAATTTGGAATTGTGCTACCAAAAAATGTCATTGCTTAACAAGAGTCTTATGGTATTAAATAAGGATGAACTGCAAATTATATATATATAATATGGACATATATATATATAATGGAATTATTTTTAAGAATGGAACAATATATATAGTTATATATATATAACTATAACTATTATTTATATACATACTTATATATAATATATATATTTCCCTATCTATTTTCTGTATTTTTCTTATTTGTATACATTACAGGTTCTCAAATGCCTTTGAATTCTGATCACCATACTTTACCTGGAAAGCTGTAATAAATCAGAAACAATAGACAATGACTAATCTGACAAGATTTTGTTTTTATTAATATAACATTATCTCTTATGGCATTGTTAGAACTATTCTTCAGTGTGTAGCTGAATGTTTATTGGTGATTTGTTTTTAAACAGTTAAGGTTTTCATAATATACAAGCTATAAGAAAACAATCATTTTTTCCTATTAGAATAATTATTTGAACTGAGGTTCTACTGAAAACTGTAATCCTTTCCTCACAAATAAGACACTTATTATTGTCTTTTCAAATGTTTCATCTATGTTGTATTAGAAGAGAACAGGAGAAGTGTTGTGTGAGAGAAAAAAAGAAAAAAGAAAGAAGACTATGAAAATATAATGACCTTTTTTTTCTTTCTTATGTGGAAGTTTTTCATTTTAAAACTTCAGGGATTAGTTGAACTACCTAATAGTTCAACAAATTGTACCAAATTAGAATACGTTATCTTAACACATTTGTTCCATGGTAACAAACACAGTAGTTAAAGATGCAAAATGATTTTGAGTATAACCTCTAATTTTCAGACCTTCATAATAGTTTAAATTGTCCTTGTCAGGGGCAACTTTCCATATTATTCTATGTCCAAATATATATTTTTTAATTATATTTTATTTATTTATTTATTTATTTATTCATTGTAATGTGTAATTATGCTCTAGCCAGCTATATTTAAGTCAAGGAATGTTTGCTATTTTTGTTATTTTAATGTTTGCCATGTTTGTTATTTAAAAAATATAAATTGTATTTGATTTAAAAGACCACTCTAGAAACAACTGACATAGGAAATAAGGAATTTAAAGCTAGGTCCGAGAAGGGAGTTGAAGGGTAACATAATTAGGCAGGTCAGCTGACATCCTTGGGACTTGCTCCATCCAGCGGGATATTTTCATTAAAGGTACTGCTTTTCCCAGATTGATTAAAGAAAGACAGTCAGCTAGCTGCTGTGATGGTTGGCAGCTGGGAGTTAGAGGTGTGCCTTTCAGCATGCTGTATATTTCAGGGTTATAGCTGGATCGCATCAAGAAGAAATAGTGATTTTAAGGTAGATTTTCACTTTTTTTCAATTTCAGATGGTTAGCATAAGCATATTTTTTCTTCAGTCTCGTGAGTATTGCAAATCCAGCTCATAAGAGTTGAATCGCTGGGAGCCACATCACCAGTAAAGGATACTTAATTGAGACATTCTGTTTAAATTTGGCCAATATTTTCTGGGCTTGAAAACCAAAGAAGCCTTATGATTTATTGTGCTGTAATTAATTCCACTTAGATGATGAAGTCTTTTTAAAGAAACACATATATATATATATATATTTTACCCACTGGGTAAAAATAAACAAACAAACAAACAAAAAAAACAACATAGAGATCTTATAAAAGTTATGTATAACTTATGTATATAAGATATGTATATAAGATATGTATAACTTATATATATAAGATAGATATATGTATATCTTATAAAGTTATGTATAGATTATTTTAACACTTCAGACTAACTACCTTTCCTTCCTGACTTACAAAACAAAGTGAATTGAAAACTATTAACTCCAGAATGAGCACTCATTTCTCATTCTCTGATAAATCTGGATTTGGCCATTATAATACACTGACTTTCCAATTCACCAGCTGGTTACACTGATGTGCGGGAAGTGAATATGGGAAAAAAGCAAAATAGACAGTTGCTCTGGTTGGAAGGCTGGAGGAAGACTTATTGCAAAGACTAATGTTTGAACATCTTAATGCCAAACGCAATCCACAGCTCTGAGGTAAGTCTCTAGAGTCTCTCTCTAACACTCAGGAATGATGAAGTTCCAGAGGAAAGGAGTGTACACCAGCTGCTACGGTATGCAGGGAGCCATGCAAGCTGCTGGCTGTTTCTGGTGCCCCATTTCGTTTGTCCAGGCATGTATTTACACTTGCCATCCTTTAGGCTCCTCTTTCTGATGTTTTTTAACCATACCATTTCTCCATCAATGCATCAGTTAGTCTCATGAATAACTCTTTCGTTTGTTATTGTCTCTCTATTCTGGTCTTTTTTTCTGCCCTCACAGAACTTTATAACCAGCCTGCTTTGTCCAACCAGATCCAGCTTTCTGGTGTGACTGTCTACTTTTCAGACTGTCTTCCCTCCCTCATGTCTTTGGCAACTGAAAACTCCCTTAACTCCCAGCTCATCTGCCCCATGGCTGTCTACCAGGCTCAGAACTGTTGCTCACAGTTTACTTCCTTTCCTGGAGCTGTAGTCTTAACAGACTTGCTAAGGTCTCTCTCTCTTTTTTTTTTTTGTTCTTTTTTTTTTTTCTTTTCCCCCCGTATTCTGGCTTTTCTCTTTTCTTCCTTCCGTTTTGACAGCTCTCACCTTCAGGAGGATCCTTCATGCTGATCTTGAAGGATGCTCACAAATGTGCCTTGTTTACTTCCCACTTCCTTTCTGTAGCTGGTATTGGCCAGCCCTGGCAAATCTGACTCTTTCTGCTGTAGCTCTATGATGGAAAGAATGTGTCATTGGAGATGTTGCTTTACGGTTGGGTCAGGCTCTGTCCAGGAAGAAAGAATCATAGGTTTCTTCTAATTACCAGCGACAATTCCTGCATTGGCAATTCTTCAAAAGATGCAGCAAAGCAGATTTTCATGATGTATAAAAAGCACTCCTGACACACTGCAGCTCCTCTGCCAATTTCAAGTCTTCTGCCAAACCACAAAATATTAAAGCTGTTCAAACCACAAAGTATTAAAGCTGTTCAGGGCTAAGATCTTCAGAATTTTTTAACATGCTTTACTTTTTGAAATAACTGAAATGCTGTGAATAAGCTAACAACAAAACAAAAATAAGTTTGATTTGAGGTAGACACCCAGGACATTAAAAGGAAGTCAGTCTAAAACATACAAGCTTTATGAAGTTATAATGCAACTGAAAATGTAGCACTCCAATGGGAATTTCCCAGAAGTCATAAAAGTATATCGCACAATCAGTTCCATCTTTTAATCAGAAAACAAACAAGAAAAAACAAAACAAAACAAAAGCTAAGCCCTTTGGGCCATTAAAATGATAGGTAGAGGGTGGAGAGAAACACCAGCTAATAGCAGTGAAAGGAGGAAAAACACTCCTCTTTCATAAAAAAAAAAAAAAAAAAAAAAAATTAAAAGACTTCTAATTCATATTGCAAGTTCACGTTGCTAATTGTTAGATGCAGGAGAAATACCTGATAGTGTAAAAAGAGATTAATGACAGGAAAAAGCTGAAAGAAATATATTCTTTGCCAGTATGGACACACTAAAACATTTGCAGAATAGTTGGGCCTGATAAAACAAGTTATTATGAAGTTTCATTTTCTCTTGGTTCTGAGAGATTGTTTAATCTACTTCAGTACTTCACAACTATCTGTGTAGTGCAGGTGAGATGAGATTCAGGAGAGTTTATGGCTTAGTTTTTCAGCAGTACTAGTCAAAGTAAAAGGCAAGTAAAGGGCAAGAATTGAGCTCAGCATTTTCATTTTCCACATGGGACATTATATATTACATTTGCATTTTATATGTTGCATGCAATTTTCTGAGAGTTTCCTTTCTTACATTTATGCTATATGAGATGGTTGAGTATTTGTTCACTTGCATTACTGTTATCACTTTTAAATTATGGTAAATTCTTGCTGACAGGAAGATACAGACTTTAACATATAGAGAATACAGACAAAAGAAAGAGAGAGAGGAAGATAGGAAAGAAAAGATGAAGGAATAGAGGAAAGAAAAACAGAAGGAACAGAGAGGGAGAGAAGAGTGGGAGGGAGATAACAGTTTTAACAAGGTTTTACTCCCTATTTGCTACCTAACATTTAATGTAATGTCAAGCTTTTTCAAAACCCTCAAATTTAGTTTCTAATCTTCAAATGGCACATAACATTACTTAAATAACATTCTCTAAGGCTTTGGAAATCTGAAATAAAAAGCAGCTCGTATAGGATAATGAAAGGGAAACATTTTCCAGATATTTCCAAAGATCTTTATATCCTGCAACTTGGAATGATCAGATATGTTCTATTCAAGAAACAGTGGAAGATTATTATGAGAGAAGTCAGATCTGTGTGTTTATGACACTTACAATACTATAATTTTCTTAGCTTCAACTTTAGTCTCTACAAACCTCTGTTGTTTTTCTGACTCCGTATTTCTATGGAACTGTGTCTTCCGGAACTTCCAGATTTCTGTGCATAGAAAGAGATGTTGGTAAAGCAGTAAAACTGCAATTTCTAATATACTTTGGTAATGGTCTCAGAAGATGTTAGGGGAAAAAAAAAAAAAGAAAAAAAAAAAAGGGGAGACTATTTACAAAACCAAGGGTGTGTCCAGGTTTTGCTTCTCCAGTGCCTAGACTGGACAGTGTCACTATGAGTAAAGGGGAGAGGAAGGATCATGCATGTTGGTGTCTCAGTTCAGTGTCCTCATTCCATCAAGAGGAAATGAATTCCCATTCACCCTGCTCACGTGAAAGAGATTGTCAGAAAGGAGATGGACCTTTTAATTACTTTTAATTCTGTTGTGAGACACAGATAAGTGTGAGAGTGCACAGAAGCAATATGCATAAAACAAGTAATGACTCAATTTAAGTGCTAAAATGTGGTGTGATATTAAATTTTTGTACTTCTTTCACCCCCAAAAAATAGTTATGATTCAAGTAAAAGCACTGTGAGTTTGATTGTTCAATATTACAGTATATACATATTAATGTTTCTTCTGATAGCAAAACAGCATAAGGGCAGGAAATTGCTAATTAAATAAAACAATTTAATTCAACTAAGAAGAAGGAAAGAAAATTGGGGTTGGATTTATCTGGATGCTTGCTTTACAGATGCTTGCTGAGTACATATCTCCATTTAAGAGGGTTGTTTAGACTCCAAAGCTCACGCAGAAAAACAAGTTCTTGGGTAAATTCAACTCTTTTTGATTTAAATATCTAAACTAGAGGAGAGAAATGGTGCCCTAGAGGTGCTTCTTTTCTCTATTGACCATAAGAGGAAGTTAAAGCAAACAGCTCAAATATATATACCTAGACACTGGAGGTATCAAAGAGAAATGAGAGCATTTCTACCTTAGGTGTCACAGTGCCAAAGCACCAGAAAAACAGCAACAACACCATGTGAAAGACAATTGGGAAAAGATTTATAGTTTGTAACTGGATAGAATTTGGTCTACAGGTTTTGATTTGTGTAATTCTTCTTTCCCTAGAGAGAAAAAGGAATTTTAACTGTGTTATTCAGAAAAACAAGAGTATCTTCATCTAAAATTGGATATGGATTATTCCATCAATTCAGATGAAGAAAACATGGAAGCTAGTTTAGATAGTCCTGAAGGATCTTGACTTGTCACTTCCCACCACAATGTGTGGTTTTACCATTTTCCATTTTGTTTCGTTTCCACAAGTCTGTGTTCTTAAGTGAAAACAGTACTTCATCTTTGAATTCTGTATTTTGATAAAGCTTCCTCTAAATGACTGGAGGCAACAAAATATTCTATATGTATAAATAAACCCACTATAGCTAGGCTGCTGGATATGTGAAGGTATCCTGCTATCCAGCGTAGTGCTCTAGAGCACTCTAGGACTAGCCGTGTATATCTCAAGCTATACAGGATATTTTTGAAACTGTTACACAAGAGTCTCAAAGACTAATGTCTGGCTATATCTTGCAAAAACTTGGAAAGCATTAAATCAAGCAGTTAGGGAGGTAAGAGGATATCCGATTCTTAAGGGGGTCATGAGGAACAGTACAAGATAAAAGCCAGGGCTTAGTGCATATACTATGCTAGGGAAAGCACTTGCTTGCATATTGCAAATCCTAAAAGTTCCCTGAGGTGCTCTGACTGCCTGCTTCTACAGTGAATCCTACAAGTGCATTATGGAATGTGCTCATTCCTTTTTCATTTCTCAGAAACTGCAATTCACTGAGAAAAAAATTTACCATGGCCCTTGAAGGGTGTGCATCAATACCGTTTATTGTTCCAGGATGAATAAGAGAGTGTTCCTGACCTCTGCCTTAAGAGGTGGCAATGAGTTAGGGGAAAAGGACAGACATTAAAACTTGCAGAATTCCTCACTACTCAGCAAATTGTTGCCTCCCTGACTTAGGAAACAGCAGACTGACCACCTAAATCATCGCAAGAATTCCCTTACTTTCTAACTCAGCAGTCACAGAATGACTATTAAACACACCTCTGGGAAACTTAAGGTTTATTGATGCATGTTTGATGTGCATTTTAAGTCCAGCTTGTGGTATTTGTCCAGAATATTGAGTGACTGATACATTTTGCAAAAAATCTTCAGGACCAAGGTTTAGTTCTTAGGTGAAGACTGTTATGAGAAAGAGACTTGCTTTTCAGCATAATCAGCCAGAATCAGCAGTAACATCTTACCCATTAGGGGTCTGAAACTTACTCTGAGTAAAATGCATGGCTGCAGATTCCCTCAGCATTCTTTTTATGACCATAATTTAAAAGGCAGAATGTGGTTGAAACAAATGAGAAGAGTTTCTTTCCTATAATGTAGGCTTGGACCCACAAGTCCAACCAAATACATAGATAAATATAGAAATATACAGACTAAAAAGTGTTATAGAACCAAAATATTTCATTTGAGTTTCAGATCAATATACTGCTTTGATAATTAAACATTGCTTTGACTGTGATGATTTGTTACGTGACAGACACCCTCCAGTCTCTACTTTCCTTTTAAGAAGAGCATTCATTCATTGTTTTATTATCTACAGAGGAGTGTATATTTGTGGTTTGTGTGCCATCTGATATCCCAACCTCAAGCATCATACAACGTCTGCCACTGCAAGGTTATTCTCCATAATGATCTCCATATGCTTATATATTATCAATGTGACCAAAAGGTAACTGTTATTCAAGACAAATATTGTTCCCTTTTTAATATATATCATATACAGACAATGTCAATCAAAAAAGACTGAAACAGAGCAGACAACAGAACTACTCTTTAGAAGAATGTTAACAAGCATCCTTTCTATCTTGTTTCTTATAACAGTCATAAACATGGAGCAGCCTATACACATTCCAAGACATTCAGGCCTTGGAAAGCTAAAATCTCTTAACGTCAAGTACAGAAGCATTACAAAAAATGTAATAAGAAAAACATGCTTGGATATCAGAAACAGTGGTAATTCTGATCCATGTAGTTTTGGTCTAACACAGGATGTTTTATGTCAGCCATGGATTTATTCTGTTAACAATACTTCATAGTTTTCTACTGTCTGAATGAATACAGACATCCTGCCTCACAGTGAAACAAGCACATAAACATAAAAAATCCGATAGCACAGAGCTCTAGCTTTTCTTTAACAGTTTTTTTTGCTGTCCTCTTGCCTAACCTCTCCTGTCTTTAGTTAAATATTTTATAAAGTATAAGGAAAAAAGAAACAATTAATAGACATCAGATTTGTTTAGTAGCAGAAGAAGGTACACAGGCCTATAACCATCATCTTTATTCCTGAAATTTTAAGTTGATGAATAGCATCACAACTTGGCACAGGAAATATATGAATATTATCATTCTTCAGCTCATACTAAAATTGGAACAATCGTGATGTGTTTTGTCTTCTTTTGTCAATTGAAATAAGAAAACTTGAGTTAAAACAGATGACACGAGTGTTGCTATAGGCACATTTGATAATAAGCATGTCAAAATGGCTCAAGTTCTTGAATACTCAAGAATGTCAGCAACATTTAAAGTTACAGGAGTTTGCTGATCTACTGGAGCAAAAAGCAGAAAAATTTCTAGATTTTCTCATGAAAAAGGTGAAAATAAAAACCTTAAGCAAGTGTTTCATTTTCACTGATATTCTGATATAACCAAGGACAGTTTTTGAGAAGACAGTGAATAGAAAATCTCATGTTTAGTGAAATATGAAAGGTGTCATAATGCAAGAGTTTCAGGACATTGAATTAATGGTACATAGTGCCGGGGGGGGGGGGGGGGGGGGGGGAGGGGGGAATGTGATAAAATATAGTACATGAAAATGTTTTTGCATGTTTTACAAGTCTGGCAAAAGACAGTATAAGAAAGTTTTGTCATATAACAGCATCTCATGGTTGCTTCTGTCTATTGGCATCTCTTTTACACAGTTATGAAACCCTGAAATCACATGAAGAAACTCTTTCAGGAGTCAGATTCCAAGACCTGTTTGTAGCTACTACATCACCAGCTAACATTTCTATATTAGTTTTCAAGGGCATAAATAAAGGAAGTACACAATTGTTAAGACTGAAGAGGCGGAAGTTAGATGAAGAGTTGAAGGTGTCCATTGTTAGCAATGTTACTGTTTTATGATACTTTGGTTAAGGATTTGGTGAAAAGGAATTTCCTGAAAGACCAAAAAACTTTATTCCAGATGACTCTGGGATTCAAGGATGTATCTATGGGGTATGTATCTATGGGTTACAATGCTTCTAAACTCTTTTTGTTATTTTGTAAATAATCCTCTTCTGATGACAGCTGTTTTGGATGAGGTGTTATGGAAGAAGTATTTGCCAACTACCACAAAGACTCCAAGAGCATCTAGACTGAGCCAATGTCAAAACAATTAGAGAACATATCAGAAGGTGTGTTCCTTTTTTTTTTTTTTTTTTTTTTTCTGGTATGTCCTTTTGTTTATTGTTGAGTTGCAGTTGGAAAAACTCCTGCTGTCAGCTCTGTGTGTTTCCTTGCTTCATCAGGTTATTTTCAGTGGATAGAACAGTAAAGAACAGAGGCTTTTCATGCTGTTTGTAAAACTTGTGTACTATTTTCTCCAAAATACAAGCTACCTTAGAAGAAAATGTAGCAGCTGACTGGTTTTAAACTGCACCAAATTATCACCTAATTATGACATAACTCAGAGTTACACATCAGAGTTACACATCAAATTAAATGTTTCATTAGCCTTCCAATTTTCCTCCTTTCTAAATTTAATAACTTACTGAAAATAAATTTTAAAAGTGTTTTAGAGTATCCAGGTAGATTTTTTACAAGGATTGTTTTCCAGATGGGTGGCCAACCTAGAAAAATTACTTACTTATCTGGTTCCCAACCTTTTTCCACTTCATAAGTGACCAGGAATTAATGTGTGGGTGCACTGAGAAGCAAGGAATGGGATCATTGGATTCATTTTGTTTCTTGGCATGAACAATGAGGCAAGTGGGACAAACAACACTGTGCTAACACAGGCAGTGCTAAATAGTGACTTGAAAGCTGTGTCGCTCAGGAGCAATTTGCAGTACATGTCAACAATAACGTTATTAGCTAATCAGTCTTACTAACAGTGCCACATTATCTAATACTGAACAGAAAGTGATCTTAGTAGCACTCACAAGCAACTATGGCTCCCATATGGATCCATATTTGTTGCTATGGAGCAAGGGTAAAATAGCAAGGAAATGGCTTCACAGAGACAGTGCCTCGCAGATCACACTTGCCTTTCCTTTTAACAGGACATAAGGTAGTTCAGTATGTACATTTGTGGTCATGCAGATATGTTTCTGGTACATATAGGTTCCATAAATCCTTTGAAACTAGGGCTTATAATTTCATTGCTGATGTCTGGAGAGCTGACTACTGAAGGAGTGAACAGAAGCAGCTATGGACCTAGCAATGGCATTTAAAATAAGGCAGCTACATGATAAGACTGCAGCTGAAAGCAGAAACTGTTAAAAAGCTTGGCTGATGAAAGCAAGTGAAGTCTGGAGAGATGATGCTGAGATGTGACACCAGGAGACAAAAGATGTCAGAAAAACTGAAAAATGCAGTCACTAAAAGATGTGGACATGAGAAGTTAACAACTTTTGAGAATGAGCATCAGGAAATTCAGCAGATATTTGAAGCAGAGGGAACAGAACCCACTGGGAAATTAAATACAGAGAGTGCATGGGGGAGGGTGTAGAGCATTGTGAGTAATTAAAATGTTGAGCTTATATCTAAAAAATAATTTAGCATACAATATTAATGACAGCGTAATTTCAGGTCCTTAACCTCTGATTGCCTAGAATCTATTTGCCATTTACCAAAGTCCTTCCACTGTTTTTTTTTTTTTTTTTTTAAGCAATTATTGTTTTATTTAAAAGGGAATATTCCAAAAGATTTGAATACTACCTTCAATTTTTAGTTGAATGTGATCACAATGTTATCAGTGGGTGTTGTCACAATGAAGATTCAGGGAAGCCTATTGATCACTTGTAAAAAGGGGACTGCACACTTACTGCATAACAGTAACTCATGTTTACACATGCAGTACAATTATTGCAAATGACAATCTAAGTTAGTTGTAGTTTTTTTCACCTTACTCATTGCTCTTAACACAAGGCAGTATTAGCAAGTTCATATTCTATCTTTCTACCAGATCATTTTCTCTCTTGCTTACTGTTAGTGTAAGATCTTTTAACACAAAACCAACATGAACAGAGATAAAAAGGTGATTTTCAGCTGATGTATATTTTTTTGACAAAAACGATCTATGTAAAAGTAATAATTATTTAAATTGAGGCTAATGCTGGTTACTTAGAGTTTGTGAATGTTACCTCCATTAGCAGAATATTCGCAAAAGAGAATAATAGTTTTTGAATAAGGTACCTCTACTGACAGAGAGACAGATAACCCTTCTATATTATATCATATCATAGACTTTCATGTGACTGTGTTTATACAGCAAGTAGATCAATTCAATAATTGTACAACTTTTTTTTTTTTTTTGTCATAAAGCAAAGGCAAAATGAATCAGATCAACATCTCTTAAGAGCTCTGATGTAAGTTTATTGCTTAGAGTTTTAATTATTGTAGTTCTAAAAACATTTTACCCAAAACCAGACATCTAATGTGCTAGACATTGCACAGACAAGAAACAAAACAAAACAAAACAAAAGTAAAGACTGTTTGCTGAAGGGGACTATATAAATATTTATATTCTCAACAGGAACTTCAAGTGGGGGTGGGTGTAGGTTTCTTACAATTTCACCTTCTTGGTAAAATCAAACTGATCCACTGAAGGTGGTCTAAGCAGCATGTCCTAAGACACCTCTTGCAGACTTTCATCAAAAGTCAAAAAATGAGGCTTATTCTTTTGCACTGCATAACGTTGAGTGGATAAAGTGGAGATACAACTGGAACACTGAATGAACCACATGTATTCTCCTAAAACATCATTTTACAACCATATTAAACTCTGTATCATTATGAATAGGAAAATTACAGTAACACAAAGAGTTTCACTTTTGCCACTTCTTACATCGTGAGTGCTTGCTTTGTTTAAAATCTTGTGTTTGTTTTGAAGGAAATTTCCAGATTTTCAAAAGCAAATTGCAAATGTAGCTATTTCCAAAAGTGACATCATGTTAACATCAGCACACTGTATTGTTAACCACAGATTTTTTTCCAGTGTGCAAGCCTTTCTTGTTTTAGTTTATGAGAGTATCTGGAATCAGTAATAGGTGTCACATACTAAGAAAGGGCAGAGGCAGACTAGAAAAAAACTGGAAGATAACCAAAAGATATATATCTCCACAATGGATTTGCCAAGAACAAATCATGCCAGACTAATCTAATTGCTTCTATCCCAGGCTAACAGACTTACATAGATGAGAAACTGTAGGCTTTTGACAATCTTCAATCATATTCTAGTAAACAACCAAAGGAAAGATTTTCTAGAAAAAAAATTGTTATAAGGTTGAAGTGAAACTGGTCAGAAAACTTTATTTAGATAGAAGGTTATCAATTTTTCACTGACAAAATGGATAGGTTATCATGGAATTTCTCCTGAACACCACTGTTATTCAATATTTTCATTAATAACCTTGATGTAAAACAGGCATTGTTCTTATGAAACCTGGTAAATACACTGTAGGATAGGATTGGATTTCAATAAGTTCTTGTTGAATTGGAGATCTGGTTTGAGAAATATAGGATTTAATTCAATACAGCAAGTGGAAATTTCTAAGACAAAGATACTCAGTGGCAAAAAAAAAAGGGGGGGGGGTAAGAGACAGCTAGCTAAGAATAAACCCATGCTATAGCTGAACATGGGCTATTATTAAGTTCTTGTGAGTAATATTATAATGTCATATAAACAACAACAAAAAGCTTCTAACATGTATAAAAATCAGTACATTCTTATATGGTTTATCATGGGCACAGTTCAAGAAAGACATGGGCTCACTTCAAGAAAGATTGGACTAATTCAAGTGCAGAGTATACAACAACAAGTATGGTACAGGTCTTAAAAACGTGATTTATTAAGACTAGCTGAATGTATTAGTATTGCATACTCTTAAGAGAAAACAGTGAGACAGGATAATAATGTTTAGATAAGTTAAATGACTGCTGCTTAAGAGGAATGGACTAAATATTCTCCATGTCCACAGATGAGAGAATGATCATAAACACAGCAAGGAAGATCTAGATTAAAAGTCCAGAAAAAAAATATCTGACAATAAGGATCACTGTAAGAGATTACATAATGTAAGGGAGACCTTAATCTTCTTTGCTGGAGCTATTTGAAGTCCTGTAGCCAGACATGACGAAGAACATAAGGAAAGCTCCCCCTCCTGTTTAAGGGAAACATCTCTGCCCTTTTTAAAAAGGGTAGGAAGGAGGACTTGGGGAACAACAGAGCCTCAACTCTGTGCCTGGCAAGATTATGGAAAAGATCCTTCTGGAAGCAATGTCAAGGCACATGCAAGGCAAAGAGGTGATCTGAGACAGCCAGCATGGCTTCTCCAAGGGTAGATCGTGCCTGACCAATCTAGTGGCTTTCTATGATGGAGTGACTGCATCAGTTGACAAGGGAAGACCGATCAATATCATGTACCTGGGTTTCTGCAAGACCTTTGAAATGGTCTAACATGACAACTTGATCTCCAAATTGGAGAGATATGGATTTGATGGGTGGACCATTCAGTGGATAAGGAATTGGTATGAAGGTCGCACCCAGAGAGTGGTGGTCAGTGGATCTTTGTCAAAGTGGAGGCCCGTGACGAGTGGTGTACCTCAGAGGTCGGTCCTGAGACCGGTACTGTTTAATATCTTCATCAACGACATAGACAGTGGGATCAAGTGCACCCTCGGCAAACTTGTAGATGACAGCAAGCTGAATGGTGAGGTTTGTACAATAGAAGGAAGGGATGCCATCCAAAATTGGATTGACTTGGAGAAGCTTAAGAAGAGGGTTCACGTGAACCTAATGAAGATCAACAAGTCCAAGTGCAAGGTGCTGCACCTGGGCTGGGTCAATCCTGGATGTGGGTACGGACTGGGAGAAGAACTCATTGGGAGCAGCCCTGCAGAGAAGGACTTGGGGGTTCTGATGGACGAAAAGCTCAACATAAGTTGGCAGTGTGAGCTTGCAGCCCAGAAGGCCAACTGCATCCTGGGCTGCATTAAAAGAGGAGTGTCCAGCAGGTCAAGGGAGGGGATTATCCCTCTCTTCTCAGCCCTTGTGAGGGAGGACATTTGGAGTACTGCATCCAGGTCTGGAACCCCCAGCACAAGAAGGATGTTGATCTGTTAGAACTGGTCCAGAGGAGGGCCACAAAGCTGATCAAGGGGCTGGAGCAGCTCTTCTATGAAGAAAGGCTGAGAGAGCTAGGGATGTTCAGTCTACAGAAGAGAAGGCTCCATGGTGACCTCATTGCAGCCTTTCGATACTTAAAGGGAGCTTATAAAAAGGATGGAGCAGGACTCTTTACTCATGTAGATAATGATAGGACAAGGGAGAATGGTTTTAAACTAAAAGAGAGGAGAGTTAGATTACATGTTAGGAAGAAATTCTTCACTCAGAGGTTGGTGAGGCACAGGAACATGTTGCTCAGGGAGGCTGTGGGTGCCCCATTCCTGGAGGTGTTGAAGGCCAGGCTGGATGAGGCCCTGGAAAACTGGGTCTAGTGGGCGGCATTTCTGCCTATGGCAGGTGCGTTGGAACTAGATAATCTTTAGGGTCTCTTCCAACCCAAGCCATTCTATGATTCTATGATTCTATGAAATATTCAGAAATAAAAAATACCCTCATTTTTTCTCCCTCCAGCTCTATTGCAACTCTACAAGCAATGAAACCTTCTGCCATGAGCATAAGAAATTCCTGCAAAACAGTTTGAAGTATGCTGTCCTGTGTAGATTAAGTTTAAGTTACAGAGGTCCAGCTTCAAGCCTACTGATTTCAAGCTGGTGTTTTACTAAATTTGTTCATTTTTATGGTTTTAGGAGAGTAGTCCTCAAGCATGTGTTATTGAATGTGAATACATTTGCACTGTTATTGTTAATTTTGTAGAAGTGGCCTACTTATGGCCACTTCTGGCCATACGAGCCATATATATCACTCTGAAGTGATTATACTTACCAATTCAACCCATGCCAGAATTATATATTGGAGTTCATTAAAGACAGATTATTTTCAGACATTAGAAAATGTAATTTTGATGTTATGGGTTGAAATAGCTTTGATGAACTATGGCTATGTTTTTATTAAAAACATTCATGATCACATGTAATTTAGCTTTTTGGATATTTGGTAACATCTTTTATTGTGAGAAAATAGGCCCTTGCTTCTTTCTCTGCAGAAGATGTACTAAATCATTGTAACTTTTATGGTTTACCCATATATTAAGATTAATTATTTCTGTCTTACCACATAAATTAATGAAGAATAAAACCTGTGGTGTAAATCAGCCATTACCTGCTTTTGAACAATTTCTTTTAATAGTATTTTGTGATATCATTTTCTGTTATTCCTTAATTTAGAATAAAAACTTTTATTATTATTATTATTATCATTATTATTATTGTTGTTATTGTTATCATCATCGTCATCATAATTATTATTATTATTATTATTGGCATAGGAACTAAGGTTAAGTATCCCTAACGAATCTAAAACTAACAACTTTATAGAATCTAGTTCATCAAACGATGCAAAATCTCTTCAGCCAATGTTTTGCTGATGGGTATAATTTTTCTCATCTAGGGGACTGGGAATCTTATGTTAATTTTTCAACAGTAATTAAACACCTAATTATTCAAATAGTACTACATTTAAGATGATTTTAACTGTAGGTATTAGTAAAAATGTAAACATAGATGTATCTCTATGTTTTAAATACAAATAATCTTGAAAATTAGGACCCTTCTCTTTTGTATTATGAGGGATATATAAAGGAGGAGTGCAATATCTAGCTGTCTTGTTGAATCCACAGCCTGAGTAAACATCTAAGCTGCTATCAGATGTGTGGGATATGGGCATCTGAGAGGGATATCCATAATATCTATGAAGCTGAGAACATGAACACCAAAGATATTCACGTGAAAATACTGAGGGGAGGAACAAGAGAGATGAAGGAAAATGATTCACATAACCAAACATAGAGTTCTACATCTCAGTCATCAGATCTCCCTTTTTAGTTGATGGAGGAAAATAAGTATACATATAAGTCACCGTTAATCTAACACAGATGAAATTGTAAAAGGAACTGTAGAAATGCAGGGTTCCTTAAGACATAGCTCGGGTTGTATCTATGCCATAGATCTATACAATTATATTAACTGAATCATTCAGGACAGACCAATTTCTTTCATAAAAGGAGTCCTTCAAGTACCTTGCTGGATGGAAGGTGGCTGTCAGGTACAGGTATTTACAAATTTAGTAAGGAGGCTGGGACTGCCAGCCCTGAACAGTATGCAGCCTAAATCATTTTTTTTTTCTCTCCATCTTAAATACTCTTGTAAATGCCAAAAGTCGTTTGAGTTATCAGAAATAATCACCTCAGCTTTGTTTTCTTCCTACCTGACTTTATTATGAATGTGTTACAGTTTCTGTCCCATCACTGTCAGTGCACCTGGAGGTTTATCAACATATGCAATATTATTATATGGACAATAGTCAAAAAATCCTTAGCTTTCCTATGAATTCTGAGATCAAAGCATGGATCGTCTTCAAAAACACATTGAGACTGAGACAGAAATGTAAAATAAATCCAGAATTTTTTAAATGTGTATTAAAATTAATTATAAATAAATAATTCTGATGGGAAACAAGCATCTAAATGTCCACAGATTTGAAAAATTAAATGAAAAGTTAGCATGAAAAAAAAAACTGTCTTTATTTTCTGATGATATAGACCTACTCTAATTTTTGAAAAAAAGTACAAAGATTACTGTTCCAGTATAAAAATGAGAAGCACAAGTTTATTGTTCATAACACAGATAATTTACAGTGGAAAAGCAAGTTCTTACTTATAATAACTATTTATATACTTAATAATGTTAAATATAAAACAAGCTAGAAGTATTAGCTGTAGAATTCAAATTAGTTATATCACTGATTATAACAATGCGTATTTTTACTTTTTTATACCAACTATTCCAAATATTTAAGAACTGCTTTGTATTTTCCAAAAGTCACTTTTGTAAGAACCTTAATGACTGTTATTAATATTTGTTAGAGTGCTTCTTTTGTTTTGATGCATTAGTCTGTTTGTAACAGTTTATGACATGATCATTTAAACACAATAAATGTCATTTTGCATTTTCAGTATCAGAAACTGATTATGATATACAATAAGACCAACTTAAGAAAAGTTTCTATTATTTTAACATTACAGAAATAGAATTAATTTACTTGTTTCCTATCGGAAAGAACTTTAAGTGTGTATATCTATTGTGGGATTTTCTATACTGGCATAAATCTTTCTGACAGAAGAATTGACTAATCTTGTCTCGAGTGCAATTTGAACTCAAAAGACAAGGTACCAACAACAGATTTCTTAAGATAAACAAATGAGCAAACAAAAAACTCTTAAACAGAAATTTCCTAAATGTATACATATATATATATTTCAAGAAGGGAATAAATGCTTCTGAACTCTGTAAACTTTCTTTAAAAATGCTGTTGATTAGCAATTTTCCTTTCTATGTATTCTTTAATAGGAATAACCTACCATAGTTTTTGTCTTTTCCAAAATGGCATACATTAGTTAGCCAGAATTCATGATCCTTTGGCTGTCAACTATCTTTTTACTGTATTAAAAAGCAAAATGATGTTAGCCATGTTTCCAAATCTCAGTATTGTTAGTTCTTCTGAAAAGCAAAATGTAAGCAAAAGATTAAATGAGCCTTGTTTTCTGTTGCTTTTTTACCTCTAGAAGTGGAGAATACTTACGAACTATTTGAAGTGGTGAACCCAATTCTAGTATAGTTTTGTAAGATTCCTTTATTTCTCTGTTTACATCCATTCTATGGGTGACTCTTTGCAACCGTACTACACTTGCTATATATTGGAAATTTAATCCTATGGATTTTGTATATATGAGGGTTTTTTAATTATTATTTTTATTTACAAAACTGCAGTGTTAAAAAGAGAAAGATTTATTCCTGCTGTTCTTCAACAGCAGTGATTCTGAACTCCAGTCCAAAAATAATATCTGTTTCTAACAGTTTACAGGCTGTAATGTCTCACTGTCCATTCAGAAAAGTATTTCACAAATGTACAACCATACAAAGGTCTTTGAGTTCATCCAAAAAACATATCCTTTATAGCTCAGCTGAAAATATTAATAAAGGGAAAGTATATAAACATCTTGACCATTATTCCTTTCTCTGGATCTTAGAATAGTTTTAAATGGCTAGTACCCACTTCAATACCCTAGAAGGTTATCTGCATCAAATATTCAAAAGCTGCTTCCACTGTGCATCTGTGCTAGTTCTTCTTTTATTTGCAGTCATCATAAATGGTCCATAGGGGAGGGCAAAAGGGTAATAAATGAACAAATAATACTAAGGGCTCTGCTGTGAGTAAAATTGTCAAGGACAGACTTTTGGGTAACCTGTAAGTCCAATTGACATGTGTTGATGGTCTGATACCTGAGCAACATGAGAGCTATTGACAACATTTTTGTCTGTTAGTGACAGTCAATGGGATTTAACCTTATTTTCCTAGGTGGTTAAGTTTTGTTCTCATTCTCTGATATACAGACTTTAAAGCACTCAGTTGAACATTCTCCTGTAGAATTGCAACGTCTAACAAAATATCTGGAATATATAATTTTTTAAGTGGAGAAATGGCTAATTTGGGATAATAATATGATTCTTTTATATATGTTTGTTGTTACGGATTTCAAGTAAAAGACAAAAAGAAAATTTTATAAAATAGTGCTTTATGTTTAAAGCAGGTGAATTTTGTCAAGGATTTTTGTCTTTAGTGCAGTCCATTCTGTGTTCTCACACTGGTCTTCAAGAACCTTCGGTCAGACTTTAGTTTTCTTTCATACGGTTTATTTATATATAGGAATAATTCTGTCAACAAGAGACCTGTAAATAGACCTGTCTTAACCTTGTACTCGTTGCATATCTTGCAGATTTAATACAAGATTTTGAACCTGATTCTACTTCACACAATATGAAAATGTAAAGAGCTGTAGATAATTTTGATGAGCTCATGATATTCAGGAAGACTTCAGAACCAAGAACAACTTCTGATGTTCTGTGAGAGTTTAGGTTCTCTTTATGTGACAAAATTCTAGCATGTTTAGAAAATGTACAGTTATATGACATGTAAAATATAAAGAGTATGACAGTCTACAAAGAATGTAATATCCTAACAGTACATAATTCAGCTATCTAACTAGGTATATTAAGAATGTACAATACATCAAGGTCCAGCGTAGGTATATCCTTAACAAGAAGCAAAAAAAATCTGATTATTTGGAGTCTGTGCTCTGACATATGCACTGAACTAAAGCCACGAATAGTTGCAAATTTTTCAGCATGCTTTCCAGTGCTCACAAATGTATTATCTTGTTCAGATTTAATCAATAATTTAATTTGGGAGGTTTTATATGAATGGATTTTATCCAATAATTTGGTCTCTCTTGTTTTTAATGATGTGATGATATGTGATGAACTACAAAAGGAGCTGTGTTTTACATGAGCTAATGAGCTCTACAATTGGAAGGTGAACTGTATCTTGGCTATAAATCACAGTTAATGCAGTAAAATTATTATAACCAGAATTCTGAAAGTCTGCCCAGATTATAAAATGAGTGCAATTGAAAACTGAAAAATAAAGGTATAAAAATAAGGAAATTAAAATATTACACCCTTTAAGCAATGTTTAAGGTAAAATGGAAACAAAACAAAACAAAACATAAAGACATTATTTCATTAGCTTTAAAGAACTTTTATTTCACAAAACCTTTCCTTGTTTTCTGAGCAGCCTGACAAAATGAGAAATTAATCCATACAGTTGTTAATTTTGCTACATATTTAGTACTGATATTGGTAAATTAGTATGGAGAAAGCTGCCTAACTGATGACGTTAATTAACCATTTTTTTTCCCAGGTGAGAATACAGGAATACAAATGGGTATTCTTTTATTCTCTCATATTCATCTTCTTAGCCTTCTTCTATGTTTATATCACAATAAATTTGAAGTCCAATGGGTTAGCATTGGAACAGAATATTACTTACACAAAATGAAGATTATGTTAATCTAAATGCATGTGTGAGTGTGTGTTCATGTGTGAGTGTGTGTTTATGTATGTATGCCAATGATAAAGAAATGAAAAGGTGGTTTAGAATTATTTCATGTACCCAAACATTTTACTCCTTTTACCAGAGAAAAAATTATAAATCAAACAAAAAAAGATGGAGTTTTCAGTGGTGAGGCATCCATGTCTGAAGCCTCCTTATTCATTAATAAGGAAATAATAATTCTCAATCTCATCTAACTTCACCAAAATGTAAGTCATAGAATCATAGAATGGCTTGGGTTGGAAGAGACCCTAAAGATTATCTAGTTCCAACGCACCTGCCATAGGCAGAAATGCCACCCACTAGACCCAGTTTTCCAGGGCCTCATCCAGCCTGGCCTTCAACACCTCCAGGAATGGGGCACCCACAGCCTCCCTGAGCAACATGTTCCTGTGCCTCACCAACCTCTGAGTGAAGAATTTCTTCCTAACATCTAATCTAACTCTCCTCTCTTTTAGTTTAAAACCATTCTCCCTTGTCCTATCATTATCTACATGAGTAAAGAGTCCTGCTCCATCCTTTTTATAAGCTCCCTTTAAGTATCGAAAGGCTGCAATGAGGTCACCATGGAGCCTTCTCTTCTGTAGACTGAACATCCCCAGCTCTCTCAGCCTTTCTTCATAGAAGAGCTGCTCCAGCCCCTTGATCAGCTTTGTGGCCCTCCTCTGGACCAGTTCTAACAGATCAACATCCTTCTTGTGCTGGGGGTTCCAGACCTGGATGCAGTACTCCAAATGTCCTCCCTCACAAGGGCTGAGAAGAGAGGGATAATCCCCTCCCTTGACCTGCTGGACACTCCTCTTTTAATGCAGCCCAGGATGCAGTTGGCCTTCTGGGCTGCAAGCTCACACTGCCAACTTATGTTGAGCTTTTCGTCCATCAGAACCCCCAAGTCCTTCTCTGCAGGGCTGCTCCCAATGAGTTCTTCTCCCAGTCCGTACCCACATCCAGGATTGACCCAGCCCAGGTGCAGCACCTTGCACTTGGACTTGTTGATCTTCATTAGGTTCACGTGAACCCTCTTCTTAAGCTTCTCCAAGTCAATCCAATTTTGGATGGCATCCCTTCCTTCTATTGTACAAACCTCACCATTCAGCTTGCTGTCATCTACAAGTTTGCCGAGGGTGCACTTGATCCCACTGTCTATGTCGTTGATGAAGATATTAAACAGTACCGGTCTCAGGACCGACCTCTGAGGTACACCACTCGTCACGGGCCTCCACTTTGACAAAGATCCACTGACCACCACTCTCTGGGTGCGACCTTCATACCAATTCCTTATCCACTGAATGGTCCACCCATCAAATCCATATCTCTCCAATTTGGAGATCAAGTTGTCATGTTAGACCATTTCAAAGGCCTTGCAGAAGTCCAACAGCATGACCAGATTTCCTAAATGAAATACAACCACACTGTCTTTCCATCAGATCATTAGGTAATATATATATGGTTTAATGATTAAAATATGTTTTTATTTTCATGATTATAAAACTGAGGATTATCATTCTTCATTTTATTTCCTAAAATTCATCATATGTAATGGGAACATTGATAACACAATATAAATGCAGAAACTCTAGATAAATAGCTAACAATATGGATATGGAAAACTATTTACAGCAGTATCTGAATATGCTATGCATAGTCTAATTTTACACTAAAGTATCAAGACTCCAAGGCAAAGTGGGACACTAAACACTAGATTGGACCCAAGATAATTGCATAGACCATGAGCACACTCATTGCTTTCTGGAGGGAACTCTGTAAGTAGTGCTTAAACAGAAATTCTTGACACCTCTCTGATTTTCTCACCTAGTGTTATAGTGAAACAGAGTGCAACAGCAGAGAGCACTAGCCTAATAGTTTCTACAATCTGCTCTCTGACATTGTGCTTGTGATTAATATTCATGCTTTTGTTACCATCTGCAGTTCTTTTTTCTTCATTGGTGTGTTCACATCATCTTTCTTTGCATTTTATTTTCATATATGTAGCAGTCTTTTCAGCCTTGAAACTTGTGCTTTAAGTATGCTCTGTACATTTTGAAATGTTATGCAAATGTTTATATATATCTAATCATATCCTACCTTATCTTAGAACTAATCCTATTGCAAATTGTGGTACGAGGGAAAACAAACAAACAAACAAACAAAAACAAACAAACAAACAAACAAAAAAGACCTTATTTGGAGTACCTTTAGATTATGAAGTTTTGGCTGTTTTTTTCACCACAGATATTCGAATATACAGGTACTGCTTTCACAGGCTCGGTGTACTGTACTAAAACAGCTGACCATATTATTTCTGCCAGGCATTAGCTTACTTGCACTGCATACCATGGGAAACTGCCTTTTTATCTTTTTTGCCCTTTCCACATAAATTCTGATTTCCACACATTCCAAGTACACACAATTACAAGATGTGTCAGGTTTTTTCTTTAATCCGTTTGTAAACCTTTATATTTTCAACATTGCTTTCCCATATATTATAAATGCCATCACAACTTGTGTGATTTTCTAGAATCTTAGTTATTGTATATAGCATTTCTCCATGAAATTTCAGTAGATGCTAAGACTGTATAATTTGCACTAATATGGCCACATTTTTAAATGTGAACTCTGCTGGCTGCAAAATCTGCAACTCTAGATCAGAAAATTTACATAAACAATTTCTTGCTACTCCTCTGAAAATGAACGTGCAAAGTCTTGGGTGATTATTCTCAGATAAATCGGCATAAACTGGATGTAAATAAAAACCATGGAACTCAATTTCAAAAAAAAAATAATAATAAAATCTTGTTCACTGATGAGAAATAAGTTTGAGATTTTTTAACACTTTATGAATGCCTTCCTCATGTAAAAGCATGGAGTGTCTGTGGTTTAGGATTATAGCACAAAAGAGACATCAGCTTCAAAGGACATTGACAGAGACTGGACTAGCACATTAGGGAAATCAATAGCACCCCTCATCATATGCC
Source organism: Anser cygnoides (assembly GCF_040182565.1). Taxonomy (NCBI): domain Eukaryota; kingdom Metazoa; phylum Chordata; class Aves; order Anseriformes; family Anatidae; genus Anser; species Anser cygnoides. Next base: position 25,856,479 of record NC_089873.1, read on the forward strand.
AAATAATGATAGCACAGTAGATCTGGGAAGAGGGAGAAGAGACTCACCTGACATAAGAAAGTCATAAACTTCTGTGGTGGGTTTGCACAACATTTTTTTACCCTTTCTTAAACATGTTTTCCCAGAAGCATGACCAGCTTGGCTGACGGTCTCAGCTGTGTCTTCTGGTGGGGACATTTTTAGATGGATGAAACTGGCTCTGTCCAGCATGGGGGCAACTATTGGCCTATTCTCACAAGGACCACACCTACCGATTGCATCTTTACCCCCTGTTACCTAAACTTTGCTACTTTATCCTAATACATCTTCTAAGTACATGACACTGTAAACTAAGAAAGTGTCTCATTTCCAGACAGATCTGTGGCACCACGGACCCTTTATGCAATAGGAGGAAAGAAAAAACTCTTATTCTAACCCTCATTGAATGACCCCTCTTTCCAAAAGATTATTTTATGTTTGAAGGGTACAGTCTTCTATATCATTATTCCTATGAGAGTTGCATTTCATCTCCATACTGAGTGCACTCAGGAGGCATACTTGCACATCCTCAGATGCTTGTAGAGTAAGTGATTGATAATTTGAGTCCAAATATATTTCACATATAGGATCACCACTGAAATGTCTTTTAAGCTCAGTGCAGTGAGAGCTTCACCCATGATAATAAACCATAGACGAACACACCTTTTTATCTGACTTCTAACTCACTTTTCCTTGCATACTTCCCTAATATAATTCTTAGTTGCTGGAAGACCAGATAAGGTGGAATTAAATATGGCATAAATAAAAGGGGCGGGGTAAGCAAGACAGTAGCCTAGAGCTTGTTCAGCTCTTGTACAGAGAACTGAAAACAATTTACCTTCACTTCAGTACAGATGTGAAAACCAGTCTGGAGTAGACTCTTCCCCAGACTCTAATTAGAAAAGAGAAAATGGAAGCAATGAAGGTCATTGTTGAAAATGCATGTTTTTGTTGATAACAATATAATTTGTAGCTGCTTTCAAAGAGAAGTATGCTTAAATGGCTAATTAAAACATCCAAATAAACACTGATAGAATAAAAACCTTTCCCTCCTGTAGATACAATTCTCAGGGATATCTTTAACACTGACTGTTCTTCAGGGAGTTCATGTTTAAACAGTTACATAATTAACAGTCTGTCTAAGTATCCTTGATTTTTATGTTTAGGTTTTGATTAGCTTTAATTCTTATATTTGTTTCATCTTTGTAATCATATCCTGAAAAACTCTTGTTTTATATTTCTGCAAAATTGTTGCTGGCCAAATATTGCAACATAGTACAAATATTTCTTTGAATTTAAATTAACTTTATTCTTTAATCATATTATGCTTTTTCGGTATTTAAACTCCTGTGTTTTCAGTCCTACACACTTTTTTCCTATATAACTATTTTTATACAAGTATACTCTTATATTAATATAGATGTGTAGATCACTTTTTTTTTTCAATTTTAACTGGTATTATAATCTTCCTTGTTTTATTAGGCATCAGGAATATTAATATATATATGTACTAGAAATTAGACAGAATAAGACATGCAATACACATGTCAAAACTGCCTGTAAGTAGTAATATGCTTTTTCAAAGTATATATATGTTGCTTGGACTACTTCTGAAATAATGCAACGCTTCTGTGAAAACAGGATTGGTGTTATACAAATATGTCTAAGTTTATTGGACAATTTATCTGTAGTGAGTACAGTTTTTCTATTGCAGTTCTAGGCAGGTAGCTCTTTAAATCAAAAGAACTGAGAAAATGGAACTAATCTTCAAAGTATTTAAATAATTCTATTGCTCTAATTTTTGTTTTTGTGTTATCTTAGAATCATAGAATCATAGAATATCCTAAGTTGGAAGGGACCCATAAGGATCATCAAGTCCAACTCCTGGCACCACACAAGTCTACCCAAAAGTTTAGACCACGTGACTAAGTGCACAGTCCAATCGCTTCTTAAATTCAGACAGGCTTGGTGCAGTGACTACTTCCCTGGGGAGCCTGTTCCAGTGTGCAACCACCCTCTCGGTGATGAACCTCTTTGTGATCTCTAGCCTAAACTTCCCCTGCCTCAGCTTAACACCATTCCCGCGAGTCCTATCACTGGTGATAACAGAGAATAGGTCACCTACCTCTCCACTACCCGTCGCGAGGAAGTTGTAGACTGCGATGAGGTCCCCCCTCAGCCTCCTCTTCTCCAGGCTGAACAGGCCCAGTGACCTCAGCCGCTCCTCATATGTCTTCCCCTCAAGGCCCTTCACCATCTTCATTGTCCTCTTCTGGACACTCTCCAACACTTTAACGTCCTTTTTGTACTGTGGTGCCCAGAACTGCACACAGTACTCGAGGTGAGGCCGCACCAGCGCAGAGTAGAGCGGGACAATCACTTCCCTCGACCGACTAGCAATGCCGTGCTTGATGCACCCCAGGATACGGTTGGCCCTCCTGGCTGCCAGGGCACACTGCTGGCTCATATTCAACTTGCTGTCAACCACAACCCCCAGATCCCTCTCTGCGGGGCTGCTCTCCAGCGTCTCGTCGCCCAGTCTGTATGTATAGCCAGGGTTGCCCCGTCCCAGGTGCAGGATCCAGCACTTGCTTTTGTTAAACTTCGTGTGGTTGGTGATCACCCAGCTCTCCAATCTGTCCAGATCTCTCTGCAAGGCCTTTCCACCCTCATCCGAGTCCACAACTCCTCCAATCTTCAGTTATTTACTGCACTGATAGAGTTCCTGGGTGTGGATATTCACACAATTCAGTTTTAGCCATACAAATTCCTTTTAGCATGACTAACAAAGGGGCTCATGGAACAGCCAGTGGACCCCTTGTGAACAGATGGTAGAAACTGATGCTGTTAGCATCAGACCACCCATTAAGCTCTGCTGAGACTGCAGGGGCTAATTCTGCATCCATTACTGTTTTACTTCTCAATGTATTGATTTAACTATTCATGAGAAAAATGAAAGCAACTACAGGAGGAGGTGGTTCTTTTCTTTCTTTCTTTTTTTTTTTTTCCTCTTCCTTTTGATGATTTGGGCTTCAGACATGTTAAAAGACAAAAAAAAAAAAAAAAAAAGTGAAAATTTCAGTCTGATCAAAAAGAACGAGAGCTAGCATTCTATTAAGGATTGAAATAAATATATCATTCATGTAGAGGAGAAAAATTTTGTATTAAACAGTGTGTTGGTGTTCTCTTACCTATCTTCCAGTAGGGAAGACAGACCTATGGCTTTAAGTGGAAATATAAAACTGTAGAGCCCACTGCCAAGGCCTGTGATTAGAAAATGAAATAATTGCTTGTTCACTTTTCCCAAATGTTATTCTTTTTAATTTATTTCTGCATGCCTCTGCACTTGAGTTTCATGTTTACTCTCAATGATTATTTCTTTCTACAGTACTGCCTGTGTAAAATTCTGCTGCAAGTGAACTGGTCCACAGTAAGTTCATCATGCACTTTATACTGTGTTTACACTATGACCATGTTTTACACCTTGTCAAAAGTGATTTAAAATTTCACCTTATACTTACCCATAGTTGGGCTTGCAAAAATTTCCTTGTGGAATTTTTATTCATATCTGGTCATTCCCTGAAGTGAGTAATGACTTATTTGTTTAATGTTTCCTTGGCATATGGATTAGCTCCCAAACTGACAAGCTCTTTAGCATTCACGGTCTGGATTTTAGAAATAGTTGCCAAAAATATATCAAAACATTGACTCTTTCTTATAATGAGGAAGAAATGTGACTTCCTCAAGATCCATATACATTGGCTTTAGCTGCATACTCTTGGTGTATTTTAAAATATGCCTTATCAAACACTATATTGTCTAATTTAGTCTTGACATCATCTATAATGAAAAATTATGGCAGACACTTTGAAAGGAACAGACTGTATTGTAGGGAACTTTCATACAATATGTTGTGTACCGTGGCATGCATGCCATTGAATTCTGAACAAGCCATAAGAATGTGACTGAAATAGCAAAGATTAAAAAAAAATCTTGAGAGAAGCAAGCATGAGTGAAAAGAATAAAGAACATTTTACCACACTGAAAGGACACTGTTTTTCATACAGTTGACAACAGGAATCAGTACCCTCAACTGCAGACAATGTACCTTATTTTGTAGCCATTTCTGAAGGAAATCATCTGTAGGAAGTCAGACTAGAAATTAGTCTACATCTAAGACTTTCATTAGAGAAATGAATTTCTGGTGTTAGCCAACAAGCGAACACTTTCCACAGTCTTACTGAGGTCAAGTGGGGATGGCTTCTAGAAGAAAGCTTTCTGTTAATACTAAGCAATTGCAGAATTTCTTCTTACAGGAAAAATCAGAGTGCATTAGCAAAAGTAGAGCATCTTTGTGCAAGACCGTGTATGTATGGTGTATGCAGCATGTAGGCCACCCAGGCTGCTATTTTCCACACTAAGAAGCCCAAGGTTATTGGGACACATTGCCAGTTGCTCTGGGGCTGTGCTCCTGATTGTTGCTTGAACAGAAAAGGAGAAATGCGAGCAGAAAGCACAGAGAGGAAGATTATGAAAGTAGTGCATGCCCAGACCCTGTCCTGTTCCAAAACTGGGACACAACTGAGATGTCTTCAGATCAAAAGGCATCTCAGCATGTTCTTGTGTTTCTCATAACCATTATTTTGCTTAGTGGAGCTTTTACACACACATTTATTTATCAAAAGAATTAACATCTCACATGATCTTTAATCAAAAGGACATAAAATAGTTTTCTTCTGTGCAAGTGAGGGAACTCTGGAAAACCATATAATTAAAAGATAGCTCCAGTTATCCTCTTTAGGCACCAGTGTTATTCAAAAACTGTTTCTCTTGCTCCTTCTGAGTCCTTATGGATGTGAAAGGTCCTTATGCTTCAAAATATCCACTAGTTTCAATGGGCATGTGAAAGATATTTTGCTGGAAAATAATAATGCCAATTGAGCTGCTTCACATATTACAGAATTTTCTGAGTAGGTGTTGAATTTATTGCCTCAGGTACATGCTCAGAAAGTCTCAACCTGCATATAAGAAAAGAAGAGCAAAATTTTTAGATTGATGTGCATATCCTCATCAGTCAATGGTAAATTTATTATCCCTGCATGTGGAAGAACCTCCAGTTCAAATCTCTATATTATTTGATTTTTGACAGTCACCAGTCCACTCCTCAACACACAAGGAACCTGAATAATGTCATTTTCTGACCACAGTGTAACTGGTTATGCTGGTGTAAATGACTTTGCCTTTTTACTACTGAAGAGACTTGACTGTGTAGAAATTCTGTTTGTATTAGTAAGACGCTGCCTCCAAATTCCAATGAGTAGAATATTTGTGTGGATTTGTGGAGTCCAGTTTAAGTGCCTGCTCAAAAAAAAAAAAAAATTTGTAAAAAATGGATCAGATTCAACATAAATTTTCTACACATGCTCTCTTATAAGGGTTAATACAATTACATGCATAACATCTGGCATAGGGTGTTAATTATATTGTTTCTCCTCAGTATTTGTTCCTTATGTGTTTATGGCTCTTTGTCCATCTCAATCATCTCACTAAATGTCAGTCTTGTATACATGTCTCTTTCTGTGCCCTGTATATGGGGAAATAAATCACAGCTCAGGCAGGTTTCAATAATGCAAATCCATTTGCACATCTAGGCTTAGTCCAGTCAAAGTCCACAGCTCTCAGCATGTTTGAGAACATGTGGACAACTACTTCATACGTAAGAATGAAGAAATAAGTCTGAGTGATAAGAAAAATTAGATTCTAATTTTGAAGTCAGAATCCCTATCTGTAAGGTTTTTTAGTATATTATTAATAATTCTGAAATCTAAATACCCTACACAACTAAGTAATTCTGACCAATTTTCATTTGTTACTTCCCCAAACAGTCATGTTGATAAACAATAGATGAGATAACATATCTAACCCTTCTCCCTCATCAAAGTGCACTGTAAAAGCACTTCTCTTTCAGACTGAATCTCTACATTCTTCAAGTTCTTACTAATAAAAAGTGAATGCATAGGAGTCTGACATCTTTGGTTTCATAAAAGAACAGTAAAATTACAAAGTTGAACATGCTACTTGAGAAGAAAAATGAAAGATTATGCTGGAAACAAACTACTGAGACTATGTCTTATTTGAGTGTTGCTCCTGATGTCTAAATTTATCCCAAGAACATGGTCAGAACCAACAAACATGTAACAGGGATAATTTGCTTTCCGGAATTTTTGAGCCATTATGATGAAAGATGCAGGCCAAAAAGATGACAAAGCATTCTTTCAACATTTCAAAATGAACAAGAAATTTGAAAGGTGATTTGGGATTTCACTAAATCTACAGAAGTGAGCTGCTGTTCTGTTAAATATTTACTGTCCTTTATAAGATTATGGGGGGAAAAAAAAAATCAAGTATAGCACTTGCAGAAAACAGTTTTTTTTTTTTTTTTCTTCTATAAATGACCAAATTATACATAAGATTACTAGTCTTTTAATAAACTTTTTTGGTGGAAACTTTGCACCATTAAAGATAATGCCATTAACATTAATCACTTTAAGAGTACACTATAGTTCTTTAGAGCTTCATCTAATGTATGGTGCTCTGTTAGACAATAGCAGAAGTGAGGTATCACATTCCTATGCTCTGCCCATGGAGTAGTGAAATTCTGATAGAAATGAAAGGCAGCAACCCATTTTAGATCAGGATAGAAACAGGCACAAATAGTGCATTTACAAAAGTGCTTTAGCTTTGTGAAAGACAACTCTCAGTATCTCTTGTTTCTCTCTTCTCAGTTAAGGTAGCACGCTTATTCCATTATTACCTCTTTTTAAATGTCTTTTTAAAAAGTCATCTATCAATATGCAGTCTTTAAATCTTAGTGTTTTAATGTTTAAAATATTTGAAGTCTTCTCAGATACAATACTAGTAAAAAATGCTTCATGGAGAGAAAACTGATATACAGTTATAAGGAACTAAGAGTGGTAAAAGATGGTACTTTAAAATTTTTTGTTTTTCCTGGTTTCATACAGGATTTTGCAGGCACATGGCATTAGAGTTGCCATATTAGCACTCAGCAGCAAGAGATTATTTTAGAGGAGAGTTGTCCTACTTGTGGTATTAAATGACCATCTCCAAAAGATATTCATAGAATCATGGAATGGCTTAGGTTGGAAGGGGCCTCAAAGATCATCTAGTTCCAACCCCAATGCCGTACACAGGGACACCATCCACTTTTTGACAAAAGAATTTTCATAAAATAAAATCTTCTGAATGAATTTGAATGGACAATGTAATGCAGTTTTAAAAAGTTAAATTAATTTAGATTTTAACCTGAAATGTCTTTTTTTTTTTTTTTGATCAATACATGGTGAAACAATTCCAAATATTCTGAAACTGTTATATTTCTGGACTAGTTTGGGTGTCTACTTGCTGGAAATATTGCTAAAAGAAGATTCTTCTTACATCATTTTTACACCAATTGTACAAATCAAAGCCGGAAAGCTTGAACCTTTGAACAAATATTTGAATATTTGGCTGAATATACTCTTCAGCCTTTCGAAGTACACTTTTCAGTAAGTGATGAAACATAACAGAAGAAAGACATAACTGGAATATAAATAACTTTTTTTTTTTCTCCTTTCCTACTTTTTTTTTTCCTCTCCTATCTGGATGTTTTCTCTAAGTTACCTGCCCGTAACTTTCATTTTTTTTTCTATCTTTTACTATGTGTATCTATAGATACACTTTCATCACAGATTTCTTTTCTAATATGAAACTTTTTAACTGCACTGCAAGCATGTTTAATGTTTTAAGTTTTAATAACTTCTCTTTTCTAGAAAGTATCCTATCTGCTACTTGCAACAATTATCAACCATTAGATTAGCAATCTACCTCTTTGTTCTGAAGAAAATTTTCCTCATGAATAGATGTACAAAGTTTATGATACCTCATGGAAGATAAAAAGTAGTCATCCATTTTTATCAATAAAGCATCATCATCTGTATTATCTTCCAAAATATTGTAAAAACTGCCATTTCTACACGGGAATTTTACACCTTATTTTCAAATTCTGTTTTTCTCAGAAAATGCTAAGTGTGAGATAATGATTTGCTTATTTTGTTAAAATGAATGAATAGAGAGGGAACAGTGAGAATTTGTATGTTTTATTGATTTTTAGATTGCCACTCTGCAGTAATGTTAGTATTGCGGACTGCAGACAGATCTAGGTGTTATCACAGCAAAACAAAACCCAGATGTTCAGTTTGCATCTCTTTTGTCTTTCCTCTCAGCTTGAGCATTAAAGGACTTGTGTTCAGTCTGCAATTTTCAGCAAATCATTTTCACATCAACACTGTTAATCATGAGATACACTGTGACAATTGCTGGTCTTATTTTCAACAAAACATATTTTACTCCATTCTACAGGCAAACATTTCCACATATGTTTCTGCTGTCACGTTTACGAAAGATATCAGTTCATATAAAGTTACCATATGTTTCTGACAGGATGAAATCCTTCCTAAAATTTTTTCACCAGATTTTCTATTTGTCATAATTTGTGAAATCTAAATAATATCCAGCATAAAGAAGAGACTTTGTTTTACCTGTAGTGTCAGATAGTTATTCAAACTATGATATTATTATCAAGTTTCTCCCTGATAACAGCATTCATTCATTCAACAGCGTTCATTCGTGAATTAGCCATTGCAATAAAACAGGGCATATCTAGGTATTCCAGAACATTGAACCATATGATTCCGTTGCCTACATCCTAAAGGCACTGAATCTGAATATACAATCTTTATTCTGAGGTATACTGTGCTCAAACTTGCATCCTGAAACAAAAAGTTATGTAGTAAAACAGAGACTGAATTGCACGAGTCCTTAATTCTCATCAAGGAAATTGAAAAAGTGCTCAATATAAAGTAGAATTTTCAGTTCATAGGAGCCATAAGCAATTTAAAGGCACTACTGAATATCATTACTTCATACAGTTCTTGTTAAGAAATTAAGTTGAGCACCTAAAAAGCTGTTGTCCTGTTGGAAAACTCTGATTCTTTTAAGAATCATAAGGAATCACAAACACTAATTAATGTTAAATGTATGTTAGCAGTCATGTGTTCAGTTGAAATATTGTCTCTATTTAAGTTATTTTTAACTCATGTTTACACTCTAGTACTCATTTAGTGAACAAGCTCAGACAGGGGGCTAGCTTACACAGTCCTATAGTCTGTAAAGGGATGTTCAAAGAGTGACATATCCTTCATCATACTGTGTCATGCCAAAGACTAACACCCAGCTACAGATTAAAGAAATCACAGAAAGACCACTATCCAACAAAGCACAGTGTGGTTTCACGAACCTATTCTTACAATTATGGTACAAACCATAATTCACTATGGATGAAAATATAAAATCTCACACTGTATTTTACTAATTTTTCAACATATCTTTTGAAGAAATAAGACTAACCATGCTTCCCTTGTCCCTGCTCCCTTCCTCCAGGCCTTCCTCCCCACTCCAAGATCCAGGTAACAATTTAAGGTTACAAGGTTACATCTGCCATAGGAATGTTTGTTAGTTACTACTCCCATTCAGCATATTGTGTGAAAGCCTTATCCATGTGCTTCTACTAAACAGAATCTAGTTATGAAGTCCTTTATTCCTATCAGCAGCAACAGCTTCCAGCTTGTCTTTTTACTGTTCATTTCCAAAACACTGTAAAAAACAGTGGAAAGATAGTGGAAACTGAAGCATTTTTTATCCTCTATACCACACCCCGCCCCCTGATATCAAGGTGTCAGTCATTTTTTAGTAAAATTAATGGTTTAAACAGCATAATAATCAAATAAACTATTTTCCTTGCTATTGTTTGTTTTACTTTACTTATAATAGGCAATCTTACATTGAGTTGTCCAGAAAAAAGCTAGCAGAATCATTTGTTGCCACATATAGAAAGGAAAGGAAGCTATATATTAAAACAGAGGAAGATCTGATTGACTTAATCAGAATGGAAAAACGTGTAGTTTTACCGAGGTCTTTTGAAGATTGGCCTGCTTACAGCTAACAAGGCTGAGTTGGGCACCTTTGCTCTTGTTAGTGAGAAAAGAATAACTGCCGTATGTCTGAGTATAGGAATATTCAGGGATCATTTACCATTTCAAATCTCCTCTGAATTGTATTGACCTTTCCCCCCAAAACTTGAAATATTAACGTGAAAAATTTCTGCAAACAACATTGCAATATAGCAATTCAATATAATCCCGATGAATCAAAAATTCAGATTACAGCATTCATCAGCTGGCTTCACTGTAGTGTTTCATTATTAAAAACAACAATAATGGCAAATGATACAATTCCTAAGTAAGATAATGATTTAATATTATCATCCCTTTGTAATTAATGATATGTGATAGTTAAATTCCAAGGTACCATCAACAAATGCTAAAAAAATTTCATACCAGAAGCTGCTTCCTAAGGCCCAGTCTGTTCTCTGAGAACTAATGCCAGCAGTAAGGCTTTCCTATAATTAACTGTACCACTCGGTAATCAGTTTTGCTTAGAAAACATCTCAGATCTCGTAAAATACAGATGATCTTTCTGCTCCTTTTTGATTCTTCTTTTATCTGTTTGAAACCCAAAGATCACAGATGGGGCTTCTGTATGAAGCAGTTCTGACTGGATTGAAACCAAGAGGGATGAGATGGCAGCAATCCATTTGTAGATTTATTGTGGCTTACAGGTGCAAGAAATTGTCTCCAAACCCTGGTCAGCCATTTCTCACAGCCACAGGAGTCTACATTAACACATTGCTATTGGCCTGCTCTGCTTTTTGTCTGAGGTAATTTTCTGTTTGTTATTGACTATCAGAAGCTGACAGAAGACAGTAACCTTTAAGTTTTTGGGAAGCTGTAAGCAGCAGTACATAGTTTTTCTAAATTGTTAGCACATCTGAAATAGATGCCATGTCACAATTAATATAATAGTAATGACACCTCTCCAGGGCATTCCAAAAGAGTATATTCAAAGTTCACATTGTTTAATGGAACAATTAATGCAATAATTTTGACTCTAATATGCCTTCACTTGTAAATCATCAAGTCATTAACCTTAATAGAACCAACCTGCTGTCATTTATCATGCTCATCTAAATTGTTTGGTACTGCAATAACAATGTACTTCACAATAAGAAGTATTTGAATGTCCCAGTGAAACTTGGCAAATGCAACCTTTTAATGTACTGGGGGTATTTTCTAAAGAAAGAAAAAAAAAAAAAAAGAGAGAGAGACACACCCCCAACCAAGCACCCCCTCCCAAACAACAACAATAACAAACAAACAAACAAAAAGCACAAAATATAGCTAAATGTAACAAAATTGAAGGATCTGATGAAAACATGGTTCAAACATTAAGACCAAAACCAGAAAAGTAGAATTTTGGGTAGGAAAAGAGAACATCTTTGGAAAAAAAAAAAAAAAAGCTAAAAAAATAGTATTTACAATATGTATAAGTAAACATTGTAACTGAGCTAAACATGAATGAGGTTTGAGTATGAATCAGTAGTTGGAGTATACTGCATTAGTCACATTATAAAGCAATGAGAAGAAACACTGGGGAATGAATGTTCACTAAAATAAGGTAGTAGACCGAAAGTCCAATTTTATTTATGCATAAGAAATACTTCTATTACAGTTATTTGTGAGAATTTTGCCCAGAAAATTTTGGTCAGAAAACCAAAATCATATATTGTAGATATCACCTTAACTCCTATCAGCTCAAACTCTCTATGGAAAATGTTTAATCACATTGCAGATTTTCTATTTCTTTTGCGTTCTTAATGATGAACTAATTCTTAATGTGTTTTGTTTGCCAATGATTATTGATTTATATATTTTAAAAAGACTAAGTAGCTCCCAAATGAAATAATAATAATAATAATAAAAAAAATAGCAACACAGAAGAAAAGTCATTAGAAGTTATTGTAATAAGTAGATGGGAAAGAGCAACCTGAATCCAGTGAACAATTTAGGGACCACTTAAAAGGACCATGAGGATTAATTTTAGAACTAAATGACCAAAATAAGATTTTAAAAATATTCAAGGGGAATGGACAGATTATTACAATGATAGCTGTCCATTAGGTACAAAATGGTAAGATGAAAATTATTGTACTCCAGACTATTTTGAGGGGAAAGAAACTTGTGAAAGTAAAAGAAAAACACCTTAATCATACTTTTAATTTTACCTCCCCTAATCAACTGTCAGCCTTACCTCATGTTTAAAAACCTTTAATGGAAAAGTAGAGATTTAGATTGGATGTTAGAAGAAGTTTTTTACTCAGGGGGTGGTGAGACACTGCAACAGGTTGCCCAGAGAAGTTGTGGATGCCCCATCCCTGGAGGTGTTCAAGACCAGGCTGGATGGGGCCCTGGAAAACCTGATCTAGTGGGTGGCATCCCTGCCTATGGCAGGGGGGTTGGAACTAGATGATCTTTAAGGTCCCTTCCAACCCAACACATTCTAGTATTCTATGATTCTATGTTAAGCACTAATCTGTTAGAAAAAATTGAATAACAAACTTCTACAGGGACACAGAATATTATTTAAAGTTACTGGTCTAGATCAACAACTGGCATATATCATTGTAGTTCTGCTTAAATCAATACATCCTGTGTATCTGACTCAGAATTTGCATAGCAAATTCATATTTCTATGAAGATCATCCTGGCATTGCCTCTTGGTTTATAGGAAAGGTCTATAATTAGGCACTCTCACAATATAGATATTCTACTTCCTGAGACATTGGCTCAGGAGTGTAACTGTTACTATCGATTACAGGCATTGGCAAATTCACCTTAATAAAAAATGCAGATTTAATATTTCAGATGAAATTTCAATTTGCAGTGATGCAAGGAAGGAAAACACCATTGTATTCACCCCCACAGTAAGAGAGAATAGTTTGTTCCAAACTAACATGAGTTGCATAACAGGTAACTAATGTGCAAGTAGAATAAATACATCTTTATTTTAGACCATGTATTTCACAGTATTTAGTGCTCTACCAGTACTAATCTTCAACAGTAGCTGTGATTTCATTAGCCCAAGTGTCTTAGTTCAACAATATGTGAAAAAAAAAAAAAGCACAAACAAACAAACAAAAAACAACAGACATGTAATGGATGTTTTCCCATCACCTGTAGTCACGTAAACATGACTGGAATTATTCTCTCACCTCTCTTATCAATGAGATTAATAGAATATGCTTCACAACATATATCTATTGCAATATATAGAGAGATGAAAATTAAATTATACATAGACTCTTTTCTTGGCAGCTCATCAAGCTGTTATTGAAAGCCTTAATCTAGGTACTAATTCTGCATGGGAGAGTCCAGTGAGGTAACAGAATCAGAAAGAAGAGTCCTTCGGAGTGAAAGTTATAGGCTTGTTGGTTGCAATTGCCATCTATGAAGTTCTGCTTTGGCAAGGTAATTTAGCATTACCCCAACTACAAATACATTGTTCCAATAAAAGAGAAACCTTCCTAGTTTCTTTGTTTTTGAGTTTCATCCAAACACTCAGAGAACCTTCTCCAGCTCATCATTGGCTTGGTAGCAATATTATAACTATGTTTGTGCAACTGGCAAGGTTGTGTAATTCTTGCTGGTGATTTTCTGAACTTCTAAGTATCTATGAAATGTGATTAGAGTCATATCACACACCTACTCTCTTCAGTCAAATGCAAAACCACCTGAACTGATGGTTCAAGTCTAGCATATCGATTTGACACACTGCAATACTATGCAGGCAGTCCATAACAGTTCTGAAAACACTGTGGCTACCTCAAAGTGGAACTACCCACTGCTAACACAAATGCTTTGTTACTGACCCCATAGCCATCTTAGCAAGGATATCAGTCAGCATTGTGTAGTAAAGGCATGGATGGGTCCAGATATTTCTTCATCTCCTGGAAACATGACCTGCATCTGTCACTGGTCTTAGGCATGGCAGAGCAATAGGATGTGAGCCAGAGCCATGCCAGGCTGGGCAAGGAACACCAAAACACTGAGAACCCTGGAGCCAAAAGTTACTGAAGCACTGCCAGTTTCTGTGGATCAGACAAATGGAGCAAGAAAACTCATTTTCTTGAAAAAGTGTAAGATCTTCCAAAGGGTTTCTGATTTGGCAAGGGAAGTATTTTAATAAACCTGTTTCTAAAGCTGGTGAATATCTACAGAACAGAAGCATAACACAAAAACTGCTGTTGCACAGTTGAATATCCAGAAGGTCTTAGTCTGGAAATTCAAATTTTAGACATAGATAGCTCTTATTTCATTTACATCATTTTTGGCAAAGGTGTTCACCTAGCTTCTGCCAGATTACTCCCACTCCATTTTTCCTGAACAGACTGTTCTTTGCTTGTTGAGTGCATACCATGTAACCACTGACAAATATGTGTTTGAAAGAAAAATGAGAGGCAAATAAATGAAAAACAACTGTAAAATTCAACGTATAAAGGTGTTAAAATGGCAAGACAAAATGAAAAGTTAAAGATCAAATATTCAAGAGTTATAAAACATAATAGCTGTGCTTTATAAAGCATCCATTCCGCATGTTTTCTACGGTTTCTGCTGGCAATAAGTATCAGTTGTTCTCTTATTACTAATGTGCCTCAGAGATAAGATTTCACAACAGCATATGTGATATTTTGATATTATTATTTTTATTACTATTATTTTTTTTTAAGAGCAACAATTTTGGTCTTCTTGTTCACAGCCTGGAAATTTTACTTTTAAGCATTTATTGTATACAATCTATCATTTATTTTCATTTTGCTTCTATTTATATTTCTTTTGTCTTTCTTGAAGTGCATAGTACATAGCATCTGCACAGCATGGGAATCTATCATGATTTATATTTTTCTTTTGCTGTGCAGATGTCATTAGTAAACTCTTAATTTCAATTTTTTTTTTTCAGCAGTTCATTAAAATTCCCATCTACTAGCCCTCAAATCTAATTTTTAAGAGGACTGATGTTAAGGAGGACTAAGTACACTTCTGACAAACCATTAGATAAATGCACTGCTCACAGTTGTTTTCTTAATGACATTAGGATTAAAAAAATAATTATAATAATAATAAAAAAAATCCACTGAAGTCAATAGAGGTAAAATGGTACACAGCTATGTAAAAAGAATTTACAAATATAATCTCTGTACTGTACTAAGTTGTAGAAAATTGTGTAAAACTGTGTTTGTTTGATTTTTCCAAAGGTAAATCAGAACAGTGACATAGTCAGAACCTACTGTATTTAAACTAGAGCTAAAGCCCATTTATAGTTTTGACAAACCTAACTTGTGGGAATGTAGACAATCTACATCTCTTTCATGCTCATGAATGTGTTACTCCACCAGCCGTTCTAGTCCTTTCTTATTTCCCTTGAGAAGTTCTTTCTCAAAGCGACTCATGCCTTCTGTTTTTAGTTGGCTACTTCTAAATCTCTCCTCATCATCTATTTGCCACGCTGCTGCTCAAATGATGTCAAATATTACCAACTTCATAATGTCTTGTTTCTTAGGATATCTCTCTTGCCTTTTTGTTTGTTTTTCTTTCTATATATTTGCACATATATTTGCATATATGTTTGCATTCCTTTAACCCTGTTCTGGTTCTCTCATGTCCTTTGGACTGCTCTACTGAAAATGTTAGAACCTGAGAAGTATATTACCTTTTGGCTACCTTACTTTGCCCTTAAAAAGCTATGGATATTCATTTCTGATGTTGTCAGTCTGTGACTTTCATATTAGTAGTTCAAAAAATTATGATGACCAGTTTCCGAAAGGCAGGACTTTGCATACTTGAGGAAATCATAAAAATACTAACTTTAGTGGATAGCTCATAGAATTTTTGAAAACTGGAGACTGCTGGCATTAAAGAACAGCTTGAATAATGTAAACAGTTGGTAACTATAAGGATCATAGACAATCATAGACAAATGGATCATCACAGTCATTGACAAATCTGACAATCAAAAATCAATTTTTACTATGCTAGGCATAAACCCCTATTAATCATACATTATTTAGCTGAGAGGTAATCTGAGTTTACTGCAAGACTTAATCATACATTATTTAGCTGAGAGGTAACCTGAGTTTACTGCAAGACTTCAGTGAAAATACCAGAACTCTAGACTAACAGGAAGGATGAGAGATTAGAGAACCCTATATATTTTAAGCACAATTTTTTATGTTTTCTAGAAGAATGATTTCATGGATCATTTATTTGTATATTTGCCTTTTACAAGGTTTTATTTCCTAGACATTCAAGCTTGCTTCAGAGAGAGGCTGTATTTGGGACAATAGCTCTGAAAAAAATGCAGGATGGAATATCATTTTCTGTCCATGGTCTTCTGCCTTTTACAAGAAAGAATAATTCATGTGGAGGAAAAACAAACTAACAAACAAACAAACAAAAAAAACAAAAACAAAAAAACTGGGCGTTAATCATTTTGTGATGGACGTTTGAACACAATTAAGAACATATTTTCCATGTTAAGTGAAACTTCTTTTTTCCTGTACATTACCGTAGTGATTTAATATGATACTTTGATAAGTAGAAATGTTCAAAACCACACAGAAACAAATTGAGTAGTGACAGATAACATTATTTTTCAGTACATTAAACCACTAAGGATATTAATTCATGTTCTGGGGAAAAAATAAAAAATAAAAAAAAATAATCTGTGAAATATGTAAATTGCTGTGCAAATTAAAAATTATCTGCTTACAGAAAAGCTTGAAATTGTAGTGGAATAATCCTACATGTTAGAACTTTACATTTTGAAAAAGGATTAATTTTTATAGCTTAATTTCAAAGAAATTGAGTAAAAGTATTCTTAGTTGAGGATACAGGAAATGAATTTCAGAGATTAGCAATAATATTTCAGGAGAGTTTGACTGCTTCTAGATTTTTACCACAAAAAAATTTAGAGAATCCAGAAAGTTGAGTGACAAAATTGCCCTGTCTAAAATACAATTAATTATATAAATGTAAATATCTTCCCCTGCCTCATAATAATAATAATAATAAAAACAAATAAAATCATACTTAAATAATGTTGAAATCATCTCTTATAAATGTATTAATGAGTAGCTCAGGAGCCTTCCTTCCACAAGAATATTAACTGTAACAAGGTGGGTCTTTTACTCTGGCAAAATCTCATCTGCTAAAATTGCCAGAATTCCAAGAGAAAAATCATGGGCTCAAATTCCATGATAGCACAAGTCTGTAAGCCTTCTAACTACGGGAATAGAGACAGAAAATGACTTGGATGAATTGCTTCCTGATGGCTATGCTCTAAGATGAATTTATGAGCAGATTGTCCTTCCAGTGCCCCTTTATTTTCCATTATCCTATGTAAATCTGTATTGTTAAAGGACAAAGAAACTCCCCTAATGACAAGAAGCCAGGATCACTGCCTTCTGAAGTAGTGCCAGGAGAGGTCTGTCAGAAGCCAAAATGACCCAATCTTTTTTGTCTGCAAAGTGTTAAAAAGCCAAATTTATATTTTGTTTGACACAGAGAATATAGAATGGAGTTTCTAGGTAGATATTAATATAGATACATATTTTGATATAGAATTAAAATTTCATAAAGAGCTATTAAGCCCTCCCTTTTTCCTATCCCCTGCAGAGACTGGACAAACAAATCCCTTAAACACAGATTTTTTTGTAAAATATGACAAAACCACACACATTTCACAGGCCTTATCCATAAGTAGAGTAAAAGTGACAGTGTTTTCAGATGTGTCAGACCAATGCATGAGTTTAAGCTACTAAAAATCTGTGAATTAAAGAAAGTTAGGTACTCTCAGAAATGTTATCCTAGAATGTACTTATTTTCCTGTTCAAATAAGATGGGAGAATTTTGAAAATACAATAAACCCCCCCAAAATATGAAATACTGTTAATAAGCTACCACGCACCACACTCAGATAGTTATCCCTGCATCCATCATTACTCACTGCAATGGGCAACAACATAATCAAACAACTAGAAAAACAAACACCACAGAGAGTTGAAAATAGCCTTAGAGAAACATTAAGAATGTTGCCAGTTGGTATTTTAGACCAGCCTGCTCATCTAATATTCTAGAACACATACAAAGTCCATGGTCATTTATATTAATTGACTCATTTCCATGGCATCTTTCTCAAGGCAATCATGTGGTTCAGGGCAGTGATTAAATCAAGTATCAGGCACAAACAGATAGTCATAATCAACAGAAAATAAATGGCCCTCCTATTATATTCTGAGTTCTTGGCAGATTGCAGAGGAAGCTGGTATTGAAATACCCTGGATACTTGAAGACTGACAATTGTCAGAAATTAATAAAATGCCAATGATTAGTCCAGTCATTCAGATTTTGGGACATCAATGACTATTCGTATTTTCCCATACAGGTCTGTAACTACAGTATGGATGCCTAAATTGACCACAGATCTGGACATATGTGCTCAAAGCAACTCACATCTTTCAAAGGATTAGCACCTTTATTCTGCATTTAAAAATATTTCTGGTGGTATTCTAAGGCAGTTCTAATGTGAATATAATACAGAAATCAGTTTAATGTTTAAAACATAAGGTCAGTTGTGAAGTAATTACTTAAGAGGATTAATTTCATTTTTCAATTGTAAATTACATCATCCAAATTCTCAGATGCTATAATATTGATTTTTTATCATTTACATGTCTGATATAGAAGAATGTGTATGGATGGTTCAAGATTTGGTGAGGCTCTCTGTGTACTGGTGAGTCCAGGAACAATGTTAACTGCAGGATGATTCTGAGGAAGTAAGTTGTAAGGTATTTACCTTTAATACAAAAAACAAGCACAGTCTCTGCCTATCACTCTGTAGAAAAAAATCATTTTTTCTTTGGGATCTTATCTTTGCTCTTCCTCAGCCAATAGAAACCAACTTATATAGTGTTTACAGAGAAACAAGTTTATTGATTTGCTTCTAGTGCTGCAAGAAGGTGCTTCCAATATGACAGTATTAGTTATCTAATGATAAATTCTCCTGTACTTATTTCAATACATATATCTACAGGGCTTATGAGGAGCCAGGAAACACATTTTCTTTTCTATTAAGATTAAAATGCCTTTGTCTCCAAAACCAAAGAAACAGAACGACAGAATTTAACTAAATGTGCTTTCAGAAAATGTATCAACTTTGATCCTGAAAAACATCCTGAGTAAAGACAGAGAGTATGTCATGCAGTTCAGCATGATAATACATAACTTGAATGAGGAATTTAGAGATATTGGAAGTGAAATAACAGGTAAAGAAAATGAATAATGGTAACAAGGATTTTCTGAGGTTGTTTTCCTCCAGGAAACAGTTAGAAAATGATTTAACAGGGGATGTAGGTTAAGGGAAAAAGTCTATTCCTTAGGAATATATATGAGCCTCTTGGACAAAAGAGTCTCTGGAAATACAACTCTGACTTAACCGGCATGGAAATAAAGCAACAATCAAAGGTTTATTAATACTTTAGATTTTTCCTTCTTTTGGGCCTCTTTTATTCTATAGTTGACTCACTCCAGTCTAATACCCAGTAAGTGTGGAACCCACAGAGAACCTAAACAAACATTCGTCTTACCCTTCACCAATGCTGGAACTCAGGAGGTTGTGTTTAAAAGACTACATATAATTTTGTGCATTATATGGTTATGGGTCTTTCAGTTAAAAAATTTCTCCTGAGGACTGTTCCAAACATTAGTAAATAGATGCAAATACAGCAATCAAGCATCATGGCCCATTAGGAAAACCTGAATCTTGAAAAGAAGCTAAATGTTCTTAACAGCTGTCCAGTTCAAACTTAGTACCATGCCTAAAACATAAACAAATAAATAAATCTCAATGATGTCTTTGATTTCTTAATGATTTGTTGCAGTCAGCATTTGAACTGTAAATGAATATTTTCCCATAATACTGAACCAAAATTTCAATATGTTCATATTGTGGCTATCTTCATTAAAAAAATAAATTCAAATTGCAGCCATATGAAAGCAATTCCTGTAAACTCTGTTTAATTTCTAGGATGAGCTTGCATACAATTATAGTAACTGTCTTTTTTAAAGTAGAGAACATTAGACACTGACATGGAAAATTCATTAATAATTTATTAATCATCACAACCCAATACAGAAGTTGTCCAGAAGAAAAAGACAGTTTTGTTTACTTGGACAAGATTGAGAAGTGGGGCCATAGGAACCTAATGAGGTTCAATAAGTCCAAGTGCAAGGTGCTGCACCTGGGTCAGGGGAATCGCAGGCATGAGCACAGACTGGGAGAAGAACTCATTGACAGCAGCACTGCTGAGAAGGATTTGGGGGTTCTGGTGGACAAAAAGCTTGACATGAGACAGCAGAGTGTACTTGCAGTCCAGAAGGCCAACTGCATCCTGGGCTGCATCAACAGAGACATGGTCAGCAGGTTGAGGGAGGAGATTGTCTCTCTCTTCTCTGCCCTTGTGAGAACCCACTTGGAGTACTGCATCCAGGTCTGAGGCCCTCACCACATGAAGGATGTTGATCTGTTAGAGTGGGTCCAAAGGAGGGCCATGAAGATGATCAGAAGGCTGGGGCAGCTCTCCTATGAAGCAAAGCTGAGAGAGCTGGGGATGTTCAGCCTGGACCTCCTTGCAGCCTTTCAATACTTAAAGGGGACTTATAAAAAAGATGGGCAGATAGAGATAAAGGGGAATGGTTTTAAACAAAAACAGATTTGGATTAGATGTTAGGAGGAAATTCTTCTTCACTCAGAGGGTAGTGAGCCACTGGAACAGATTGCCCAGAGAAGTTATGAATGTCTCATCCCTGGAAGCGCTCAAGACTTGGATGGGGCCCTGGGCAACCTGATCTAGTGGGTGGTATCGCTGCCAATGGCAGTGGGGTTGGAACTAGATGACCTTTGAGATCCCTTCCAACCCAAGCCATTCTATGACACTATGAACAGACCTGAGGGTGTTCCTTGAAAGCCGGCTGAACATAAGCCAGCAATGTGTGCAGGTGGCCAAGACAGCCACTGCCATCCAATCCTGCATCAGAAGTTGTGTGGCAAGCAGGATTACGAAAGTGATTGCCCCTTTGTATGTGTCACTGGTGGGACTGCACCTCAAACATTGTGTTCAGTTTTAGGCCCCTCACTACAAGAAGGATATTGGAGTTGGTCAAGTGTGTGCAGAGAAGAGCAACAAAGCTGGCAAAGGGACTAGGAAACAAGACTTATAAGGACTGAGGGAACTGGGGTTGTGTGGTTTGGAGAAGAGGAGGCTGAGGGGAGACTTCATCAGTCTCTACAACTACTTGAAAAGAAGTTGTACCAAGGGAGGTGTCAGTATCTTTTCTCAGGTGACAACTGTTAGGACACAAGGAAACATCCTCTAAATGCACCAGGGTAGGTTCAAATTAGACATCAGGAAGAATTTATTGACAGAAAGGGGATTAGGTATTGGAACAGGCTGCCCAGGTGTCCTGGTTCCAGTTAGGACAGAGTTAATTTTTCCTCATAGTAGCTGGTAGGGTGCTATGTTTTGGATTAGGATGAGAAGAGCGCTGATAACATGCTGATGTTTTAATTGTTGCAGAGCAGTGTTTACACCAGGCCAAGGACTTTTCGGCTTCTCGCTCTGTCCTGCCAGCGAGCAGGCTGGGGGTGCAGCAGGAGCTGGGAGGGGACAGACCCAGGACAGCTGACCCCAACTGGCCAAAGGGGTATTCCATACCATCTGACGTCATGCTAAACAATATATAGGGGTGGCTGGCCGGGGTGGGGCGCCGGCTGCTCGGGGATAGGCTGGGCATCGGTCAGCAGGTGGTGAGCAATTGCATTGTGCATCACTTGTTTTCTTACACATTATTATTATTAATACTATTATCATTATCACTATTATTATTATTATTGTTATTATTATACTCCTGTCTTAATAAACTGTCTTTATCTCAACTCACCGGCTTCACTTTCCCGTTTCTCTCCCCCATCCCAGAGAGGGAGGGGGGAGGGTGAGCAAACGGCTGTGTGGTGTTTAGCTGCCAGCCGGGTTAAACCACAACACCAGGGAAGTGGTGGAGTAACCATCCCTAGAGGAATTTAAGACATGTAGACATGGCACTAAGAGACATGGTTTAGTGGTGAACTTGGTAGGTCAGGCTGATGGTTCAACTTAATGATCTGAAGTGTCTTTTCCAATCAAAATGATTCTATGATTTTATTTTATGATTAATTTGATGTTTGTTTTTGTTGTTGTTGTAGTTTATTATTATTATTTATTTTGATTTTGATTTTTCCTGTCTTTTAGAGTAACAGAGTAAGGAATAGAAGTATGTATTTTCTGCTCCTGCTGGAAGTTTTTTTTTTTTTTTCTAATTTTTCTTCTTTCTCAGGAAATTTATACAAAATCTGCTTGTGAAAAAATTCAAAGTTTTGAAATTGCCTTTTAAAGTGTGCTTCACAGTGACTACTTTGTGAGTTTTGTGCAGAAAATTTTATGGTTTGGCAAGAAAACTTCTCTTGTCTTACAGCTCATTACAGGCAAACATAAGCAAAAAGTGTTTTGGAATTTCTTTCAATACTCCAAAAATGAATTTATTTTAAAGAAATAATAATATGATTATATTAAAGTGAAATAACAAGAGGTCCTTGCCAAAATTCTGTGTATATTCCCACCTCTTTGAGTGTTCATGCAATCTGAATTAACATGATAATACTTTCACAAATCAACTGTAAATGTAGTTCAAGTTACAATTGAATTGGTAGAAAAACTTGAACAGCATATCTGTGTATTTTGGCTCCTATACAATATATAACATTAGACACCTTGCCCATACATAGGATCTTGAATCCAAAGGTCACAACATGATTTCAAAATTTAAAACTGGCCTTGAATCTCCTTGACATTTCTAGTGGTCAATTGCTCTCTCTGAAAATTGAACAAGAAATGCTGTGATATTAGAGTTTAGCAGTTACAGCACTAACATTAGCAAAAGATAGTGAAACAAGGGCACTGCAGAACATTTTTTTTTAGAGAGATTCCCTTTCCTATGATTTTTACCCTTTTGTCTTCTCCTTTTTATACAACTGTCTCATCAAGGATCTTTTCTTGTGGATTCTCTTTTCTTGTTTTTCAAGTATTTAAACTTTTCTCTCAGCTCTATGGTTCCAACTGGAAAAGTATTCAGTCCCCTGATATTGTCCCTTTGTTAGCTTTCTTCTTCTTTCACTTTGTCACTTTGACAGCTCAGTGATGTTTGATTGACTGTTTGTATGCTTGAAGCAATAATAGAACTTCCACTACTAAAGCACTGTGCTTTTACTCATTCAGTTAAAAAAAAAAAAAAAAGTTTTTGATCACTGAAAGAGTCAGAAATTTTCTAATAAATGTTCCCCAAACAGGCAATGTCTTCTGCACGTTTTTGTACAAACTGTGTTATAGCCCTTCCTGAACTGAAAAATAAAGGTCTAAATTACTACAGGTATTATAGTACAACAAGTATGAGGCACTTATGGTTCAATTGTAACAGAGATTTCCTTGGACTACTAGAGATGAATTAGCTAGACCTAACTTCACCTATCTAATTTTGTGTATTTGACAGGACTGCCCAAGTTGGGAGGCTATTCACCTTAGGTTCTCTCTATCATTACTGCAAATATATATTAACTTCCAAAAAATGAGTCAGCTTGTGTAAGATATGAATTATTCTGTCAAGATGTCTATAACATTCTGCAAGAGAATTTTTTAGCAGATAGACTTATAATTTAATTGTTTCAGTGAAGTACCTAATGGAAGGTGGAATGAACTCAGGTCATTGGTTCTGGAGCTTTAGCAAAAAAAAAATAAAATAAAAATGGGAAGATAACATCCCCCTCTTTGCATGTCTAGGCTTTGAAATTGAATTTTCATATTTGTAACATACATATATGCTGGTTTATAGACATGCATTTCTTTTTATAGACTCAAGCAAAATGAGCCACAGTATCTTCTGCCACCATTATACAACTGCTACATATAACAATAGTAGTGATGAACAAAACAATCAGAAACCCTTTACAAAGCAAAAATGTATGCAAATAGCATGGATAAACACAGACGATATGGGGCTGGTTAAAAGTATAGAAGTATGGGTATGCAGGCCTGGAGGAGTCCTGCCCAGCAAGGAAAATCACTTCTTTTATTCAATAAAAAAAAAAAAAAAAAAAAAAAAGCTTTAGTAACAAGAGTCATACTGAAAAGTTCTTTTAAAAAATCAATGGTCAAAATAATGGAACTTAGAATTTCAGGCGACAGTAACAATATCCTGAGTCACTTGGGATTTAATTAAATAGAACAAAAACAACCAGCCAGCCTGAGAGTGCTTTATGTAATCATTTCTCAGCCAAGTTCTCCTGAGGAATTCTACTTGCCTCAGAGAGCTGAGCTGCTGCTTCACATTCTGCACAGAATGAGGAATTCTTGTGCCTACTGATGCAATTAATTAGCAGTGTAATTAAAGAGAAAAATCTCAGTCTCCCAGACATTTGCTTCAAGATACTAGTTCCTTGCAACAACCTTCATCCTACCTTCACTAGGAATTGTGTTTCACTATATTAAGACATTGGATTCATTACACTGCATCAGGCTAAAACTGAAAAGGGTAAAATCTTTTGATGCCACTCATCAATGATAGCTTTTAGCACAAAAATAAATGAAGACCAGTAGAGGCAGAGTATCATACCCTTAATTAATGGTGTCAGGCAAGTCTGTAAAATTTTCCTCCGCCTTAGTAGTGCCTTCCTACCCTCAAACAGATCAGCAGTCCCACCTGTCATCATCTGAAAACATGAGGATGCACTTGATCCTTTCATAAAGATCATGATAAAATACTACACAAAACTGGCCTCAATACTGAGCCCCAGGGAACACCACTTGTAAATAGTCACCAAACAGCTTTAACTCTGTTCACAAGGACCCTTTGGGCCCTGCCATCCATCCAGTTTTTTACCCAATGAACAGTACATCCTTCCAAGCCATGAGCAACCAGTTTCTCTGGGAGTATGCTTTGGGAAACATTATAATCAAATGCGTTGCTAAAGTCTAAGTAAACGTCACCACAGCCTTTCCCTTGTCCTAAGTCATCTTATCATGGAACGAGTTCAGATTAGTTTCATCATAGAGGGAGATCAGGTTAGTTAAGATACAATTTACAGGTTTTTTTTTTCCTCTTTCTTTATCTGTGCAGGAATATTTCCTCTGTAAATATGTGTTTAAGACTATTTTGGCTCTGTATTGAATGGCTGAGGTTTTATAATATAGCTGTACTATTTCATAATGTCTCTTACAGAGCTTGCTCACAAACTTGCCATGTAAATCAATCAATTCCCTTCCATAAACAGATTCTTATCTCAGATTTTACATTCCTTGGTCTCTTGGTATGTAGATGGTGTGGGCTATGCAGAACATACTTTTGTTTTAATATCTTTCACCCAATATTCTAAAAATAGATTTGAATGGAATTAAAACATTTTGTTCAGGGAACTTTCTGACACTAAACTACGATGATCTTCCTCTGTTTGCATTAGTCCCAGCAGCAGTACATGCCACAAATGGATAAGAGAGAATTCTAGGGGTATAAACTAATTATATATCAGATTTAGTAGACACCTGTGATTATATAAGAATTTAAAATCTTATTTTTTTTCTTTTTTTCCCCTCCAAAATCTATACCTTACAGTACAGGAAAAATAGGAACACACTTAAAGGCCATGAAAACTTCCCAAAAGGAATTATATATATGTATACGTATATAATATACATATATATATGTAAATTATTTATTGGATTCTCTCTCACAGTTATTTACTTACAAGGTACCAGAAGTATTATATCCATTTTAAAATATTTGAAAGTTTATGTTGTTTTAATTTCTTTAATAAGAACAGTTCCAGGATCAAAGTACATACAGAGAACATTATCATTTAATAAATATATGTCTGAGCATTCAGAACTCCTATTTGCTTGTAAAGATGTAGAAGACAGGAAAAATAAATAAATAAATGTCAATTTTTTAAATTCACTCTTCATTGTTTATTCACAGCCAATAGCTAACCAGACACCAGAAATGTACTTTCTTTTCTGCTCTATATTTTTACCAGTTTGTTTTATCTTTCACTAAATATATCAGGACATACTATTTAGTGTAGTCAGTAGTTTTTCAATAACATTATTCCCCTGGAAGAAAGGAGAAGACTAAAGTACTAGCTTAAAATTTTATTTTGGAGATGAGAATACAAGTTTAAAGAAACACTACCATGTTTTATAGAATTGATTTAAGAAAAAGAAAGATGTTAAACTTGTATGTGAATTTGGATTTCATGTTTTGCTGTTTCTTCTAGGACATAACACACAACTCAAAACAAAAATACTTGTACCTCAGGACAGCATTAACCAAATTTGAAACAATATGCAGTCATATACTATACCAATATACCATATGTGCAGCATGTGCAGGAGAGCCATTTTCATGAAAGCAAGCTAAAAATTAAAATTATAATAATAATAAATATCAAGATTATGACTTGATGCCTTCAAAACCTTAGGCTCTAGGAAAGAAGTTAGGTAACCAGGCAGCATTAAAAGGTCTTCAGCTGGGCAGGGCTTTAAAGAAGAGATGTTAAACCTCCTCCATAATGCAAACCCACAAAGACCACTGCAATAATCTCTAAAGTTGTGATCAAAGAACCAAGTAATCTCAATAAGAAAACTCATACCTCCTGGGAAAGTCTATTTCCTGCCTGCTACAGCTGCAAAGTTGGGAGTTTTCTTTCAGCCTAGCTTTCTAATTTACAACTTTCAGTAACTTTCCTAGTCATTCAAATGCTATTCAGTCTACTCAGATCACTACATCACTTCTTTCCTTGACTACCAAAAGCAGTCTGTAAGCCTGATCCCTATTGCCTTACCAGTCAAGCAAACTCAGTCCCTCCCCAAAAGTGCAGGAATAGCTCATTATGGCAGGATAAAACCAGCCTTCCTTTCAGCCAACACAGTTTTTCTGAAAGAACATAATAGATAGCTAACTGCATGTAAGCAAAACATCTATACCCTCCTTCACCAGCTTTCCCTGGGCTCCAGCTACAGTAAATGACAAGTGATTAATTTTGCCAGCTGTCTCAGAACTAACACTTCCCATGAACTTTTTCCAGGAGGGATTTGCCTTTATTTGCTGACTGTGGAGGCATCTAGGCAAAACACTCCTCCTTGGTAAACATTAGATTTTTGAATATATATCTGAACACCTACCAGGCTCTGTTTGCCCATGGACCTAAGCTCTTAAAGGATCGCTGTTGAAGTTTCTCTCCACTGATGTTATACAATGAGACCCCTTCATATCTTGGCTATAGTGGGTGGATCTGTGCTTTAACACCTGGCAGCTGATAAACTGACTGCTTGCCTATATCTAGAAATCAAAGATTCATTTTCCCAGCTCTTTCCAGGTCCTTTAGTAACGGGTGCACTGACAGCATCTAATAATGAAGTGGTTTCTTCTGTGATACAAACTTTTAGAGCAGCTGAGCTACATATTTCTCTCACTGCTGAATCTATGTCCTGCTCATGAAGAGTACTACGAAATTTAAAGCTACACTAGCTTACCTAACTCCTTTTATCACAGAATCACAGAATTACAGAATGACTGAGGTTGGAAGATCATCTGAAAATCATCTAGTCCAACCCCCCTGCCATGCAGGACACCTAGAGCATGCTGTGCAGGATGGCATCTAGGCAGGTTTTGAATATCTCCAGAGAAGGAGATTCCACAGCCTCTCTGGGCAACCTGTTCCAGTGCTCTGTCACTCTCACAGCAAAGAAGTGCCCTCTCATAGTCAGCCAGAACCTCCTGTGCTTCGGTTTGTGCCTGTTGCCTCTCTTCCTGGCGCTGGGCACAACTGAAAAGAGCCTGGCTCCATCCTCTTGACACCCTCCCCTCAGATATTTATACACATTGATGAGGTCTCCCCTAAGTTTTCCCTTTGCCAGGCCAAACAGGCCCAGTTCTCTCAGCCTGTCCTCCTACAACAGGTGCTCCAGTCAACCAAACCTACAGCTGTGTCTGAATCAGGAAAAGTTTGACCAAGTCAAAGAGGGTAGAGTGTTCTAATTAGATTCCTGGATATATATATATATATATATATATATAAAACAAGCAAGCTTTATTATGAGCTATTTACATACATACCAACCCCAGGGCAATGACAAGGGTGCCGACAAGTGTGGTGGTGCTGTTCCACTAGATACTTAGCCAGGTCATGGTCGGCATCCTGTCAGTGCGGTAGGTATTAACGTCTCGTGGGCATCCCCGCAGAGGCATTGTTGACCTCGGTTGATGTTCCTGCCTCTCTGACACAGAGGTCTGTTTGTAGGTTTTGCCCCTTCATGGTCCTGAACCCAGGGCAGCACACTATTGGCAGCCATGGCCTCAGGAAGCACTTGGCAATCCTTGATAGGCTACTGCAAACATGCACAGCTGTGTGGCCAGCACATGCTGTGCTGATGACAGTATTGTTTCATGTTGGATGACTTGCGGCCTGGTGCCATGTTGCTGAACAAGCAATATGTACTATCACAAGGTCAAAGTTTCACCTTGTTAGTTTCACAAAAATGCCTGTTTTGCATTGGACCAACCTAATGGTTTTCAGTCCTAACACACAGAGGTGCTTAAGGAATTTATGTCATTTTCTTCTGCTTTGCATCATTTATTATTATACAACTCTCCAGTTTGCATACTTGCAGATTTTCTCTTTAAGCCATTTTATTGATGCACTTAGTGCTTTTAGTTTATTTTCAGTCTTGATATAGTCTACATATTAAATAAATCATTTTTTTCTTCTCTGTTTTGGATGTTATTTTGAACCAAAATATTGCCTGCAACTAATGTTCATTCTCTGAATCACACACACACACACGCAAAATATATATATGTATATATTTCTTTTATTCATTATCCTGCAGATTTTTTTTTGCCACCAACAAAGTTTTTTTATTTTTTTCCTCCTTTCTTTTCTCACTGAGATGAACCCTTGATAAATAAACATCAGTATTGCAAACATTATCAGGAAAAGTAACATAAAAATAGTTATGATTAGATCTTTGGGATCAAGAGTCCATAAATTAAATTAATTCAGTTTACTTCTAGTATTTATGAAGAAACAATGTTTGTTAGAGTGTTTATCATGTAGCAAAAATTAACAAAATGTGACAGTGGTTTGGAACCAAAATTACTAGCCATATCTATAGTGGGACTTTGCATTCATATATACAAACAAACAAATAAAAAGCACCGTTACAGAAAATCCTATAGTCTTCTATAGAAATATTGCATAAGATATATAAATTATATTTAGTATGGATCAGACTGGCTGTTCTATTCTAACTCCAAGTCTGAATATACTCTGAAAACTTGAGTAGCTATCATTCCATCTATAATATAGAAAACTGAGAGCATAATTAAAAACTTTAATTAGTTATAAGCAAAGAGACTATAAAAGAAGTATAAATATCAGCAAGTAATACTAGTCTTGAAAAAAAAAAAAAACAAACCACATTTCTCTCAATGGTTAGATGACTGAAAGTACCAACTTTTTTTTTTTTTTCATGAACTCATACAGTGTTCACAATTCATTTGTTAAGGTTATAAGTCAACAGCTTGGTATACTGTTAAAAACAAGGAATAAATAATAACTAAAAAAAAAGCTTGAAATAACCCTGCAATGGAAAGAAACTATGATGCTAGTTTTGAAACTCAGACGACTGACTCTGAAAACCATTTTTTATTTTTGTTTCTGATACAGATTCTCTACTAGATATTGTTGACAGATCCTACCAAAACCCTTATCCCTGCTGCAAATCAGCCAGCATGGTGGCATTATGCCAGCTGTGAATTTGCTGTCCTTCTCTAAGTGTCTCTAAAATATGGGTTAGTAACAGAAGTACAGATGGCATAATAAGGAAGAGATTGATTATTTAACTGTATATTTGCTGTGGTTTGCTATAGCTTGTAGCAGTAGTGATTCTGCACTATCATTTGACACTACTCATTACAAGCACTCAATGGTCACTATAAATATTTCTTACACTCCATTTGTGATACTCTGTATTAGGTTCCCTTTTACCATCAAGTTACATGTCACTGGAAATGGCATTCACTGTTACTCAGGGAAAAAACAATCAATCAATCAATAAATAAAACAACCCTGGAATGCAGGTCTTCTTACCATGTTACTATCTCCTTTAGGAAAGTCTGGAAAATATTACAGACATTGTGAAAAAATGGGGTGAGCCCCTGCTAACATCACAAAGCTGTCTTGTCTGTGAAGTCATTCAACTTTATAGGTAGACAACTGCTTTGGAAATTATAGGGATGAATGAAAAGTATTTAACAAATAATGTGGTGGTTGAGAGAAACTGTTTATCAGAAAGTGTAGTGCTAAGACAATGGATAAGAGTTTTAAACTAAAAAAGGGTTGGTTTAGATTAGGCATAAGGAAGAAATTCTTTTCTTTGAGGGTAGTGAGGCACTAGAACAGGTTGCCCAGAGAAGCTGTGGATGCCCCATCCCTGGAAGTGTTCAAGGCCAGGCTGGATGAGGCTTTGAGCAACCTGGCCTAGTGGGAGGTATCCCTGCTCATGGCAGGGGAGTTGAGACTAGGTAATCCGTAAGGTCCCTGTCAATCCAAACTATTCTATGATTCTGTGATTCTATGAATCTATGATAATAAAATGCCTGAAAAAAGAAAAACATAGAAACCAACTGAACTGAGAGTAAGGCATTTTTGAGGATCTATTTGCATTTAGAACTCCTAATAAAATAAAGAGCAATTCCTTCTATTATTTTCTGCTTTGTGCTTTACAATAGGTTCCAACTTCCTACAGAGTGTGTGTTTGGTATGGAAAGGACTGGCAGGAACAGTTATCAGATTAAAGAAATTATTTTACATGTTCTAGGATTTTGCTTACAAGTAGTGAAGGAGGTGAACTAATTTTTTTTTTTTAATAACCTTTGTTTAACTATTACAGTTACTTTAAAGTGGTCCTTTTTCATTTTAATGTATTTACAATCTTCCAGGAAACAAACAACATTCACAAGATGATCTGAACATTTTTTTTTGTCTGTTTTCTTGTTTGTTTGTTTTTACAACTTCTGTCTTTCCTGTGCAGAGAGATAGAATACTCTGAGAAAACATGTCTATCTCCATCTTCCATCAAGATCTAAGGAATATCTTTTATCATAGCTCCAATTATTATATTTCCTTCATCTGTCTATCTTGTGTTCTATCATAATGGAGTAGAAGCTCTGAGTATCATCAAGGTTTGCCAACCCTGAAGAATGAAGGTTACAGTTTCTAGTTATTTTAAGAGTTGCTCAGCTTACTGAAAGTACCTCATTTATGCATCCAGCATGTATCCATCATCTGATCTCATGTGGATATCTGCAATAGAGATATCTATGCCTGAGCCAGCAGTGTGTATTCCCTTTATAGCTAATGGAGAGAAACAATGATTTCTAGAAAGTAGCTCACCTCCTCTTAATGCAGATGCCTAAAGTAGGTCAGATGGATCACACTTTAAAAATTGCTATATCTCTCTGATGTCTGTTAAGAACATCTGGGATGACTGGCTCAGATACAGATAGATGATAATCATTCCTCTCTTTCCAAATTTGCAAAAGCTTTTTTGCCTCATTCATTCCAAGGAAAAGAAAAGAAAAAAAAAAAAAAAAAACAACAAACACTTTTGGGTATTATTTCTGTAGTTTCAACATGATTTTTAATAACTTTTATCTTAGCTTTACTTTCCACAGTAATGATAGTAAATTGCATTTAATTTGTTGACTGTCTGTTCAAGACTGGTCATTGTGTTAGCTCCAGAGTTGATTCAGAGTAAGAAGGAGTTTCAATAGGCAATTTCATAGCCTAATTAAAGACCTAAATGGGTATAAATTAGATTATGAATTTATAGATGTTCTTTCCCTGGCCCTCTCCTTGAGACTATTCCATTCTGAAAAATAGCAGCTTCCAGCTATCCTTTCTAAGACTGGAATAATGTTTGGTCTTTGAAAATAAAGAAATTACATCATGATGATATACTCTTTAAAAAAATAGTCTAGCAGTTAGGTATGCAAGTAGTTACATTGGATGAGTTCTTTGAAAGCATTCAGATGAAAAAGGAATTTGAATCTAGGTAGTGCTCAAAATACTGTGTTACTGTGTAAAATATTGGTATCACTTCCTCTAAGAAAAGAAGAGAAGAGCAACAGACAGGCTGAACTGCTTAGTGTACTTTAGCCTATTTTTCTTCTTGGCACATATTGAGGAGCCAACAGGGAAAGGTTCTGTCCTGGACCTGATGCTTACTAACAAGAAGAAATGGTTGGGATGTGAAAGTCAGAAGGTCTTGGCTGAAGTGACCATGAGAAGGTGTTCAGGATCCTAAAAGGAGGGATTATGGCAGGACTACAATCCTTTGTTTTTGAGAGAATAGGGTCCAGGAGAGCTTGTTCACAAGGATCACTTGCTCCAAGCTCAAGAAAGATTCATATTGACAAGTAGGAAATCAAGCAAAGGTTGCATGCAGATTGCAAGGATGAACAAGGAGCTCTTAACTGAACTCATACATAAAAAAAGGAAGTATACCAGAGAAGGACACAGGACCAGGTGACTCAACAGGAGAATAGAGTTGCAGGGATAAGGTTAGGAAAGCCAAGGCTGACCTGGAGTTAGTATCATAGAATCATTAAGGTTGGAAAAGACCTCCAAGATCATCTGGTTCAACTGTCCACCTATAACCAATATTACACACTATACCATATTCCTAAGTACCACATCCAGCGTTTTCTTAAACACCCCCAGGGACAATGATCCCATTACCTCCCTTGGCAATCCATTCCAATGCCTAACTACTCTTTCTGAGCAGAAATTTCTCTTAATTTCCAATCTGAACTTCACCTGGAACCTCCTCCTCCAGTTGAATCTGGCAAGGGATGTGAAAGTCTACAAGAAAGTCTTATATAAATGCATAAACAACAAAAGGAAGAGTAGGGAAAGTGTGTTCTCCCTGCTGAATGGGGCACGGGATTAGTTGACAAATGACATGGAAAAGTCCAAGGTACTCAATGCCTTCTTTGCCTCTGTCTTTACTCGTAAGACCTGCATTCAGGAATACCAGGTCCCTCAGATAAGTGGAAAAGACTAGGGTAATAAAGACTTACTTTCACTGGAGGAAGACCAGATTAGGGAGCACTTAAACTGGACATACGCTAGAAGTTGTGGAGTCTCCATACTTGGAGATATTCAAAACATAATTGGACATGGTACTAGCCAATCTGCTCCATCTGACCATGTTTGAGCAGGGGAATTGGACTAACTGATCTCAAAAGGTGCCTTGCAGCCTAAATGATTCTGTAATTCTGGTTATAGGCACCACCTTTCAGGTGTGGTGCATACAGCGAGCTTGTGTTAGAACTGAGCTGTGGTGATGCAAGGAGCTCAGAACACACACCAACCCATAGCTTCTAGGCACAAAATCTAATCGCAGTTTGCAGGACCTGACCTGTGCAGGTTTCTGCCATAGGGATTGGAACGACAATTTCCTTCAGAGACAATTCAGGGTAGAAAATTCATTGTAAGAGTTCTGACCCTTCTTGAAGGAGTCACTCGCTCTCATGGACAGAGGGATGATCCCTGAGAAAACAAGTTCCTAGACAAAATCCCAAACTCTTGGGGTTTTATAATAGCCAGAAAGGGTCTTTTCAATGTCTGTTTTAGACTTCATTATTAAAGCTCACCAAGCTCCACTTAATGTCCTTTTTTATTTATTTATTTATTTTTTTTGATCTAACCCAGAAAACTTTCTTCAAAGCTTGAATGGTGAATGAGAAAACAATCTTTGAGCACAGTTATCTCATTAAGCACCAAGCTGCCAGGGTTTAAGTTCAGAAATATTAGTCTGATGTTCTTTCATCTGCATAAATACATTTTTACAGGACATTTGGCCTTTTTCATTCCCCCAATTTTCTAATAAAGATAGAACTTCACAGGAATGGAGAAGGGCAGAGAATCTGTTTGAGAGAAGAGAGTAACACTGGGAGAGAAACTTTTTCTCTATAAATTGAATATCTCTGACTCAGACTGTTATATATATGACATCAAGAGGATATCAAGAGGAGAATGACTGACATTGCAGAAAGAGAAAAAGACTGACACATCTCCAGAATATCATGGTATTCACTTGCTATTTTAAATTATATGAATGTTATTGATTTAGTTAAGAAACACCCTTAGAAAAAGATATGTACTGAAAATGACCAGAGCACATTAGTTACATTTTATATTGCATCTTTTTTTTTTCCTGTAGAAAGTATGCTTTTTATTACTGTTATAACCAAATATTTCCCATTTAGTAGAAAAATAGAGAACTTCTTGGACCTATTTTTTGTATTTGAGCCTCTCACAAACATATATTCAGTCAAACATATATCCATCAACCCACTTCTTTTGCAATCACAATCAGCCCATTAATCCTAAGTTATGATGGGGCCTTTGTTTGGGAGGCAGCTGGATAATTTCAGTGTGCATGCTTAGAACACAAATCTTGCAGGTTCTTGTTTTCTCTTTCTTTAAAATTGTACTGTAGAAGATTTCAAAAATATTTAACTACCCAAATTCTTTTTTTGCTTCTCCTTCTTTCTGGGAGACATGTGCTTGCCCAGTGACAGTGATAGAGCTCAATAGAAAATTTAAGAAATTCAAAGTTGCACTGAAATGTTAGTTGTAAGGAAAAAAAATGAGATGGGGAAAACATAAGCACTTTTAATGGACTTGTTTTTAACCCCTTCTATATATATACCCACACAGATGCTTGCTCTCTCCTCCCTATTTTCCCCATGATTGGAGAGAAAGTAGGAAGAACAGAATTAAGAAAGCTCACAGCTCAAGATGAAAACAAGGAAAATACTTGATTATTACTGTTACTGGCAAAACAGACTCAGCTTAATGAATTTGACTTAATCTATTATCATTTAATATAAAGATACTAAAGGTATTATATACATAATAATAAGGATATTATATATTCTTATAACACTTTGGGGGTGTTACCAGCTCCACTGTGGGTCATCTCCTATTCCTCTGTCTCTGTTTTTCCTTTTCCTCTGTGTTTTCTCTCCTTTTCTAAATATGTTTTCACATCGGATCCACCAGCTTCACTGATTGGCTCAGCTGTGTCCTTTGGTGGGTCCATTTAAGACAGCTGTGTCTGGCAGGGCTCAGCTTCTGGCCTCTTCTGACACAGACCTTCCCAGGAGCTCCTCCACTGCCAAAAACTTTTATGCCCAATACATTATATACAGTATGTAGTATCTCTTATGGTAAAACCTTTCTTTCACAATTACAACAACAACAACAAAAAAAGCCCTTCCAACAGTCTTAAAAAAGATGACAATGTAAGTGCCTACTCAGTACCTGTTCATTGAATAACACTTTCAGATTTAAAGAATCACAAGGGGAGAGAATAGAACAAGATGAAGTGAGCAGAAAGAAGTAGGAATATAAGACATGAGATAACAGTAATGGTAAATCCATAAAAAATTCAAACTGCACGTGAGCTGTTACCTTTATTCAAAACCTAACATATTAAGAATCCATTTACAAAGGAGCCATCTTGTGTTGCTTGAATGACATTTCAGGGAAGTGTTAAAGTAACTCCAGAACAAGGTAACTTAGTTCATGGGCCATTGAAATTGGCAACATTTCTATCCCATGTAATGAATACCTGAAGAATTCTCTTGCCCAGCTTCTTCTTCAGTTTCTAAGAGTGAACAAGGATGCAAGGTAGCACAGGCACCATGCGTTGCTGCCATTCCTTTGGAATTCACAGTTTTCTCCTGTATGGCATCATATAGAGTTAAAGGTCTTTTCCTCAGCATGAAAAAATGTAGAGTGTCCCCTCACAGAATATTTATTGTCTGGCTCAGAACATGGGGCACAGTTGCTTTATTTTGGTTTGATAGAGACATAAATGTGCCTGCAGGATTTTCTTCCTTGCAAAATCTAAATTTGTGACTTTCCATTATAAAATATGGCTGATTGCATCTTCATTCAGATTTCACTAAGCATAATACTCCCTTACTAGCTAAATCTAATTCCAAATGCTAAGTGCTAAACTAAACCCTGCTCAACAATCAGTAAATTGCGATGCAACCATCAAAGGATATGGTTCCTACACTTAGTTTCCCTGATTCCTCTCACTTGTATAGAGGCTGTCATTATCTGTAGTGGGGATCTAACTGAACCAGTGCATAGTGGTGGAAAATTACAACCCTGATAGTGAAATAAGAGCTGATAAGATTTTGCAGCAGTACCAGCATTATTCAAATCTTATAACGTTAGAGGAAGGTAATTGCCAGGATTGATGGAGGATGCTCAAGTGTATATTGAAGCCCCTATAACTTTGCATGTTTGATATCTATTCTTAAAATGGAATTTTTATATTCAAGGCCTCTCAAAACTGCTGGTGCATTACTCCTAGATGAAATTATTTTCTGCAATGACATTGGCAATCATCACAATAGCTCACTGAAATGTTTGAGGATAGTTGTCCAAATATGTGGATTCTTTCATACTGTATAATTCTTTATTTTTTTTTTTTTTTGGGGGGGGGGGACTTGTGCTTCAATAGCACTCCAGAAATACAGGATTTTTTTTTTTTTTTTTTTTAATTTTTTTTTCCCAGATGATATTTATTTTTAAATTTCTTACTTTGTTTAGTGTTCTTAACTAAAAAAAAAAAAAAAAAACTCTGAATGTTTCAAATTAATCCTTAGACCTGTAGTTCAGCAGACATTTTCAGCATTTCAATGTGGAAAATAAACTCATACATCTCTGCACTTCATGTCAGATTTAGTAGTGGAGGCTATCCATAGACAGTAACTTTGCTCACAATTTAAAAAAAAATAAAAATAAAAATGGTGTGAGTTCCCCATATCTGATATTTTTTTAAGAATATATTGAATAAGAAGAGGAAATAATAAAGATTGAGTTAGTTTTGTTACAAATTGGTTTAAAGACTGGTATAGAAAGCAAAAAATTTTGATGCGAATAGAGACAACAAATGATAGCAAAAGGTATAACTTTTCGTGCAGGACCAAACAGTGAAATGGAGTCTAAAAAAATAATTGAATATCAGGAGCACTGCAATGTTCTTTGTAAATAAAAATGAGAAGCCTTGGGAACGCCAACGTTCCTATCTATTCATTTATGGGAGGCTTCATGTTACAAGTTTTAAGACTTATACACACTCTTAAGTTTAACTCCTACCCCTTTCAGCAGAAACTAGATGTATGCAGTTTCCTAAATTCTTGTGTGTAATTGCTAGAGGGCTTATGAGGTAGGAACCCACAATAAAATACTGAGTAAGTAAAGTACCAAAATACCCTTTGCTTACTGCCCTGTCAGATGTCTCTGAATAATGCTCCAGAGCATCAGCTCTCTGGTGGGAAGATGACTAGAGATTCCCAGGAGGAAATGCTAGGTATTGGGGTTAATCTGAGAAGGTATTGGGTGCTTCCATTGATTCAAGATCCAGAATTGAATAATCCTTCTGAGAAGCTGGACGGAAGTGATGCCATTCAAAGGGACCTGGACAGGCTGGAGAAGTGGGACCATGTGAACCACAAGAGGTTCAACAAGTCCAGGTGCAAGATGCTGCACCTGGGTCAGGGCAATCCCAGACACGAGTACAGACTGGGAGAAGAACTCATTGAGAGCAGCCCTGAGGAGAAGGACTTGGGGGTTCTGGTGGATGAAAGTCTTTACATGAGTTGGCAGTGTGCACTTGCAGTCCAGAAGGCCTACTGCATATTGGGCTGCATCAAAAGTAGTCTGAACAGCAGGTCAAGGGAGGTGATTATCCCCCTCTACGCTGCCCTCATGAGGTCCCACCTGGAGTACTGCATCCAGGTTTGGGGTCCCCAGCACAAAAGTATATGGGCCTGTTAGAGTCCAGAGGAGAGCTACAAAGATGATCAGAGGGTTGGAGCAGCTCTCATATGAAGAAAGGCTGAGAGAGCTGGGGATATTCAGCCTACAGAAGAGAAGGCTCCAGGGAGACCTCATTCCAATGTTTTAATACTTAAATGGGTCTTATAAAAATGGCAGAGGACTGTTTACTCAGTTAGATAATGATTGAACAAGGGGGAATGGTCTTAAACTAAGATAGATTTAGATTGGATACCAGGAGGAAATTCTTCGCTGTAAGGGCAGTGAGGTGCTGGAATAGGTTGCCCAGAGAAGTTGTAGATGTCCCATTCCTGGAGGTGTTCAAGGTCAGGCTGGATGGGGCCTTTGGCAACCTGATCTAGTGGGTGGCACCCCTGCCTATGGCAGGGGGGTGTAGTTAGATGATCTTTAAGGTCCCTTCCAATCTGAGCCATTCTAGGATTCTGGAAAAAAATGGAAGAGTTCCTTATTTTAGGAAATGCAGCCTTTGTGCAACCTTACCTTTTGCTCAATAGAGTAGCTAAAGTTCAGGAACTGTAAGATGGAGGTCCCACAGATTATTTGCTTTTTAAGTATTCAAAACTCTATCTAATTTTTTGAGAAAATACACTCTTTATCAGTTGGATGTTCTTGCTGCTCTGATAAGGCCTTTATCTTCTCCCTTATTTTTTAACTTATTGCTAGACAATGTTCAGGAATGTCTCAGAATCATGAGGTCTGACAGAGGCTTGCATTCTTTAGAAGGTGATCTCCTTAAAATTAGTTGTGAACTCTTAAAAAAAAAAAAAAAAAAAAAAAAAAGACTCTGTCATATTAGAAACTACACAGCAAGACCAGCAATTCCACATAATGTTCATAAAAGCTTCTTAAAGATAACTATCAGCACGGACTTGTGCAAAGCTACTCAAAAAGGAAATTCATGTATCATGGGAAGCACTTGAACTGTTTAATGTTAGCCCTTGAACCAAGTTGACAGAATGGCAAAAAAAAAAAAAAAAAAAAAAAATTAGTACTTTACTTTGTTCCCACAGTCTTGAGCACTTGATCTCTTGTGCACAATCTCTTGTGCACTTGAAAAAAACTAATAGAAAGTATAGCTTTCGTGTACAATTTTTTCTCATCATTTTGC
This sequence comes from Anser cygnoides, assembly GCF_040182565.1. Taxonomy (NCBI): domain Eukaryota; kingdom Metazoa; phylum Chordata; class Aves; order Anseriformes; family Anatidae; genus Anser; species Anser cygnoides. Next base: position 25,895,705 of record NC_089873.1, read on the forward strand.
CAATGCTGTACTAATCAGGTCACTCTGCACAGAATAATGCAACATCATTGATGCCATACAGGTTAACATGTAGAGAGTTTTAACAACATCTCCAATATTTACCTCAAATGAACCTATGGAGGAAATGTTCCAGTGTTTTGTAACTATTTTAGACTGGCATAAAATAAACCTGGAGTTATGAAAATACATATTCTGCCTATTAGGATTTAAGCACAGTAATGATGTTTCATAAATACAAAGGACAAATGTTATGCTTTTTAGTTTTAGCAGTTTTAGCTGCATGTTCATGAATTCTTTTGAAAGCCTTTTGTACATCTGCACCGTTTACAAGAGTAATACAATTAAGCAACTGAAGCTTTAGAGGTTGTCTACTAAATTTTACTTTTCAAAATTAAGATGCCATAAAAGTGCTTGAAATCTCAAAAATTTAATGTTTTGCCAATTACTAAACCAAAGTGACAAACTGCTAAATAGAGCTATTTAAATCTCTTCAACTGACAGGCTAAATTTCAGTCTCATGAAGTCTGAAACTGCAGAAATACTAGTGTCAGTCAAAAGAATATTAATAAAGAAAATCTCAGTGGAGTAAGAGCTAGAGTGGTGCTGCCAGTGGCTTCTCTTTTACAAAAATGTTTCTGCTTTCTCCATTGTGACCATTTCAGAATGAATGCTATTGTAATTTTAATTAATTTAGTTTTAAATTTTGTTTCTGTTTATATACATTTTTAAGCAAGCCTGTTCAGCACTAGAAAATCTCTTACAATTATTATACTTTAATCTGCATGTTTTAAGGATATTTCTAATTCGGTTTTCTTCATCAGTATCCAGTGCATTAAGTGCAAGCCAGTTAATTGTTTCTGTTCCTTTCCACACATGAAATGTCCATGTTCAGTTCTCTTCTAATTTTAAGCAGTTTTGCACCTTTGATTGAATTTTCCTTTTGATTGAATTTTCCTTTTATTCAAAAGTCAGTTTTCTTTCTGCTGTTAGTTTTGCCTTTCAGAGACAGAGAAGGAAAGAAAATTGGGATTTTAGGCTTGCCATGGACAATGGTTAAATGATTATGTCATTAGACATAAGATGTGTCCACCTTGTGAACATATTGGTTGTGCGTAGTGATGGAACAACTGATTAATAGTTGTACTAGTATTTTGTAGATCTGTACTCTACAAAATATCTCCTCCCCATTATAGGTGCAAAAATTCCTGATATGGTCCAAAGCACACTCATTGCTGTATAAATAATTTATAGAGTGCTGTGGGATAACTTGGAATGAATTTTGTCATGTAAGCTTGTTATTTCCCATTTTTCCCTTCATTTTCTCCTCTGTATTTTTCTTTTTCTCAAATTGCCTTCTAGTGGTGTTTTTATTTCTTCTTTTTTTTCTTCTTTTTTTTTTTTCTTTTTTTCTTATTCTTTTTCTAGACAGCTTTCATAGTGGAAGTAATGGAACTACACTGCTCTGATTTCTAAAATTTTTCATCTGTCATACCTATTCCTGCAATTTTATCTGTTGAAGTAAACATACCTGTTACTGAGTCCACTGTCAGCTGCAGAAAAACTAATCTTAGCCTTTAATGAGTGCACAGAACTTGGAGAGAAAATCATAGATTGTACAAAGAAAGAAACAAAGACAAGCATGAGAAAGTCCATAGAGCTACAGTACCTTTCTAAAGCTTCTTAATTTCTGAGACAGTTTATATTTATAGAAATATTATACTGCTGCCTCCCCATCTCTTGGTGGTGGTGTCTTCATGTCTGGTCTGATATAGGCATAAACAGGCCAGGTCTGCTACAGGCTTAATGTAGCTTGTGACCCAAGCCACAACACACTGTCTCAGGGCACACTTGTGATCAGTGACGCTGACCTGTTAGGACACGAACTGTGAAGAAGGAATTTAACCCTTCTCCTTTGATAAAGTTGTACCTATGTTGATGGCAGTTTTCTGAGCTGAAGGCTTCAGGACTCACTACAAGAAAGACATCAAGATGCTGGAGCATGTCCAAAGAAGGCAACAAATCTGTTGAAGGGTCTAGAGAATAAGTCTTATAAGGAGCAGCTGAGGGAGCTGGGGTTGATCAACCTAGAGAAAAAGAGTCTCGGGGAGACCTTATTGCACTCTACAATTACTGTAAAGAAGTCTGTAGCGATGTGGGGACTGGTCTCTTCTCCCATTCACTAAGTGATATGACAACAGGAAATGGCCTTGAATTGTGTCAGGGGAGGTTTAGGTTGGATATCAGGAAACATTTCTTCACTAAAAGGGTTGTGAAGTATTGGAACAGGCTGCCCAGGGATGTAGTTGAGTCACCATCCCTGGAAGTCTTCAAAAACATGCAGGCGTAGTGTTTAGTGTCATGGTTTAATGGTGGACTTGGCAGTGCTAGGTTAAAGGTTGGACCATATGATATTAGAGGTCTTTTCCAACCTAAATGATTCTATGAATCTGTTATGGCACCACTGAAAAGTTCAGTTTTCTTCAGTTGAAGTTTGCTCAATATAATGTATCTGATCCCTACAGGCACCAGACCAATGAATCTATTCCACAGGAATTTACTTCTAACTACCTGCTTCTATAATACCATACCTACTCAGGAAGAAATCTCACTTTTGGTAATTACTCAATAATTGTTCGTTTTGGTTCTAGTAATCCTTACTCTCTGAAGTGTTATCACTATTTTTGTTATCCTGTCATACCTTCACATAAAAAAAAAATAAGGTTTTCTTGATGTATCTATATTTGGCGATATATCTATTTTCGTACCTTCCACATCAAAGTTCTTTTTAATTTTATTGTCACAGTGTAGTATAATGTGAATAATTTAACTACCATAATTTTGTCTTGTGTGTTCGTTTATTCTCTGCCTTTAACGGATATAGAATCAGAGCATCATAGAATGGTTTGGGTTTTAAGGTACCTTAAAGAACACCTAGTTCCAACCCATCTGCCATGGGCAGGGACACCTCTGACTAGGCCAGGTTGCTCATAGCCCCATCCATCCTGGCCTTGAACTTTTCCAGGGATGGGGCATCCCACAACTTCTGTGGGCAACCTGTTCCAATGCCTCACCAACCTCATAGTTATATTTAAAATAACTTCCAAGTGTTCTGATTTTGTCCTTCAAAGTTCAATTTTCTAAAGAGAAATATTTGTCATTGTGGAATTCTTTAAGTATCTCCTCGTGTTGAAAACTGAAAGGTATATATCAGTGATTAGAAGAGTGCATGTAATTGTTAGTTTATGGGATTATAGGCTTATCTCTGTGAAACCAAAGGAGCCCACAGGAACAATGGCAGGCAAGGAAACCCCAACTGCCTCATCAGAGCAATCAGAGCCCCAGGTCAGCTTTTTCTTGGGTGACCCCAAGGGATACCCAGCCTATGGCCACAGTGTGGCCCTCATAACTCTGACACCTTGATCCCCCAATGGAGGATGATTAGTGCCTTTAGGGACATAGTATTCCACCTGAGGGGTGGCTACTGGAAGGGCCACAGGTCTGAACCAGATAACAGAGGGACTCCTTTGCATGTATGTGTCTTTGCATGAGGCAGCTCTGAGACCAGGAGGTCTAGGGCCAGCTACTGATCAGACCAAGGATAGCTACTGGCATGCATGTGTGTGTGTGCACGTGCAGGTCAGAATACCAGCAACTGAAGTGGGGCTATGGCTTTGCGGGCTCACAGATCAGGTGCCAGCAACTGAGGAGACTGGGACCCAGGGACAGCTACCAGGCAGCCTGAGTGCCTGGGCCCAGGTGCTGCAGTGTATACCTACATATTGTATACATACATTTTCTACTAACAGGATTTATTCTTGATTAGCTAGAATGGAGAACAGGATGAGTCCACTTGTGCTGTTTATGTTTGCATAAGTGCTGTGCTTTCTGTCTGTGTCGATCTGTGTGGCCAGCAGTGTATGCAAATGTGTATGTCTTAAGTGCATTGGTGCTTATTGGAAATCTGGACCGGGCAACATGGAGCTGCAGCAGCTTCTCTCTGTTTGGCTCCTGGATTAGGCAGCTCCTAACAGTAATATCTGAGAACAGTATATTCTGCACAGCATTTGCAAAAGCTTTTAATGTGTTGATGAATCAATGGGAAGTTCTTCGTTGGATTCAAGAAGAGTGCATTCTAGCCAGGAAAGATTTAAGAGCATAAACCTTTTGAGAATCAAGTAAATTTTCAAGCTACATTTATTCATTTATTTATATGTTGAAAGTATCTGTCTTTGAAAATCTACCACCTGTTCAAAATGAGGAGTCTCTCACATCTACATCCTGTCTTATTATTCTATTTTGGACTTTGCTATCCTCTCACACTGTGTGTAATTGTGTAATTCTTGATTTATACCAGCATATCTGTTCCCAATCAGTTTTCAGTTCCAAAACACTTTCTATTAACTAATTGACACAAAGCGTATATTAATTGAACAGGTCAGGTTAATAACAGGAGCTTTAGTTATCTACATTTTTAACAAGGTTAGTATTATTCATACTGAATTTATGTTAGATGTTCCAAAACATCTAAGATATTTTATTTTGCATGTTTTTTATGAGCACTGAAGAATGGATTGGGAAATGTGATCACCTTATATACAGCAAAGGTTAAGAAAGTCATTTCTGTTCCTTTTCTAGAAAACCTAAGAATTCTTTACCAAATTCTGGAATGTGCTGCTGGCATTGTTCAACATATATCTAGAAAAATTTAAATGTGAAAAATCAAGTTATTTATCTAATGCTTTATATTCATCTAATGCTTTATAATGTTGCATATTGTAACACTTACTTTGTCTTTACTGACAATTCTAAGAGATACTTCCTCCTTTCTCTTCATGCACATACACATGTATACTTCTCGAAGACTGTGGTTGTTCTATAATTATTTTAGTTCATTATTTAACTATATAAAATTCCGATCTAATTTCAGATATTCCCAGAGGTTTCTATTTTCTATCACTATGGCAGAATCTCAGAATGTCAAGAAAAATAATTTCTAGCAGTAGATCCTCAGAAATTCAGATGTATAACATCTGTTTTGTTTAAATGCTTTCAGGAATATTTTATTGAAAATAATTTCTTATTTCAAAGCCTTTGTTTAATTTTAAAGATAACATAACTAGAAAGAAAATATTTTCATTATGTCCAATTCATTTGTATTTTATTTGCTTCTTACATCCTCAATAATGTATTTTTGAGTTCAATATTTGCAATTCAAGTAGCTAGTAAGAAGTTTTGTATATTAGAAATAGCAAGGACAGATAATAGTTTCACTACTATAGTAACAAAACAATCCATGTTTATATGAAATTGATAATTAATTAAGAAGCTAATTATTCTTTAATGTTCAGAAAGTTCTTCTCAAACTTCAAAAGGAAATTATCTTCTCCAAAAACTTTTTAATTTCTCTTGAGAATTAAAATATAAAAATGATTCACTACAAAAGTCTTTCTCCTTGAAAACAAAACATTTGAGTACAAGTTTCTGAGCTGAAGGAACAGAAATTCTCTTCCTCAATTGCAATAGCACCACTAATTCCAGCCCTCTCAAATGTTAGCTGTTTAACCAACTCCACAGCAGATATATTAACTGAGATGAACAGATCATATTACCAATAAGCACATTCCTAAATATGACATCCTTCACTTTCTCACCTTTAATCTGTCTATCCTGCTCTCCAAAAGCAGTGTAATTTAATCCTAGGAGGGCACACTGAGGCACATTTGGCGTGCTGCATGGGAGGAAGGAATGGCAGGTGGACCAGTCAGCTGCAACCAGGAACCAAGAGATAATGTGACAAGTTGCCTGCTGAGCAGGAAATCTCATAGGTAGGCCTTGTGTCTGGCTTCCTATTTAACACATGTCCAGGGAGCACAAGTGATCAGGAGTGATGAAATCAAGATGTGCAATCAAAAGCAAAGCAGTTAATGTAAATGTGGGGACTGGTATGGGAAGGGGTGCACAATGGCCTAAAGCTGCTGGTCAAGGTTGCTGAAGTCAGTGCAGGGTGGTGATGAGGTTCCATGGGATGTTGTCCCCTGCAGTCTATGGCACAACAGAAACATAAACCCTGAGTGCACTCCCAGGGAAGTGCCAGGGAGTGGCAGAGCATGTAGATTTTTATAACTGAGCGCTTTGTGGTGGTTTCACCCTGCTGGGCAGCTGAAGTCCACCACAACCGCTCTCTTACTCCAAGGGAAAGGGGGAGAAAATATGATGAAAAGGGCTCAAGGGTTTGCATAAGGACAGTGAGATCACTCAACTGTTATTGTCATGGGAAAAACAGACTCAGCATAGGGAGATTAATGTAATTTTTTACCTATTACTAACAGGCAAGAACAGTGAGAAAATAAAAACAAATTAAAAACATCTTCCACCCATCCACCCTCTTCCATACCCTCCCCCAGAGTGGCACAGGGAAATGGGGAATGGTGGCTATGGTCAGTCCCTAATGCTTTGTTTCCACTGCTCCTTCATGGTCACTCTCTGCCCCTGCTCCAATGTGGGGTCCCTCCCACGGGCTGCCGTCCTTCCAAAACTGATCCTGTGTGGGCTTCCAACAGACAGCAGCTCTTCAAGAACTGGTCCCACATGGCTCTGTATCACGAGGCCCATCCATCAGCAGCAAACTGCTCCTGCACGGGTCCCCCACGGGCAGCAGCTCCCCCCAAATCCCCTCCTCCTGTGTGGGCTCCTCTCCACGGGCTGCAGCTACAGCCCGGGGCCTCCTCCTGCAGGGGCTCTCCATGGGCCGCAGCCTCCTCCAGGCCACATCCACCTGCTCCACCACGGGCTCCTCCACGGGCTGCAGCATGGAGATCTGCTCCGTGTGGGACCCATGGGCTGCAGGGGGACAGCCTGCTCCCTCAGGGGCCTCTCCACAGGCTGCAGGGGAACTTCTGCTGTGTGCCTGGAGCACCTCCTGCCCTCCTTCTTCACTGACCTTGGGGTCTGTAGGGCTGGTTCTCACTCCTCGCTCTCCCAGCTGCTGTTGCACAACAATTTTTTCCCTTTCTTAAATCTACTGTCCCAGAGGCACAACCAGCATTGCTCACTGGCTCAGCTCTGGCCAGTGGCGGGTCGCTTTTGAAGCTGGCTGGAGCTGGCTGTGATCTGACATGGGGCAGCTTCTGGATTCTTCTCACAGAAGCCACCCCTGCAGCCCCCCACTATCAAAACCTTGAAAAATAAACCCAATACAGGCTTACAGGTGCATACTACTAAAGGAAAAATATCAGCCACTATATATACTTACTTTAAGTTTAGATTGGCCAGCTTCAGCTTCTATAGTAGGCAACTTCATCATAACTGCTTTGACTAGCTCCAAGATAGATCTTGATCTGTTTATTAGTTTTGAATTTTAATCCCCCCAAATGTCACTCCACTCATGGTTAGAAGTGTTATAATTTACAACCTAATTTAATTTATGGGCAGTTCATATTCGTCATCGAATCAAAGAATATACGAGTAGTAAGGGACCCACAAGGATCATTGAGCCCAACTCCTGGGTCCCCAAAGAACCACACACACACAAACACACACACACACACACAAAAACAACAACAACAACAACAACAACAACAACAACAAACAGATCATGTCTTTGAGAGCATTGTCCAAATGCTTCTGGAGCTCCAGCAGGCTCGGTGTCATGACCACTGCCCTGGGGAGCCTGTTCCAGTGCCTGATCACCCTCTCAGTGAAGAACCTTTTCCTGATAGCCAGCCTGAACCTCCCCTGTCATAGTATCTAGCCATTCTCTCAGGTACTATTGCTGGTCACCAGAGAGAATAGATCAGCGCCTGCCTCTTTGCTCCCCCTTGTGAGGAAGTTGTAGACGGTGATGAGATCTCCCCTCAGTCTCCTCTCCTCCAGGATGAACAATCCAGGTGACTTCAGCCTCTCCTCATACGTTTTCCTCTCTAGACGTATTACCATCTTTGTTTTCCTCCTTTGGACAATCTCTCACAGCTTTATATCTTTCTTATACTGTGGTGCCCAACAATGCATACAGTACTCAAGTTGAGACCACACCAGTGCAGTGTAGAGTGGGACAATCACTTCCCTTGTCCAGCTAGCAAGGCTGTTCTTGATGTGCCCCAGGATACGGTTGGCCTTCCTAGCCGCCAAGGCACACTGCTGGCTCATGTTCAGCTTGCTGTCGATCAAATCCCCCAGATCCCTTTCTGTGGGGCTAATCTCCAGCATCTCATCCCCCCTGTCTGTTTAACCAGAGTTGCCCCTTCCCAGGCGCAGAATCCTGCACTTGCTCTTGTTAAACTTCATGCTGTCGCTGATTTCCCAGCTCTCTACTTTGTCCAGATCTCTCTGCAAGGCCTCACCACCCTTGACGGAGTCAACAGCTCAACCCAATTTGGTATTGTCTGCAAAATTGGTCAAAAAACCATCAAGTCCTTCATCCAAATCATTTATGAAAACATTGAAGAGGACTGGACATACAATGGAGCCCTGGGGAACCCCACTAGTGATAGGTCACCAGCTTGATGTAACCCCATTACAAGAACCCTCTGAGCCAGACCTGTCAGTGAATTGTTCACTCATCTTATTATGATTTTATCTAACTATATTCTGGTCTTTTTGTCGAGCAGGATACTGTGTGAGACAGTATTGAAAGCTTTACTGAAATCCAGAAAGATTACATCAGCTGGCTTCCTTTGGTCATGTTCCTGTGTAAGCAATGTTCCTGTGTCCGCATAGTCCTTTACATTAAGTAGGTCTTGCTTTTTTTTTTTTTTTTTTTTTTTCCTCCCTAAAGTTTATGCGTGTGATTTAAATTGTGGGAAATTACTTTCTCTCTTCAATTATATTTCTTCTTACTCTTCGTTTTGCAGGCAAAATAAAGCAATTAATTTCAGCTTCTACTTCAAAATAGGCATCCTGTTCCTCACATCTGCCTTGAAGCATTATTGTGTTGAATCTATTCCATTAAGAATAAATGTTTTACAAATATGGGTGACCAGTACCATACACATCAGCAATGCAACGTTTTTACATAACCTTATTTTTTTTAAAATCATATCTGCTGAAAATATCTTTCCTGAATGCAGTCTGTGATGTCTTTTGTCTTTTCTTCTTTACATTCTGATCTATCAGCATACCCAGATTTTTCTCTATTTTCTCCAAATGATCTTGTGCTTGTCCTTATTTGAACAGTAGCCATCATCTTTTTCAGACAATTATCTCCACTTTTTCAAGAATACTTTGGATTGCAGCCTATTCTCTAGCACTCTCACTACCTCACTATTGTTCTCCATCATGCTTGCCACTCTTTTTAATTCCTCGTTATCTGAAAATTAATGTTGAAAAATATTACTGAAAAGTAGCGCATCAAACTAGATTGCCATGGAAACATGCCATTCTTGTTGATAATCACTGTTTGAATGTTGCTTTCCTACCAGCTTTGCACTCAGTCTTTCTGAAAACTAGACTGTTTCCTGAGTTTATGAAATGTCATGCGAAACAATGTCAAAAACCTTTCCAATGTCAAGAAATTTGACATCCTCTGTTCTTCCTGTTTTCACAATGCCTGTTACCCTGCCATACAAGCAAGTAAGACTGGTCTGATGCTATCTGTTTTTGATAGATCATTGTAGGTTCTTACTCATCTCCTTGTGTTCTTGTAGGGGTTTACTGAACTGATGGTTTATGCCAGTACTTTTTCCAGGAACTGAAGTTCAGTTATAGGTCTATAATTCCCCAGATTCTTTTTTTTTTTTTTTTTTCCTTTAACACATGGGCACTATATATTGTCTCTCACATAGCTGTTGGAAATTGCAGTCATTAAATATAGTTTCTGTTCTGTTTCATCTCAACTGTCATGAATGAAATAAAACAGTACACAGAACAGATAGACTTCAGAACCTAAAGCAAAACTACCTCCCTAATATCAGTGGATGGTGAGAGAGGGAAGTTCAAAAGAAAACCACCACCAAAACCAAACCAAACCAAACCAAACCAAACCAAAACAAGCAAGCAAACAAATATACAAACAGCAACAACAAAAGCACAAAAGATTTATTCAAGGAAAGTTTCCAGAAATTAGAAGAGTGCAGCAAAATGTTAATTATTTTCTCAAAATTACTATCCAGAAAGTTTGCAGCTGACCAGTGTTTCAAAATCACAGAATCACACAGAATCACAACATCTAGGTTGGAAGAGACCTCCAAGATAACTAGTCCAACCTCTGACCTAACACTAACAAGTCCTCCACTAAACCATATCATTAAGCTCTACATCTAAATGTCTTTTAAAGACCTCCAGGGATGGTGACTCAACCACTTTTCTGGACAGCCCATTCCAATGCCTAACAACCCTTTAGGTAAAGAAGATCTTCCTAATATCCAACCTAAACCTCCTCTGGCACAACTTTAGCCCATTCCCCCTCATCCTGTCACCGGGCATATGGGAGAATAGACCAATCCCCACCTCGCTACATCCTCCTTTAAGGTACCTATAGAGAGCAATAAGATATGTGTCAGAATCTTATATACACATGATGTAATCAGTGCACCTCTAAAAATGCTAACTACAAGTGAAAGTATTAACAATATAAGTTCAAAATGACCCAAACCACCACCACCACCACCAACAACAAAACCTTAAATATTATTATCCAAATTTGAAATTTTAGTAGTACATCAGGAAGAGCCATATAAAAATATTCTTATGTTCAAAGTAAGAAATAGTAGAAAAAATATTATGAATTCACAAATTATGAAATGGAAAATCACAAATCACTAATTAGAAATGGACAGGGAATCTGACACAGTCATAAGGCTGTGGAGGTTTATAACATGCTTTAAACAGGTGAGAGGGAATTGGCTGGGCTTAGTGCAGTACAACACATATAAAGCTTGTTAACAGCTGTAATCACTAGAAAATAGAATTCTAGAGTACAGTACAGATGGAAACTTAGGCTGCTAGAAAAATAGACAGTGGGATCAAAAGCTTTCTGAAATATCCCTATGGATTCTTGTTAAAACACTCATTGGAAAGAGTTTGGATTGAGATATGCTTTTATGCAGAGAACTAACAACTAGTTATAATGAAGACTTTTAGACCAGCTAAAATCCACCTGTCAGCTCTCAGCCTGATATATATATATATATATATATATAGCCTGTCACTGCTATATTTTATGTTAACTAGTCACTAGATAAAATTCATAAATAGATTTGGGCAGTACCAGGATTCACTATCCCTTTATGAGACTTTAGACTGGTTGTTTACTAACTCATACTATCTCTAGCTCAGTGAATTTTAAATTCATTTCCTTGTTCATGAAATTGCAAAGAAGAGATGGCATTTAATCCTTTTATCATAGCCATAGGACAGGACTGGACTTTGAATTTTCTTTCTTGGGAGGATAGGCTGTTTGCTCTTTCTTGAGGGGATGAACTAGCAGCAGTGGTCTATGAAATGCTGATGCCATACCAACAATTTTTTTTATGAAAAACACTGACTGCAATTGCTCAGAGAATGTGTGACAGGTCAATCCCCTCAAGAAGCCTGGGGCATGAAACCATAGTATGTGGATCTAATTCTGATCAGCTTTGTGTGTGAGACAAGTAGATGGTCTGGGCACAGAGTGATGATTTTGAGTATGGATTTGGGGAATTTAGAGCTGATGGCAGCCAAACAGAGGTTTTCTTGTTTGCAGTTTGTGTTTATCATTGAAATTACACTTTAGACCTTATATTGTGGGTAACCTTTAGTAAAAATCACTTATTTTCACATACCATCTCCTATATATAGACAACATAAGGTTGCCTGCAATCAACAGAGTTCACCAATCTTGATGTAAGATTGCTGTTGTGATAATAAATTCATTCAGGCAGCTGTGATACAATGACAATTATTCATTTTCCTTCAAGATAGGCAGTACTTAGACTGTATTTTCCATGCTGGTACATCTACACTGACATTTTAGTTTAGATCAGTAGTATTCTTTTGAAATAAATCTGGACGTATGTTTCAGCTACCTCCTGAACTTCATGTTTGGGACCTGTCCTGGAGCACATGAACTGGATTCATTTTGGATGAAACAAAAGTATTTTGAATGTACACTTCCCACACTCCAAAATGCATAATATAGACATTAGGTTTTCAGCACCAATTATTTTACTGTACAAATTCTCTGGATGACTGGACCATTGGAAATTGGACTTTTGGAAATTGGACCATTGTCTCTGCTAATGTATGGATGGATTTATACATGCATATCTCCTCGAGAGATATCTTCTTGTTAGGTTATGTGATAAAAACTCATCTGCACACCCACAAAGGAGCCCAGAGACACAATAGCAGGAAGGGGATCCCAAATAATATACTGCCAGCCCATCACAGTGGCCCTCATGCCATTAAAGGCCCATCTCTTTAGGCACAGAGGAGCACAGAGGTACATATTGCAGGCAGAAACTCAAATTAAATATTCCCAGAAGAACCAAAAACTTGTATGGGCTTTTCCCAGGGCAGTCCCAGGAGACCCTTTGTCCCATTGCAGGGAACCCATTAAGATGAGTCAATGGAACCAGCTCTTCATATGATGTTTCAGACTACGTTGGGTTGCTGTCCGGGGTTATATTATGTGTTGTAGGGGAAAAGTAGCTGAGGACTGCACAGAATTTATTATATGATATTTGGAGGAGGAAATGAAGGTGGGAGAAAGGAATGGCTTACATGATTCAGAGAGGGATGAGTGGGGGAAACTAGAGGGTAAGGGGGTCAGGGCAATTCCGAATATGAGTACAGACTGGGAGAAGAACTTGTTGAGAGCAGCACTGCTGAGAAGGACTTGGGAGTTGTGGTGGACAAAAAGCTTGACATGAGCCAGCAGTGCGCACTTGCAGCCCAAAAGGCCAACTGCATCCTGGTCTGCATCAACAGATGTGGCCAACAGGTCGAGGGTGGTGATTATCTCCCTCTGCTTTGCCCTTGTGAGGCCCCACTTGTAGTTCTGCATCTAGATCTGGGGCCCTCAGTGTGGGAGTATCGTCTTGGGGGTTGACAAGCCCCATGGCTGGTAATAACATTGGACTCTTAACAATGAGGCCATGAGGAATGTAAAAATTTTAGAAGGAACAGAGAAGAGTGATTCAGGAGATGCCTTGCTGTCTCGGACTGCTTGTTCTCCAGCTGTTAAGACATGGAAGTTGCTGGGTTGTTTGCTGTTGCCGGGCAAAGTTGTTGACCAGTGAACAATTAGTGGAAAAGTACTGCTGTAGAGCTAATGGTATAAGAAGGGAGCCTGTCCTCAGCAAAGTTAGTTGAAGTTATGTTCTCAATAAAGAAGTGGAAGTTATGGATCCTTAAAGAACTCTGGTGTCCATGTGGTCCATTACGCCAAGCCCCAGCACAAGAAAATGTGGATCTGTTAGAGTGGGTCCAAAGGAGGGCCATGAGAGGGCTGGAGCAGCTCTTCTATGAAGAAAGGCTGAGAGAGATAGGGATGTTCAGCCTGGAGAAGAGAAGGCTTCAGGGAGACCTCGTTGTGGCTTTTCAGTATTTAAAGAGGGCTTATAAAAAGATGGAGACTGACCTTTTACATGGGCAGACAATGATAGGATAGTTTTAAACAAAAAGAGGAGAGATTTAGATTAGGTGTCAGGAAGAAATACTTCCCTCATAGGGACGTGAAGCACTGGAACAGGTTGCCAGAGAAGTTGTGAATGTCCCATCCCTGGAAGTGTTTAAGACTGCGATGGATGGGGCCCTGGGCAAAGTGATCTAGTGGGTTGCAGTTGTAATTAGATGACCGTTAAAGTCCCCTAAATCCTAAGCCATTCTATGATTCTGTGACCAAAACAGGCAAGTTGCATGTAACTAATTTGCTGCTTGGCACACTTTTCTGGCCTGTGTCTTGTCACCCTATTCCATCCTGTTTTCTTATTAACTTCCTAACCCTGTCCTGGGTGAGGGCTCCCTATTCTGTCTGCACATGTGCATGGGGTGTGAGTGCAGCAGCTGGGGTCAGACCATGGGGCTGAGGACCTGTGTCTCCATGGTGCCAGTGACTGAAGTTAGAGTGGGTGTGTGAGTCAGTGTGTGATCAACAGCAAAAGTGAAGCCTTCCCAGCCCACGAGTGAGTGAAGCGGCCTGGGAGCAAGGGCGTGAGTGGGGCTCCAAGGGCCAACTCTGGTGTGAGAGCACCTGTGTGTCTCCAGGAGTGAGAGCACGAGAGGTTGGCTATGGGACCAGGGGCATCATTTCCAGCTACGTGTATGTCTGTGCAATGGTCTGTGCCACCAGCTGGCATGGGGAGGGGCCTCCAAGAGCTCCCATGTCCTGATACCAACGGCTGGCATTCATGAGCACCTACTGGGCACACTGTGTGATCTCAGCTGCTGAAGGGATCAACCTTATACTTATGTATACCTATTTTCACCAGTGGATCTTCATCTTGTCCAGCCAGAGAAGGGAGCAGGGTGAAGCTGACAGCGCTCGCTGTGCTCATGTGGGTGTTTATGGGTGACCTGTTCAGTGATAAACTGGAGCTGATTGATACGGCGGTGCACTAAGGGTTAAGAAGTTGCTAGGCTCGGACTGGCCTATATAGTGCTACGCGTGATCAAAAAGAATGCACCAATCAGAAGTCTGTAACTATGTATGCCAGCAGCGTGCAGCGCGTATAGCGGGCTCAGAAAACTATATAATATCTGGCATTGGAACAATAAGGGGTCTCCATTTCTTGACTATCTTTGAGTCTGTGTCCTCATTCCCTTCAGGTGCTCTGAATTTCTGCCTATGATCTGTGTAGCCAACCATGTATATATGTATATATGTGGTGTATATGTGTGGTCCATGTGTGTTCACCTGCTGGGAATACATTTTCCACCTCACTGCTGGTTGGACCTGGGGACACGGAGTGGTCACACCCTTGCCTCTTAGGCTGTTGGATCCAACATTATTTTCCTCTAACAGTTCTCAAAATTGAAATTCCTCTTAAAGCCTCCCTAAAACAAACGATCAAAAAAAAAAAAAAAAAAACTGCAAAAGAATGCACAAAGAAAACACTGTAATGAAATAGTCATTTCTTTCCTGTTTGTTCCTGTTTGTTTAAATTGCTTTTCTTTATAATAAGTCAGTTAATTGTGATTACATTGCTTTATAACCATGGTATCCTCTAAGGCAAAGAAAACAACCTAATGTAGCTAAAATAATGGAGCATCATTCATAGATTTGCATTAACAGAGAGCAGTTAAAATTTATTTTGTTCCTCATTTTTCTAGACCAGCAATTTTTGGAATCAAATATTACTTGGCACCCAACAAAATATATCATCTCTTTCATTCAAACCTATCTTATACACCGTTTGTGCCTTTGTAATGTAAGGAGGGAAGAAAACACTCCTCCATTTAGTCTGTTTTTTAGCTGAATAAGTCACTTTGACTTATAGTGATTTTTTATTAAATGAGAAAGCCAATAGCTTTTTTTTTATTTTCTTTGAACAGTGCTTATGAAAAAATACACTTCACTTAGTTTTCCATGGTCATTTTCTAAAGTTGCACAGAATTAATAGAATTCAAATAAAAGTCAGATAATTTGCTAATCTACTTCTATTATTTTTAAATATATTGTTGTTGAACAAATGTATTTTATTTTTTTTTCCAGTAGATGACAGAAAATTCTTGATAATTCATCATACTGCAACTGAAATATTGTAAGTCACTTTGATCATTCATACCACCATTTTAATTTGTTCATGCTGTGATCACAATAGATTATATGACAAGGGCAGTTGCTGCATGGAGTCCTCTGAGTAACGTCAGATCTCAAGGGTGTCACAAACCATTTGGAAGCCTGAGAAAAACAGTGTAATAACAAGGGCTCAAAGAATAGAGTATATTATTGCAGTACAGTAGCTGTTACATTCAAATGAAATTGGTGTTTGCTACCCTGAAACATCATCACAGAGCTTAGTGAACAAGGGCTTCTTATGTGTCAACAGTCTGGAGGAACTGATAACTCACTTGAAGGAAGTTTGTAAAACCATCCCACGTTTCATGTCTCCTGCAACCTATTAGTAAAGGCTTCTGGCAAATTCAGAAAGATAATGGCCTCCAGGGATTTCTAGATTCTTTCAAATTATCCCTGATGATGAGAGGGTTGGAGCAGCTCTCCTATGAAGAAAGGCTGAGAGATGGGGATGTTCAATCTGGAGAACAGAAGGCTCCGGGGAGATCTCATTGCGGCCTTTCAGTACTTAAGGTGGTCTTATAAAAAGGATGGAGAAGAACTCTTTATTTGGGTAGATAATGATAGGACAAGGGGGGGGGATGGTCTTAAACTAAAAGAGGATAGATTTAGATTAGAAAAGAGGAGGAAATTCTTCACTGTAAGGGTAGTGAGGCACTGGAGCAGGTTGTCCAGAGGTGTTGTGGATGCTGCAACCCTGGAGGTGTTCCAGGCCAGGCTGGATGGGCCTTGGCCAACCTGATCTAGTGGGTGGCCTATGACAGAGGGATTGGAGTTAGATGATCCAAGGTTCCTTCCAACCCAAGACATTCTATGATCCTAAGAAATCAACTTTTAAGTGTCAGCAATAGCCTACTTAAACAAGACCTTCTTTTATAAAGCCTATTTGATTGGCTGAATCCTACCTATAAAAAAGTGCTCTTAAGTAGCCTTTCACTTCACCTTTAAGACAAATTATTGTGGTCTCCTATAGATTTTTTTTTTTTTCTGGATGTATGTCATCTGTTTAGAAGGTGTACTATTCAGAACAAGCTGATAGTAGAGACAAAAAAACACAGGAATTACTGAAAGACCCTGTATAACAGTAATTGAAATTGTACTAACTGCTGCAATTGGTTCAGTGAGAGAATAAAATCCAGAGGTCCACTCAATAATGCCATAAGTGTAATACTGGCTTTAGACCACTGGCTACTTCATTGTCTCACTGAATGTTGAAGCACTGATTTTGCCCATTATAAGTAGTGGCAGGTGTTAAACAGCTATCTCTTTCTTCAGTTTGTTTTTCAGTGTGGACACACACTATGATTTGTTCTTCACATAACAATATCATTTTGTGTAGCAGAAGGTGAGACTGTTGTAGGCATCAAGAACCTGTGAGGTAAGAATCAGAGCAAACACCTACAGAAGCAAATGAGTAACTGGAACAAAACAAAAAAAGAACAACAACAAAAAAGAGCAAAAGGATAAAAAGACCTGAATTGTGGGACAAAACACGAAAACCAAGGAGAGATAAAATGATTCTTTTCCCATTTTTTTAGACACTTTTTAAACAAGGCATGTTCCTATCCATTCTTTAAAGGCTGCCTTCTGAGAAATGAAGCTTCTGTGAGCTTCTTTGTCATGCTCTGAGCTCAGTAGTTCATTAAGTTTAGACCACAGAGAATTGCAAGGGGAAAAGTTTCTGTTCTCTCTCTTTAGTGCAAGCCCTGTGTGCATCTAAGATGTGGTTCAGCATGCTGGAGACATTCATTTCATGTGCACGGTTTTATTTATTTATTTATTTATTTTATGTCTATGCTGAAGTGTTGCAGCATTAAGTCAATAGCATAGCACAAGTGCTGCTCCAAGTCATTTTCCTCCTGGTGGAATCAGAAAAGAAGTCACTCAGTAGGATGACAAGTGGATCCTAGGTCTTCCAGCAGCTGGCTGTCATCTCAAGCAGAAATGTTAATGCTAGTAAAGAAGTAGCATGCACAGATGATCCTGAAACCATAACGGATTGTGTCAAATCATCCTACAGTCCTCCTCACTGGATCAGTCTGTAATGTAGACTCATTCGATAACTCACACTACTTTTTTCTGTTTTCTCTGTATTATTATTAAATAGTAATTTTAGGTTCCTTGAGATTAAGGAAAAAAAAAATTACTATGTCATAAGAGAAAGTTCTCTCATAGAAGAGAGAATTTTCACTATATCATCAATAGCCTAGTGATTAGAGTTGACTGCGGATTTCATAGGTTCAGATTCAGTTGTGGATCAGGTTGTGCTGAGATCTGAGTATAGATTTTCCTTACTCCATACTGCACCAAACTGTTTAACATCTGGGAGTCTCTTCTTTGGATTCCCTCCAAAACTGGGAAACTGTTGTTAGATAAATATGACTGAGAACTAGATATTTCTGTGAGAAATTTCACTAATGGTTATCTGACATATTCTTACTTTCATTGGTAGGTAAAACCTCAAAACCTAGGTTTAACCTGTAAACATATTAATTAATTCTTCATAAATGACACAGATTTCAGTTATTTTTCCTGTTACTGTTATCATATAAGAGAATTAGCACATTTTGATTTTTCAGGATAAATTCCTATGTAATTATCCTTCCCTGGTTAAAAAATCTAATATTTTTATATACTGTATATGTGTACCTAATTTATTTTTTTTAATCATCTGTGTAGTTCATAATACTATTTTACCATGGTTTATTTTTCATAAACAAACCTTAATTGCCTCATTTTTCAAGCCATAACTCAGCATAGTATTTAAAAGAGAGAGATCAGTTCATAGGATCATAGAATCATTAAGGTTGGAAAAGAACTCCAAGATCATCTGGTCCAACCATCACCCTACCACCCAAGTCACCCACTAAACCATGTCCCTAAGTACCACATCCAACCTTTTCTAAAACACCCCCAGGGCAGGTGATTCCATCACCTCCCTGGGCAACCCATTCCAATGCCTACTCCTTCTGAGAAGAAATTTCTCCTTCCCTGGTACAAGTCGAGGCCATTCCCTCTTGCCCTATCACTAGTTATCTGCAAGAAGAGGCCGACTCCTTGCTCCCCACAACTTCCCTTCAGGTATTTGTAGAGAGCAATAAGGTCTGCCCTGGGCCTCCTCTTCTCCAAACTAAACAACCCCAGTTCCCTCAGCCGCTCCTCACAGGACTTGTGGTTCAGACCCTTAACCAGCTTCACAGCCCTTCTCTGGATAAGTTCCAGGGCCTCAATGTCTTTACTGTGGTGAGGGGCCCAAAATCGAACACAGTACTCGAGGTGTGGCCTCACCAGAGCAGAATACACGGGGCCGATCGCTTCTCTGGTCCTGCTGGCTACACTATTCCTGATACCTTGGACACCTGGACACACTGTCAGCTTATGTTCAGATGAGCATCAACCAACACCCCCAGATCCTCTTCTTTTGCATAGCTTTTGAGCCACTCTACACCAAGCCTATAGCATTGTATGGGGTTGCTGTGACCAAGGTTCAGGACCCAGCACTTAGCCATGTTGAACCTCATCCCATTGGCCTCTGCCCATCTACCCATCCTGTCCAGGTCTCTCTGCAGGGCCTTCCTACCCTCGAGCAGATCGACACTTCCCCCCAACTTGGTGTCATCTGCAGACTTACTGAAGGTGCACTCAATTCCCTCATTCAAATCACTAAGATATTAAAGAATATGGGCCCCAACAACGACCCCTGGGGAATACCACTGGTGACCATTCGCCAGCTGGATTTAACTCAGTTTACCACCACTCTCTGGGCCTGGCTGTCCAGCCAGTTTTTAACCCAGTAAAGACCGTGCCTGTCCAAGCTATGGGCTGCCAACTTCTGTGGAAGAATACTTTGGGAGACCCTGTCAAAGGCTTTGCTGAAGTCCAGGTAGACTTCATCAACAGTTGATGTCCATCTTCTGTATTTTGTTCAGCTCCTCTCTCTGAAACAAAGAAACAAACAAAGAAAACAACAACAAAAAAGCACTTTGCTAACTCTATTACATGTTGGATATTATGGAAAGAAAATTTGAATAGGCATGTTATCAAAAAATCTGTAAGTGTTTCAAGGTTTTCCTAACATCATAAAGCATTTTTGTTTCTGTTGTCTAATTCTGATGGACAGGTCAAGGGTTTGTACATACATACAATCATACTAAACTCTTTTTTTTTTTTTTTTAAAAGGCAATACAGATATATTCTGTCTGCAAATAAAACACAGTTAATCTGCATCAAAATTATTTTCTTTTATTCATGTGTACTTAAAGGAAGCAAATAAACAAACCAGGAAAAAAACTACATAATGGCTTTCTAATCTGCCAGAATTCTAAGACAAGATTTGATGAAGCTTTTTGAGGAGGCTGTGTAGCTCCTTGCACTGTGTGTCCGTGCCCAGGTGCTTGCAGCAGGGCCGCAGGGCACCTCAGTGGGGAGAGGCCAGGGCTGCCCCGTGCCAGACACAGCCAGTTCCAAATGGGTCCAACGGCCCCAACCCAGGGCATGGCTGGGCCCAGCTGCTAAAACTGTGATGCCTCAGGGAAGCATAGTTTAAAAAGGGGATAAAAAGACAGACAGAGAGAAGAGGAGGGATTAAAAGGAGTGAGAAACAGCACAGGGAACGCCATGGTCACCAGAGGGGGAGAGGGAGGAGCCCCATGGTGGAACTGATATACCCTGCTGCCTGAGGAAGTCCCGCACCAGAGAAGATTTTCCTGAAGCACTGCAGTCCATGGAAGAACTCCTGCTGGAGAAGAGGAAAGCTATGAGAAGAAGAAAGTGGCAGAAACTGCTGTGCACTGACATACAGTGTGCTTTCCCTTTTCCTTGCTGAAGGCACTGAGTTCACCTGCAGGGATAAAAGGAGGAGTATGGAGTGATGGAGTGAAGTTGAGCCTGGGAATGAGGGGAAGAAGTAGCTTGTTTTAATATGTCTTTTTTTGTTTTCCTGTTTCACTACCTGAATCAGTAATTAACTGAGAATAAATTAGGTTAATTTTCCCAAGTTCACTCAGTTTTGCCCACAATGGTAACTGGTAATTGATCTCCCCGTTTTCATCTTGACCCACAAGTTTTCTCATTCCTGTTTTTCCAATCTTCTAACCCAGTCACACTGGGGGAAGAGGGGTGAGCAAGCAGCTGGTGAGAGTTTGGCTGCTAGCCCAGTATAACCCACTACACTGGTGCATCAAGTTATATGACCGAACAAGAAATTATGAAGTCAATAGCTGCAAGAGACTTGGTTTACATGAGAGAAAGTGGCAGCTCTAGGCTGGAGAATTTGCATGCCTTTGTGGCCCTTTCACCACCTCAAGTCCCAGATGCCCCAACCAGAACACTGAAGATTCTTTTCCCACCTTAGCTGCCTTCAGCATCAAAAAGTGGATGCTGTGGCTAAGGAGATGTTGGAGGGGAGAAGAATGACGCTGCACAAAAATAATTTCCATGTTCAGATTTTCGGACTAGACAGCTTTGAAAGCCCATGCACCATCTTTATTCAAAAACTAATTTACCAAACCCTCCAAGCATAAAGTACCTGTCAATTTATGTCAAAATATCATACTGTAAGAGCAAATATGTCCAAAAATCTTAGGTTTATCCTTTAAGAAATGTCACTAAAAGAAAATTTCATATTCATTGTTTTCAGAATCTTGGAGATAAATGTTTTCCATTTCTCAGGCTCAATATAAATAGCTTTTTACTATTGTCCTACCAAAATATTTCATGTATACATTTAAAAATACATTTTTTTTCTCAAAGAAACGTGTTGGCTTATTTCAATGATTCTTGGAGCATTGAGATCATTACAAATTTCGTAACAGAGTGCAAATCATTGTGATTTCAATGGCTATTTTATATTTCATTTTAAACAGCTGAAGGTAAGTTCAAATTCC
Organism: Anser cygnoides; assembly: GCF_040182565.1. Classification (NCBI taxonomy): domain Eukaryota; kingdom Metazoa; phylum Chordata; class Aves; order Anseriformes; family Anatidae; genus Anser; species Anser cygnoides. The sequence goes on from NC_089873.1 coordinate 25,917,302, forward strand.
TCAGACATTCTATATGGTCCTTTTCAGTATTTCAGTATGTAAATTCTCAATTGCTTCCTCAAAAGAGCTTACTAGAGGCTCAGTGAAGTAAAGGCAAATAAATGTCTTTGACAATGACGGAATTTAGAGCTGCAAAGGGATACAGTAATTTACTAAGTTTGTTGTAGTGAAGCTTTCACCTAACTTAAAATTGACTTTAAACACATCTGAAGATAATTTCTTTGGAAGCTGCGTTAAAAAAAAAAAAAATGCAAGATCAAGTTCAGCAGTAACATAAGTAATGGACTTAATGTATACATTCTAGTGAAATAACTAGATATGACTGCTGCTGGGTTTGCTAAGTGTAATTCACCTAAAGTTAGTACTCTATGAGTAGTAAATACTGTTTTATTATAGGGTAGTTTCCACTGAATCTCTTGGAGACAGCACTTGTTTGTAATAGCTATCTGTTTAAGATTGGAGAGATATACATTTTGGTTTTTGCTTGTTTGTTTTTTGTTTCTTTGTTTCTTTGTTTTGCTTTTTAATTTTTACCAGTGTAATTGTTGCATTTTTTTTCCTTCCTTACATGTGAAATCCATACAGAAATGTTGTGGTTTAGCCCTGGTAGGCGGCTAAGTACCACACAGCCACTCACTCACTCTCCCCAGGTGGGATGGAGGTGAGAATCAGAGAGGTAAAAGTGCAAGAACTCATGTGTTCAAATAAAGATTGTCTACTAAGTAAAGCAAAAACCATGCATGCAAGGAAAGCAAAGAAATGAATTTATTCACTACTTCCCATTGGCAGGCAGGTGTTCAGCCACTTCCAGGAAAGCAGGGCTCATCACGTGTAACGGTTTCTTGGGAAGACAAATGCTGTCACTCTGAATATCCCTCCGTCCTTCTTCTTTACTGCATCTTTTGTTGCTGAGCATTATGCCATATGATGTAGAATATTTCTTTGGTCAGTCTGGGTCAGCTGTCCTGGCTGTGTCCCCTCCTAATTTCTTGTGCACCTAGAGCCTCCTGGTTGGCAGGACAGCATAAGAAGAAAAAAAAAAAAAAAAAAAAAAAAAAAAAATTCCTTGGCTCTCTGTAAACACTTTTACACAAGGACCAAAAACATTGGTGTGCTATCACCACTATTTTCACCCAAAATCCCAAAAATAGCGTTGTGTGAGCCTCTGCAAAGAAAATTAACTCTGTCCCATCCAAAACCATGACAAGAAATCAGACATACATAATACAAACTAATTTAACTGAAAAAATGTACACAAACATAGATATCAAAGAAATGTTGGCTAGAATGATGATTGTTTTCCAATTCTACCTCCCTGTTGAAGCAGATCTACCATCACATTAGATAGGGTTGACTATGGATTTTTGATTAATCAGTTTTTGAAAAGCACCATGAATGGAGATTGCACAGCATCTCTAGGACACTTATTCAGTTTCCATTACTCTCCCAGTTTTTGTTGTTGTTGTTGTGTTCCATTTGTACAGTCTGAACCTTTCAACTTTCCATTTCTTACCATTTCTCCTTGTTCATCATCTGGTACTACCAAGAAGAGTTTGTTTCCACTGTCTCTGTAACTTCCCTTCAAATAATTGCAGATTGCCACTGTATCCCCCTGCTGAAAGAAAAAGACTCAGCTGCCTTAAACTCTTCTAACAGATCTTGTGCTGTTGTCTCCTGACCATGTTGATATTCCTTCTTTGGACTGTCTCCAGTTTATCCATTTTCTTCTTGAACTGGCAATCCAAAACTGGACAGAATTACAGAATCACAGAATAACAGAATCATCTAGGTTGGAAGAGACCTCCAAGATCAACTAGTCCAACCTCTGACCTAACACTAACAAGTCCTCCACTAAACCATATCACTAAGCTCTACATCTAAAGGTCTTTAAAAGACCTCCAGGGATGGTGACTCAACCACTTTTCTGGACAGCCCATTCCAATGCCTAACAACCCTTTCAGTAAAGAAGATCTTCCTAATATCCAACCTAAACCTCCCCTGGAGCAACTTTAGCCCATTCCCCCTCATCCTGCCACCAGGCACGTGGGAGAATAGACCAACCCCCACCTCGCTACAGCCTCCTTTAAGGTACCTACAGAGAGCAATAAGGGTGCCCCTGAGCCTCCTCTTCTCCAGACTGAACAATCCCAGCTCCCTCAGCTGCTCCTCATAAGACTCGTTCTCCAGACCCTTCACCAGCTTTGTTGCCCTTCTTTGGACTTGCTCAAGCACCTCAATGTCCTTGTAGCAAGGGGCCCAAAACTGAACACAGTACTCGAGGTGCAGCCTCGAGAGCTGAGTACAAGGGGACAATCACTTCCGTAGCTCTGCTGGCCACACTGTTTCTTATACAAGCCAGGATGCTGTTGGCCTTCTTGGCCACCTGAGCACACTGCTGGCTCATATTCAGCCAACTATCAACCAATACTCCCAGGTCCTTCTCTGCCAGGCAGCTTTCTAACCACTCATCTCCCAGCCTGTAGCTCTGCTTGGGGTTGTTGTGCCCCTGTACATCTATGTATCTATATCTCAGATGTAACCTTAAGTATTGTAGACTGCTGTGCTTGAAAGCTCATCTTCTGGCTTTATCACACTTCCAACTTCCTATATGTCCTACATCTATCTGCCTTCTTCCTCCTCCTCTGTCTCCATTTCCTCAAAGCAGGACCTCAGCTCCGTATTCTCTGGTGTTCATATCCTCCTACTACTTGCAACCATCATATTCCGGTCTTGACCACATACTTTCATGCCCACTCTTCTGCCTCCCTTGTCTGATACTCCCTGCACAGTATTTGTCTTCCATCCTTCTGCCCAAAGAACAAGCTTAGTAAAAGGCTGGTTTTTGTTTGTTTGTTTGTTTTGTTTTGTTTTGTTTAAAAACAAACAAACAAACAAAAACCTCACAGCATCTTATTGTTTCTTTCAGGAATGAAATTCAGCATATCAGCTACAGCCTGCAGGTAGATGCTCATGTGTATACTGTTGCCCTTTTATGGATGATCACTGCTGAGTAGTTGGTATTCAGTTAGCGTAACCAGCTGGAAGGAAAAACAGAAGTGATGAGTAGATAGGACTCCTTGAAGCGTGGGGCCTTAAACAATTACGTTGCCTGCTTCTGCTCAAGATCAACACAAACAAAAGCAGTGCTAACAATAACACAGATTTTCCTCTACAGTAAAAATATTCATACCATATTTAGAACAAAAATACATTGTTGTTTGATGACTCCCTTCAAAATCTTTTAAACTGGTTTTGTTTACTCTTTTATTTGACAAGTCTGGTGCCTCGTGAATAACAGTTTTACAGAGGTGACTGAGAAACCTCCTGGAGTAGGTTAATTCCTACAAGACAAAAAGAAATATGCCATGATCTCAAGTAAAATTATATAATGATATAAGGCTCTTGAAGCCAAGATTGAAAAGGATAAACAGTACAGGAAGTCATTCTGTGGGTCTAGAGTGAATTTGGCTGGTCAAAGTGGATATATATATATTTTTTCAGATAAAATCATATGCCAAATTAATAGAAATAAGTATCTGTAACTTTACATGATGTATATCAACATTGTAAGGTAACATTAGGGCAATCACCAACCACATGAAGTTTAACAAAAGCAAGCGCTGGGTCCTGCACCTGGGATGGGGCAACCCTGGCTATACATACAGACTGGGTGATGAGGCGCTGGAGAGCAGCCCCGCAGAGAGGGATCTGGGGGTTGTGGTTGACAGCAAGTTGAATATGAGCCAGCAGTGTGCCCTGGCAGCCAGGAGGGCCAACCGTATCTTGGGATGCATCAAGTACGGCATTGCTAGTCGGTCGAGGGAAGTGATTGTCCCGCTCTACTCTGTGCTGGTGCAGCCTCACCTCGAGTACTGTGTGGAGTTCTGGGCACCACAGTACAAAAAGGACATTGAACTGTTGGAGAGTGTCCAGAGGAGGGCAACGAAGATGGTGAAGGGCCTTGAGGGGAAGACATATGAGGAGCGGCTGAGGTCACTGGGCCTGTTCAGCCTGGAGAAGAGGAGGCTGAGGGGGGACCTCATCGCAGTCTACAACTTCCTCACGACGGGTAGTGGAGAGGTAGGTGACCTATTCTCTGTTATCACCAGTGATAGGACTCGCGGGAACAGTGTTAAGCTGAGGCAGGGGAAGTTTAGGCTGGACATCAGGAAGAGGTTCTTCACCGAGAGGGTGGTTGCACACTGGAACAGGCTCCCCAGGGAAGTAGTCGCTGCACCAAGCCTGTCTGAATTTACGAAGCGATTGGTCTGAATTTAAGAAGCGATTGGACTGTGCACTTAGTCACATGGTCTAAACTTTTGGGCAGACCTGTGTGGTGCCAGGAGTTGGACTTGATGATCCTTATGGGTCCCTTCCAACTTGGGATATTCTATGATTCTATGATTTAATATTAAAACCCCAAATTAGTAAATATTAAATTATCTCAAGACTGAAAAAAATGTCAATCTAAGCCTTATTAAACAAGTAGCATTTTATAAGTTACATGTAGAAAGAATTCATAAGTCTATTTGTCTAATATTTTGTAAGAAAAAATAATCGGAAAGGCTCAATTTGGATCTTACTTCTCCCAGCCTTTTGCCTGTAATTCATTTTCATGATCTGGGGTTGGGGTTAATTTTCATTTTTGGGGGTTGGAGTTAGATGATCTTTAAGGTCCCTTCCACCCCAAGCAATTCTATGATTCTATGACCTGGAAGAGACAATTTCTGCTAATCACTTTCATTTTTCTACAGTATGGTCATATTTACAGCCTGGTCCAAAGCCTGCTGAATCTAGTGAGAAGACAGACAGTTACAGTGATGGACTTTGATCTAGCTTTTTGTTTTGTGTTGTGTTATTTTGTTTTGTTTTTGATAACTTCAATTCTTTCATTCTGCTAGTATATTTCTGTAGGGAGTATTATTGGGAAGCTGCTTCCAATGACCTATCAAGGAAGAAAGACTTTTTTTTTTTTTTCCTAATTTCTCAGTCAACATGCTGTTGCTTGCAATCCTGTAGATATGTTACAGGGTAGTTGTTGTAAATACATGTTTGTATCCCAGTCTCAACAGCACAAGAATTTGAGGAAAACATGCATAACCAAGTATGATAAATATTTTAATTGTTTCAATGTCCAGGGAAGTATTAAAATATCAACTCCATTAAAAATAATTATCAGTTGGACATATGAGCACAACTTGAATATTAACTTCAGATTCTACATTAGAAATATATAGCAGAACCATCCATGTGAGGATTTAATGGAAAGGGGGAAATGACTGTTCATAATGCTTGTGTGGAGCTTGGCACAGTGTTTACATCTGACATACTTGGAATTGATTAGTTTTGTTAGATTTTAGAATGCTTGTTTAATTAAAATTTATATTTTGATGCTATTAAAAATATGAAATTATTACTCTTTTCATTTACATTTCAGAATTATTTGGGTGTATTTTTTTTTTTACTTAAGAGAGCGGGAAAAAATGTGAATTCCTTTCCCTTTTTCTTCGCCTCCCTCCCAATTACCCCTATGTAGTATATAGCTCTCCAGGGAGTCACTCATACTGTATAATATAGTTCAGCACCTTCCCTGAGAAAGTGAAAGAATAGGATACTTGTCGTCCTAGAAACTTTTTCTATTCACAGCTACATTAGAGGTGCTTTACACAAATTTTTCACTCTCAATGTGAATGTACTTACTCTTCTACCCAGTCTTACAAGACCCAGGTTATTTTCTAATACATTGTACTTCCTATCTCTTAGTAAAGTCACTGTTCAAAACAATATGCTATGAAGTACTTAGAATTACTATCAGTAAGAGGAAGAACAAGAATAAAACTTGCCTTAAGTAATGATCTGAAAACATTCAGTTTCTAGTTAGAATTTTTGACAAACATACACTTTAAAATATATACTGAAAACTGAAACAGTACTATATATATACTGATATTCAAACAGTAATCAGCATCCTGTTATATCTTGTCTTTGAGAATCGAAAATGAACAGTCTTTGGAGTAAATGAAAATGATATTATTAATTTCAGTGGACAAAGAGCCAATTTTCTTAGAACAGAGGAAAAAGCCTAAACATGGTAATAATAATAATAATAATAATAATAATAATAATAATAATAATAATAATAATGAAGTATTACCTGTTTGTTATGCTTTGCCTAGTAAACAGACAGAAATAATTCCACTAATGTCAACTTGGCACTTTGTAGTGGGTTTTGTTCACTTCTGGAAAGGAAAAAGAAGGAAATATTTTTTAATGAGTGTCTTATATTGTTAGATTGGAGATAGTAATCTGTACTTGGAATTTGTATTATTTTGGTAATGGTCATCATTTAAGTTTTGTTACTCACTACCTTTCTTCATTTTGCTTCTATAAGTATTTTTGACATATGTCCTATAGGAATGTGTTCTGGATATTGTCCTAAAAAAAAATCAACGTTTCCTTTCTAACAAAAGAGAACTACATATACTTTGAAAATAGAATAATTAACCATCTTAGCCCCTTCCTGTAGAGAATGTAGTTATGACACATTTAAAAAAGAAATAAGGATCCAATTGTTCAGACCATTTCTAAGGAATCCACACAGTCATTAGCTCTATTACTCCAAGATAAAAAAAAATTTGAGCAGGAATTAATTTCTAGATACAGCTGTAACAATAAATTGTGGTCTGATGTTTAAAGAAGTAGAAAGAAGCACGATACTTAGAGGGTATTTGGATAGTCAGTAAAGACAGAGGCATTTTCCTCAAAGGATGTTACTTTTGCAAAATATAAAGTGAAAGTTTTTGAAAAGCGTTATAGAGTAAATTGATGATGTATATTTATCAGGTCTTTTCTAACCTTAATAATTCTATGATTCTATGTAGAAATTTTGACTATTATAATACTGAATTACACTATCTCAATACATATTTCATAAGTTGGCTTGTCAAAATTCAAAATTTAATATGTTTTTACTTTGGCTAGGGGTGGACATCTGTAAGAATTTAGACTTCATCATGGGATGCAGGTCAAGTGCCCCTGCACAAAGGAATGGAACCCTGCACATTATTAGCCATCTACATCTCAATATTTTCTTCTCTCATGCCAGCTCCCCCAGCTCTCCCGCAAAGTGGGAATAGATCTTCCTTGCTTCCAGAGCTCCACCAAAATGGTGATTCCGAAGGTTACTTTTTTTGTCAGGGCAAGACGAAAGTGAAATTAGGATAGGACCAGAGTAGTCAAGGGATTTCTGTCCACAGGTAACTCATATAATTCCAGGAAGTACAAAGTTTTTGGAAAACTAATAAAAGATTCTACTGAAAACTCAATCTTGATAAGCCTACATTCCAGATTTTTTTAGGGCCTGTGCAGAACCGTTCCACCTGCTATTGCTCTCTTTTCTCTTTACAAATATCATTGTGAAGGCTTTCCATTTGTAAAGTTCTGGATTTGTTAGTCAAACTAATTATTTTGAAAGACTTCAGCAGGTGTTCTATTGCTTCCATATAATCTTCCCTGAGAAAGCTCAGTCTTCACCTTTCAGCTTAGTCTTTGAGATAAGGGCTGCTATTTCAAAGGTAACCACACCACTCTGTTATTAGCTCTCTGCTAATAATCTCTTCCAATCCAAGTGAAAAATAACAAAGTAAACACTCAAATATCATAAGTAGAAATACATTTATAACCTGAATGAAAACATTTTATACATAAAAAGCACTCAGCAATCAAAATGAAATACTGAAATGTCTCCATATATTAGAAACAGCCATATGTTATCTAAGTAGAAAATTTATTACAATATAAGTTTAACTTATAACAGTTTTCCAGTACACCTATATATCAGGAAATAGACACACAGATTTTAAGACTTCTACTACACATGTTCTAAGAAAACTAGAGGCAAAGCACAAAAGAAAAAAAAAAAAAAAAAAAGAGCTTTTAGGTTTTTGATACCTGGATCACATTACTGACTTCACCTGTCATATATATGGCATTTCTAAAACCTTAAATACATCAGTTTAAGTAGTATAGTGATTTTGTAAACAGACAGACAGTGCTGAACACTAGATGTCTTTTCAGAAGAAGCACTAGTTGATCTAGTAGAAGAACTATGACTTTTTTATAATTTCAGAGAGGATAATCGTTTAAAGCCACAGTATTACCATGAGCTGCAGAATGAGTGACAGCTACAGACTGTTTATGTCTCCCTAATAAGTTCCTTGATGCAATACTTTGCTCTTTTTCTTTTCTTTTTTCTTTTCTTTTCTTTTCTTTTCTTTTCTTTTCTTTTCTTTTTTTCTTTTCTTTTCTTTTCTTTTCTTTTCTTTTCTTTTCTTTTCTTTTCTTTTCTTTTCTTTTCTTTTCTTTTCTTTTCTTTTCTTTTCTTTTCTTTTCTTTTCTTTTCTTTTCTTTTCTTTTCTTTTCTTTTCTTTTCTTTTCTTTTCTTTTCTTTTCTTTTCTTTTCTTTTCTTTTCTTTTCTTTTCTTTTCTTTTCTTTTCTTTTCTTTTCTTTTCTTTTCTTTTCTTTTCTTTTCTTTTCTTTTCTTTTCTTTTCTTTTCTTTTCTTTTCTTTTCTTTTCTTTTCTTTTCTTTTCTTTTCTTTTCTTTTCTTTTCTTTTCTTTTCTTTTCTTTTCTTTTCTTTTCTTGCCTTGCCTTGCCTTGCCTTGCCTTGCCTTGCCTTGCCTTGCCTTGCCTTGCCTTGCCTTGCCTTGCCTTGCCTTGCCTTGCCTTGCCTTGCCTTGCCTTGCCTTGCCTTGCCTTGCCTTGCCTTGCCTTGCCTTGCCTTGCCTTGCCTTGCCTTGCCTTGCCTTGCCTTGCCTTGCCTTGCCTTGCCTTGCCTTGCCTTGCCTTGCCTTGCCTTGCCTTGCCTTGCCTTGCCTTGCCTTGCCTTGCCTTGCCTTGCCTTGCCTTGCCTTGCCTTGCCTTGCCTTGCCTTGCCTTGCCTTGCCTTTCCTTGCCTTGCCTTGCCTTGCCTTGCCTTGCCTTGCCTTGCCTTGCCTTGCCTTGCCTTGCCTTGCCTTGCCTTGCCTTGCCTTGCCTTGCCTTGCCTTGCCTTGCCTTGCCTTGCCTTGCCTTGCCTTGCCTTGCCTTGCCTTGCCTTGCCTTGCCTTGCCTTGCCTTGCCTTGCCTTGCCTTTCCTTGCCTTGCCTTGCCTTGCCTTGCCTTGCCTTGCCTTGCCTTGCCTTGCCTTGCCTTGCCTTGCCTTGCCTTGCCTTGCCTTGCCTTGCCTTTCCTTGCCTTGCCTTGCCTTGCCTTGCCTTGCCTTGCCTTGCCTTGCCTTGCCTTGCCTTGCCTTGCCTTGCCTTGCCTTGCCTTGCCTTGCCTTGCCTTGCCTTGCCTTGCCTTGCCTTGCCTTGCCTTTTTTTCCTTTCCTTTTTAAATATTCCAGTGTCAGTATGTTATACGAGTACCTCAACATTATACATGTGTTGATTTTCTTCCTGGAACTGTCCAGTTGGCCTAATTAATCTCTGCTTTTCCTTGTGAGGTCTAATTTGGTTTCTGGCCTCTACTAACCTCGAAATTTCACAAACGAGGTCAGAATTTTGTGTCTTTACAAGTTCTACCCCTTGGCTTGTTTAGAAATTGCCCAGTTAAATTATATGGGCAGATGCATAGGCAAAGCAACCCAATATACTTAATTTTCTCAGGCATCAATATTCCTGTACTTGTTCTTCCTTAAAATGTTCTCTCTTATCATAGGACTTTAACTTTCAGTTCACCGGGAACAAGAATCTAAAATAAACAAGGGAACAGCTAGCTGTTTGTGTAACAAACTAACAAAAAGTACTTCTCTTTTATACTTCTTTGTAGGTCAGTGATTTTTTATTTTTTTTTAACAAACAAACAAAAACCACAACAGCCGTTCCAGATCAGTTCTGTGGAAAGCAACTAGATGTTCTAGAATCAGCTGATTTTTAGATGATGTCCTGTCATTTTTGATTGCTATATTAGAAAGTGCATGAGTTGCTTTTAAAATCTATAAACATTTCTTCACTACTTTCAATTTACGAAGAAAGTAAATACAGTTTGTGTGTAAGAAGCCAAGAACTCAACTCAGCTTACTGCTATCATGTGATCTGTACTATCTGTGCAATACTGATGCAAACTACTTCAATAAATGCTGCAGCACATTTGACAAATGAAATCATTGCTAGAATTCATTGTTAAGTCACTTTACAAAGCAAACTTTGGAAATAACTTTGAAAAAAGGACAAACCATCCTCTACAACATTGTTGGTGTGTTGCTCTAATAAGCGCAAGATCTACTCTATATGAAACAAAAGCAGAATCTGAACTCAAATGATCATAAATTGCAATAAAAAAAAATACAAAATCCAGAATTTTAAAGGAAATTTGGAATCCAAAGCTTGCACATCTAAACAATCTATTAACTTCCATCTGTTCTTTCGTTTGTATCTTCCCAATATAGGGCACCCTTGAAAACTCAGCTGAATCTGTCACGTACAAATTAGCATATTTTGTATTAAGAAGCCTAATTGAAGTCCTTTAAGAACAGCCTGTCTTATTCATATTCATCTTTACCACACAGCTTTGAGGGCAAAATGGCAGAAAGGCAGGTGACTGCATAAGTGACCTATCCCTTTTTTTCTTTCAGTGTTTGAAAGAAAGAATTCTTATTTAGATATTTCCTTGTCTTTTCCTTTCATCTGTTTTTAGGAAATACTGTATAGTCATGTAATCTCTGTAATCCTAAGAATAATGAGAATTTAAAAGATTGTTCTATATTTAAAGTTAAGCTAAAAATCATTTTTTTTTCCTGAAAAAAAAAGGAAAGACAGAAAATGAGGGGAGATTTTATCAGAGTAGTCCTTTAATCTTCTCCTCTATAGAGAAAATAAAAATTAGAAAAAAAAGAAAAGAAAAGAAAAGAAAAGAAAAAGAGAAGAGAAAGAAGAAAAGAAAAGAAAAGAAAAGAAAAGAAAAGAAAAGAAAAGAAAAGAAAAGAAAAGAAAAGAAAAGAAAAGAAAAGAAAAGAAAAGAAAAGAAAAGAAAAGAAAAGAAAAGAAAAGAAAAGAAAAGAAAAGAAAAGAAAAGAAAAGAAAAGAAAAGAAAAGAAAAGAAAAGAAAAGAAAAGAAAAGAAAAGAAAAGAAAAGAAAAGAAAAGAAAAGAAAAGAAAAGAAAAGAAAAGAAAAGAAAAGAAAAGAAAAGAAAAGAAAAGAAAAGAAAAGAAAAGAAAAGAAAAGAAAAGAAAAGAAAAGAAAAGAAAAGAAAAGAAAAGAAAAGGTCTTAACTAGTTCTTCCTCCTTTTTTATCTCAGGAAGAAAAACTGACTACAAAATCCCACTCTTTGAAAGGTATTGTCTCTTATTATTATAAAGCCAATAAGGAAAAATCCATACAATATATTTTTTTTAATGATATCTACACACTTAAATATGGAGTAGGCTAAAACAGTCTCCTTTTTTATAACTTATAAAGGTAAAATTATGTTTATTTTCTACTCTTGCTAGATGACATAAAAATAGACTGGGATTGAAATTCCTGTCCTCCTTAACTGCCAGTGAATACACTTCTATTCTTACCATGTCTTGATATAGAATATCTTGATGTAACTCATCGTATTTTCTAGTACAAGTTTTCCTTGAATTGTGATTTCTGGGAATAGGAGAACAAAAAAGACGGATGGTTCCAATCTTGCCCTTATCTCATTCTGTGCCTTCTCTCAGTTATAGCTGGATATGTAAACATATGGGTATCATTGCATGAAATAATACCTGGTCAACTATTTCAACAGCTGAACATTAGTGGGGAGTAAGATTTCTATTTTTTTCCATATCTAAAATCTGGGGATGTACAACAGAATTCTATATATAAATAACTCCAAAGAGGGAAAGTCAGGAAAAAAAAAAGATTTTTTTTTCCTCACTAAATCCTATAGTTCATTCTATACACAATGCTTATGTTTCTTTCAGAAGTAACACTTTGTTTTTGAAATAACTTATATAATAAAATAACTTATGAAATAACTCTCCTGATCTTGCCCTCTTACCACACTTGGCCCATGGGGGTCATCTGAGACAAACTGAGAACAGGAGATACATCCTAGGAAGGTTGCAAATGCAAGTATATCAGCAGGGGATGTGTTGTACATCCCCAGATTTTAGAAATGGAAAAAAATAAAAATCTTACTCCCCACTAATGTTCAGCTATTGAAATACTCAGCTGTTGAAATACTTGACAGTTCATAATTATAACAGAAGCAGAATCTCAGACATGGTATTTCATCTAACCTTTGTCCACAATGCTGCAATGGTCATGACAACATAGCTTTACCCTTCCTACACAATTTAAATGAATCATTGTCAGGAGCTGTAACAAATGCCTAATATGAATTAATTTTGCATTGAACTCACCTTAGTGAAGCATCAGGTACTCTCTGAAGTGGTATGCAGTTCTTTGAGAGCAGTGAGAGGAAAGCATTAACACAGTAGGCATTGTACTTAACAGTCATAATGTACAGATTTATGGCTTTGCTATAAATATAGAAGACACAATTTATTACAGCTCACAATAATTGAGATTAATTAATTATCTGGCATGTTGGCAAATAAAAACCTCCTCATTACTATATCCAATAGGAAAATATTTTTATTTTGTAATACTGCTAGTTTCACTGAATTGTGAAATACTTTCCATTTGGGTGAACAGCAATTGATAAATGTGCTGAATGATTCTATAAGAATCATCAGTATGCTAATAAATCATTGCTTCTTCTCATCCTAATGACAATAATTTAGGATTTAAGCAAGTTAGAATGGGAACTTTAAAAAAAAAAAAAAAGAATAAAATATACTATGGCTTTATGACCCATTGTAGCAGCAGAGAGAAAAAATCAAAGAAATAGTAATTATTTCTTGTATTTCTTGTACTGTCATCTAGTCTAGTCTAGTCTAGTCTAGTCTAATCTAGTCTAATCTAATCTATCCATAACTGTAGGCCCTGAAATACTTTTGTAACAGTAGGACAATTTGATAGACTCCTTTGTTGCAGAGTTATTTCCTTCTTAAAATATGCAAGCCTAATTTTTGTCATTCTGTGTTTGTATTTTTTTCCTTTCTTCTTTTAAAACACCTCTTTGCTTTCATTCTAAAACGCTTATGCATTTTTTTAGCAATAGGAATATTTATCACCTTTATTTTACATGCAAAATAAATAAACATACAAAATATATAAATGTAATAACATAAATAAGATGTTGAAAATGAATTGAACTACTGTGGACACTAAGTCTGTATTAAGATAAAGCATTCAATGGAGTCTAAAATAAAATAACTCTTTAAATGTATTTGGACTTAACAAGAATCTGCAAAGACATGATCAAAGTGGCATAAAATGTTTAAGAGTTATAAGACAGTCTTAATGCAAGAGCTTTTTAATGAACCACAAGGTGCTAAAGATATAATCATCACGTTGATATGGGTTTTAGGGTATCACCCTTAGAGGTCCAGTAGCTCAATAAGACAGAATTTATTATATGGATTAGTATGTAAAGAAAGCAAAATGTGATCTCACTTTTAAACAATTTCACCAATTTTTCTAATAACATGCATTCTTCTATTAAAGCGGGTAAATAATTTAATTATATACATGCAAAAGTTCATAATAATACAGGTATATTGATTGTCCTTTGAAATGAATGACTAAAATTATTATTTTAAAATATACATGAAAGCTATGCTTTTTGCGACATTTTACACTTCAACTCCTACATTGTGTAAACTGTAGTTCCTCCATTAGAATTAACTATGATGTTATGTTGCCTTTTGACTGAAATTTGTTTGGAGCTTTACTTATGAGAAAATAAAGATCAGGGAGCTATAGAAAGATTTTATAAAAGTATGCATTTCATACTCAACTACTCCAATCTTGTTACAGTATCATGAGGATGTTTTATTGCTTTATGCTTTTTCCTAATGACATTCACAAACAGTTCTTTGAATACAGTTTCAGGTGTTTAATAAAGAAGTTTCATAGTTCTCTTTTATGCTATGATTTGACAATTTTTGGAGAAAAAGCTAATATTGCATTTTTTTTTAATATAAAGTATACTATAATTAGCAGAAGAGTTATTAAAGAAATTTTGTCTTTTTATTTCCAATATAAGATTGTAAATTAAATCTGCTGTTGAAATTGAATTATCAACTTAAATACATCTCCAGTTAAGATTCTTTTTAGCACATATATACTTTATGAGTGTGGAGTGGGACTGATTTTTCCAAGTGCAGTTCACCTAAAAGGCAGGAGTCTATCCTAAGGTAGCTGCCCTCAGATCTTTTTACGCTCACAGAAAGGATAGAGGCACCCCAGCAGGCAACTAATTCTGTCTTAAAACAGAGCTCTGAGGTAAAGATGGATGAGAGTGTTATCTACAGACATGCCCCAGGGGATATTCTGTAATGAGACTAATATCCCAGCAGATTTCACAACACTCTATGAAGGGCTAGACACTCCTCTAGAAAGTGATTCAGAGCATCCAAGTTAAACTTTGAAAGAGCCTTTGCCTTTCCATTGGCTTCAGTGGGATTAAAGAGACAAAAATGCGTTTTTGACAAATCCTGTCAGTTTCCACTGGATTTATAAGGTAGACTTGGTGACGGGTTTATAGTAGATACCTTAAATTAATTATAAAATAAATAATAATAGTAATAATAAATAAATAATAATAATAACAATTAAAAAAATAAAATTAGGGGACGAATTCTTACCACAGTTCTTGCTTAGGGAATGTTAGCACTCCAACAGGGTTTCGTTTGTTTGTTTGTTTGTTTTCCTATAAATAAGAATTGCTGAGTTGAGTCATCAGCTGTAAATTGTAGTTTAAATTTAAGCAGAAACTCTGCCTTAAAAGTCTTCCTTAAAATAAAATAATAAATAAAATAAAATAAAATAAATAAAATAAAATAAAATAAAATAAAATAAAATAAAATAAAATAAAAAATAAAATAGTAAAATAAAATAAAATAATAAAATAATAAAATAAAATAAAATAAAATAAATAAAATAAAATAAAATAAAATAAAATAAAATAAAATAAAATAAAATAAAATAAAATAAAATAAAATAAAATAATAAAATTAAAATGCAACAGCTCTGTTCTGTTCCATATATGGATCAGCATAACCTCTGCAGATTCCAGGAAAACTAATTTTAAAAATAGGAAACATCATGAAGTGAAAAGCAACGGCTCAAAATAAATGGTAGGAAAATTATAGGAAAATGTTCTGTATGGGGCAAAAAAAAGCACTACTCTCTTCCTCCATTGATTTAAAATTAGAATTTTGCATCAGACTTTCAGTTGTATTCTATAAATCCATTTATTGAGAAACTGTCAGTTCCCTCACTGATCCGTTTGAACTTTCCAACTACCATAAAGTAAGGTGAAGAATACCTTGGTTACTTTATGGGATGCAAAAGAAATTGCTTAGATCTCACTGTGATAATTTCATTTCCTGAAGTTGCATTTTTTGAATGCTATAGGAAAAAATAATAATAATAAAGACCCATAAAAAAAGAAAAGAAAATGGAAAAGGAGAGGAAAAATAATTACAAATAGAAGTGAAAAAGTCATGGGTAAAATACTGCTTACAATGTACTTTTTAGATGCTCAAAGTCACCCAAAGGGCAAAGTGACTTTTATTCTATTTAGCAAAGATATCACCTGAGACAAAGACTCTTCCTTGGTTGGTTGCAAAGACAGGAATAAGTGTCAGCAATTCTATAATTGTGAAAAACAAAATGAAACAAAACAAAATGACAGCCTTAATTCAATTCCAGAACAGTGCCATAAAACTGGACATAGTCTGATCATCTAGTCATGTCAATATACATTAATATAACACTGTTATGTTCTTAGTTATATAACCTTAGCTCTTTGTATAGCAAAATTAAGATTTTAAAACAACAGCAACAACAAAAAAAAGGAACCAAAATCTACATGACAGTTTACTTAACACCTTCCATAAATTTCATACTTGTTATCTATTAAAAAATAAGAATGGGTTTGGACTTCTGATAATATGGCTTAATGAAATCAATGCATTCAGCTAATTACCTTAGTTTATGATGTTGCCTATGTTTTTCAAATATTTGAAGTTGCATCCTGTTGCTTTTCTATGGGCTTATATTCTATTCCTATATTCTTTTTCTTTAGGAGTTCTGCACTATATGCTTTTGTTGTTGTTGTTGTTTGCATTAACTCAGCAGGAGGGACTCCAAAATATGCGTATGCAAAATCTGTGTAGCACAGCTGGATATGATCCCTCTTCACTGTTACATGATACTGTTCCATTTTACATGATGGAAACAATAACTCCCGTGTAATTTTTATTTATTTATTTATTTATTTACCATTTATTATTATTATTATTATTATTATTATTGTTGTTGTTGTTATTGTTAATGTTAATATTAATATTATAAGAGAAAAGAGAAATAAAGCTAATTGCAGGAAAGCATTACTGAAAATATTAAATAAGAGAGCTGTGGTTAGTAAATGTGACTGTGCAACTTTCTTTCTGGGAAGATGTATTGCATCCTAGTAAAGGAACTGCCTCCTGTACAGAAGGAAGCCTCTGGAAAAACACACTAAATAGAAACTGTTCTAATGAATTGGTATTTCTCATACATCCAAGTGATGAATTCTGTCAGTTCTGCAATATAGGGCTTACTCAGATATATTTGATTAACCTACCACTGCAATGGTGGGCTAATCTAATTTTCCATCTGTGAAAATTAGCTCAAGTCTGAAGCACCATTGCTACATGTTTTGTGATGCAGCTTGTCAGACACAACTTGACTCTGCCCAGTCCCAGATTGTATGAGAAAAACATGTGATGTTTATCATGTAATGAGAAGTGCCATCTTACTCAACGAAGAAATAGTCTGTACTCATCTCCCTACTTACATAATGGGGAACAAGGATTTTTACAGATCTCAGCCCTTTCCACGCTGCATAATAGGAATCTCACTTCTTAAAAATGCTAGTAATAGCTTATGATTAAGCTGAAAATGTCTGAGAGCTCCCTTATTGAAGTAATCTATTCCTGTTAAAGGAAATAAACAGTTGTACCTATGTGTCTGTGTGTGTATAAATATATCCATGTAAGCACATACACACACAAAAATAGAATGGCAGAAATAATATTTGGAAAACAAACAAACAAAAAGAGTTTTACCATAATTACTACAAAATTCTGAATCCTTGCACAAATAAATTTCCTGACAGGTTTGGTATTCAGGAATTGCCCTGAGTGTATGGCTTACAAGAGGGCTGAGTTCCAGTTAAAGTTACCTAGTAGAATATGTGTTACTGTAGATCCTTCCCTCTATTTCTTCCCATTCCTGACCCCAGACTGCTTCTTTAAAGTGAAACCACCTAATGATTCAATTTCTGTTCTTTCTACAAGCAAACATAACAAATATTTTGCATATATTTTTATGTAAAATAATTTATTCAGCCTAGTACATTAATAATAATAATAATAAAAGAGCACATTCAGCTACTTCAGAATTTGTCTTTTTTTTTTTAATCTGTTTCTTTCTTGACATATTGGTAATAGGCAGTAGGAAGTATAATTATTCCAGTACTTCTGTGTCCCAGGACTTGGATATATTATGCTACAGTAGATGTTAGCTGACAGATATTCTTGGGAAAAATGGCAAATTTTCTACCTTCCCTCCCAAAAGATGAAATATTTTCAATGACTGTAGAATATGGTCATCAGCTGTTAAAATATGATGAGAAATAAGGGCAGTTTAATGTCATTCATTCATTCATTCATTCATTCATTCATTCATTCATTCATTCATATTTGTGAACATCAATCTTTGCTGCAGATGTGTGATCTGTCTTTTCCACAAAGGGACAGCAGAGCTCAGATATTAGAGTCAGCTAACTGTACAGTTTTTTGTTTGTTTGTTTGTTTGTTTTTTGTTTTTCTAGCATTTTTCTATCACAGACTCTTGAGTCTGGAGCCTCCTTAGTTCTTATTCTTATACTCTGCTATGATGTAGAGGTACAACTTTGTATAGACTGGTGTTCATATTATTAATCTTAGGATATTGAGTCTTATGCAGATTATTTTACCCCCAGAGTTGTGAGAAAAATCTCAATAATTTTCTTCAGACAGGATCTTCTGTGAAGCTATTTTATTTGCGATTGCAATGGCGGGCATCCTGCCAAGTAGGAGCGCATTATAGTAAACAAATCATAACCTTTTATTCCCTATTACCTGACACCTGATCACCTCCCCTGTTTCCTCATTGGCTGAGTACTACAGGTTCACAAGCTACTCGATGCTCCTCTATACCATATATGTACAATTTTTCTTTTTTCAACCCTTTAATTTCTCCTTTTTCCCCTTTTTTCCCCTTTCTTATGTTCTGAGAACCTGTGATCTTTGTTTTACTGTTCCCACACTGCTCATCCTGTTTTTCTCAAGCTTCCACCTTATTTTGGAACAGTGAGGCCTTCTACTGTCCACTTATCTACTTAGCATTTCTCCTTATTATGACTACACAGCTACCTTGGAATACCGAAAAGTAGTTCTCTACTGCAAAAACACAACTTAGTTTCTCACAGAGTGAAGTCCTTATCCATCTCTCTGTTTCTTAGAGACAAAAGAGAGTTTAGAGGCATGAATTAAGAGGCTGACTTGTATTTTAGATGACAGTTGCCAAAACCTTGAAAAACTTTTAATTTTGTAGTTAGTTAATAGTAATCCTGTTCTTTCTCTATTTCTATTTGTATCTTTTTCTTCAAATAGCTGGGCACCTAGTTCGTATCATTCTTAAGTGGTCATAAACTTGTTTATACAAGCTTCACGTTTTGTCACTTTATCTTTGGCTTTCTAACACTATGTTAGTTAACACTGACATGTCTACCAAAGATCAATTTAAAATTTGAAATGTATCATTGCTTTCTGCTTAGTTGCCCTGTCATCTTCTGTACCATTACATCTAATTTGGAGGATGGGGACGGCACATGAGAAGAGAGAGGTATTTCCCTAGGGATGTTGTGATTTTCTTGATGACACTGAACACATACTTCTGGGGTGGGAATACTGAGGGAATTAGGCATCCACACACTTCTTATAAGCTCTCTTGTACACTATGTTTTACTAAGACTTGTACTGGTTGTTACAGTGTGTAGGATTCCTCTCACATTAATTTAGCCATATGGATGTTTAACCTGACAGGTAGTGGAGGGTGCAATGCAGTCAAGTGAGATATAGACAAACCTGGGGAGAGACTTGTCTCATCTTATGATATATAACATTGCCTAAATGTGATTTTCATACAGGCAGGATATCCTGGGTTCTATATACTTTTGAGTTTTGGTATTCTGTGCCTCTTCTGCTTCCCTGTCTTTGTGTCATCATTCAGGTTTTTTCCTGTGGTTTTTAGTATACTGCAACTCCCTATAAAATTCAACTTCTCAAAGTACAGTGCAACTGCCCATTCTTTATCAGCTTCTTTTTGGTCATACTTCAATTGTTCAGCTAATAGTCATTTATTGGTTAAATTGGAATCTCACTGAAACTTTTTTTGCACATGTCTATTACGGTTGGGTCTTCTATCAGATACTCAGATCTTCATTGGCGTATTTATCTCTAAGTTTGTCTCCTTACCTACATGTAACTACCCCGGTAGCAATGCAATCTGGCTGCAACCCAGATCCAAAAGGAAAGATTTTTCAGCCCAGCTGTCATGCGGAACATGATATAGGTTGCATCTGAGTGTTTTTTTTGTTTTTGTTTTTGTTTTTTAATTACCAAATAAGAAGGTTACATATCCTACCTAGTATTTACACTGTAAAACATGTAACAGGAAACAGGAAAAGTATAGAAAATAGTCAAGTAGAAAGAACTTGATGGAATTACTGGAAAATAAAAAGAAATAAAAAATAATTTGGTAAATGTACACAAAGAGAGTCTGGACAAACAATTAAAGAATACATTAAAAGTAGACCAAACCTTATCTAAATATTAAACTCTACAATACACGGAGAGAACACTGTATGTTTGCCCCAAGGGAAATGGGTTAACAGATCTACATTGCATTTAGAGCTGTTACAAACTTTTCTCTGTTGTTGATTCTGGATGATTCATGGACTTAGAATGGAATTACTGAAAACAACCCTTTAAAAAAAATCATTCTATCTCATACAAAAATCTAATTATGCTGCATAGTATTAATTTAATTTAGCTGTCAAAGTAAAGCTGATCTATATTTGATTTATTTTTTTTCCCTAAGCAATTTTTGTGACAATAAACTAAACTAACTAATAAACTAACTAAAGACTTAACTGTTGTCAAACAATTTTGAAAATCTTACTATTCTTTATGATCAGCAACAATTGAAAACCAAAATCCACTTTTTGGTGACAAGCAAACAACTTTCTAGCCTAGACAGTAATAGTGTAGGACAAGCTGCAGCAGTAACCTCCAAATGATAGTTTTGTCTTGATGTCATTTAAGAGCTTGAATCCTCTGAGTGGAACATAAATAGTGGCAGTAAATGTTGTCTTGTGATGTGGCTGTGAAGAGGTCAGCTAGCACATCTATTCATTTCAAATTGCTTCCACTGACACCAGACCTGTCCCTTTCTCACCACAGAGGGAGATGAAAAGGAATAATGAATGAACTAAAAATAGAGCAGTGAAACAATTTAGAATGACCTGTTAGAAAGTCACAGAGAAGAAAGAGGAAACCATCTGGATGTTTTCTTAGCAGCAACCTGAGGTGACATCTTGCCCCTGTGGAAAACATGGATTCTTTCCACTGTCCTCACTGGAAACAGAATTTCTTTTTTCTCAATTTTGGAATTCTTCTCATTATTTTTTCTCCTCACTGCTGCTGACTTGATATTTACCTCTCTAAATGCAAAATTAAATAAGTCTAATTAAATAGAAGGCTGGCTTTTCCTAATAAGAAAAAGGATGAGATTATAAATTCATCAGGGTGAAAATACATGCTACTATGAAGAACTTAGATGAAGGTAGTGGTGACAGATCTATAAATGAAATATTTTTTTATCCAGTTGTTACTGAGAAGGAGGCAAATATAGCAAAGGGACAGGGAGACCTGAGTTCACATATGACGTATTTTGGAAATTATAAATAAGTCTAAAGCAAAGCAAGACGCTTGAGAGGTTAGAATCTGATTTACCTTTTATAACATATTGAAATCTAATATTGAAACCCACTGAGAGTAAGAAGAAAGGGGAAAATGAATTTTTATTTACAGTGAAAAACATTCCAAAAATTTAGTGAAAAAAAGGACAAACCTGTATAAGTTCAGTTCAGAATAGTTAAATATGGGACAGCCTCTGATTTCAATTGGAGTTATAACAGCACTTTAAGTCTTTTTTACATTTAGATTTCTGACAAGTATGTGAATAAGATATGAAATTTAGAAGTCACACCAGTGGGTCATGGTACACCAGTAGGAACACCTGTTTCAGAGTACGTTTACATTCCTGTCAGAAATGTTTTCTTAATAAGAGCTCATTTCATCACTGCTAACATTAAACACTGTCA
The DNA here is from genome assembly GCF_040182565.1 of Anser cygnoides. Taxonomy (NCBI): domain Eukaryota; kingdom Metazoa; phylum Chordata; class Aves; order Anseriformes; family Anatidae; genus Anser; species Anser cygnoides. The sequence continues at coordinate 25,938,863 of NC_089873.1, forward strand.
AACCAAGTGCATGGGCTGAGTAATAACCAAAATAAAGAACATAAACTGTTCATGAAATAGCATCTGAGAAGTATCAGGGAATTGGGCTAAATCCAGCAGCCCAAAAGAGGCAAGGATGCAGCAGATCCATTCCCCTGATCCATGCTGAGTGGAGGGGAGGGATCCTATTCCTTTAACCTACTGCAATACTCCTCCTAGTGCAGCCCAGGATGCTGGTAGCCTACCTTGTCATGCAAGCAGAAATAGTCCTTTAGTTTTTCCAGAAACTGAAATTGTGCACTCTTGTAATACACCACACCTTTCAAGTGGAAAAAAAAAAAAAAAAAAAAAAAAAAAAGACAACTGATGTTAGAAAGGGGAGAAAGAAGGAAAGAAAATCTGAACATACTGTCCACAGTATTATTCTGCCTCAAGACTTATTGGCAGTCCTTTTCAAACAACTTTATTTTTCTAGTTGTGCTTTTTCTGTATTCTCAAGAAATGTCAAATTTATTCATGCTAGTGAAATCTAGGTATCAAAATGAAGATAATCTAAGAGTTTAGAATCTCTCAAGGTTTAAAAACATAGCTAAGAGCACAGCTACTATTGTGCAGTAAGTTGTTCCAGCATACTGCAAGTCTAGTCACTCATTGAGAAAAATGTGGGAAGGTAACATGTATAATTGTTTGCAAGAATAGGACAAGGTTGTCCACAGTAATACATTCAGATGTGTGCATAATTTGTGGTGGCTGCAAGGCTATGAAGCAACTCCAGTGCAACCAAGTTTTAAGTCAAGGCAATAATATTTCTCATGTGACATCCACAGGAATAAATTGGGCCCAAAGTGTCAGCTTAAGTGTTTGTGACTAACATGGGAAATTTAAGAATTATAAAACCCCTCAAACCATGGAAAAGAAATTATGGCTCTCAGGCAGGGTATTTGATATTTAATTTTGCTCTGCTGTGCATCTAGAGACAACACTTTTTTTTTTTTCTTTCTCTTGGCTCTGAAGAATTTTTCAATGGCATCAAGCTGCTATTACTGCTTCTAAACACCTACAAAATCATAATAATCATAATAATAATAAAAATAGCAAAGTATCTATTTTGCCTTCCTCTAGGGAACTTACCTTCTCTGACAGCAGGAAAGTGTAGAACCAGCTGTAAAGTTAGCAAAAGCTTAAGAATTATCTGACTCAGACAAGAAAGTTGCTATTAGCTATTTGACACTTAAGAAAAAGACAGAAGACCCCACCAGCACCTAAGCCCTTCAGTTTCTAGAAATTGGTCCCACTGGAAGCATGTACTTGATGTTAAAAGATGACCTCTGCTCTGTGTTTTGGGGGAGTGAAAAAGAAAACAAAGCATCTGCTCAAGCAGTGTACTTGGAGAAATATATATATATATATATATATTTGGTCCAAAATGAATTAATAAAATTAATTGTGGAGGTAAGCAAGGAATGATCTAATCATGGCGTAAACTAGTATAATTTCCCATCCATTCTCACTTCAATATTTTTATCACTTAATTCTTAATTTTAATATGCTTTGATTTTCTTCTCATTTATAATGGACCGTAGAATCACAAAACATGGAATTATAGAATATCCCAAGTTGGAAGGGACCCATAAGGATCATCGAGTCCAACTCCTGGCACCACACAGGTCTACTGAAAATTTCAGACCATATGACAACTGTGCAGTCCAAACACTTCCTGAACTCCGACAGGCTTGGTGCCATGACTACGTCCCTGGGGAGACTGTTCCAGTGTGTGACAACTCTCTCAGTGAAGAACCTCTTCCTGATATCCAGCCTGAACATCCCCTGTTGCAGCTTGACACCATTCCTGTGGGTCCTACCACTGGTCACTAAAGAGAATAGATCAGCACCTGTCCCTCCGTTCCCTCTCGTGAGGAAGCTGTAGACCGTGATGAGGTCTCCCCTCAGCCTTCTCTTTTCCAGACTGAACAGGCCAAGTGACCTCAGCTGCTCCTCATACGTCTTCCCCTCTAGACCCTTCACCATCTTCGTTGCCCTCCTCTGGACACTCTCCAACAGTTTCACATTCCTGCCCAGAACTGTACACAGTACTTGAGGTGAGGCCGCAGTGATGGAGAGGCCATCATGACAGTGAGGCTGACATTACAAATGTCAATCTTATGATAGTTTTATAGAATGAGGAAGGAGAAAAGACTTGGAAACAAGCTAAGTAATTCACACTGGCAAAGTTTCAGGTGAGATCTTGTCACACTAATTCATTAACAATTTTGTACAAGATTACAGTACGTGCAAACATTTTAATTTGAAGATCAAAGACACATTGCCAAAAGTGAAGAGATTTTCAGCTAGAAGTTTAAAAAGTATACTGGAAATGCTGATTTTAAATATACTTTGAGAAACAATTCAAAAGAGGCAGAGAAGTGCTGCATGATTTCTTGTGTGTTGTTTGTTTGATTGCTTGTTTTCTAACTTAATTTCACTGAGACTTTACTTGTGGCCTATTCATGAACTGCATGAGCATGAGGAAGAAAAGGTTTACGAGTTATAATGCATTTAGCCTCATGCATCCTGCCACCACGGATGAAGGTGTGTTATAAGTTAAATCACGGTGGCCAAGTTCAGCAAAGCAGTGTAGGTGTCCTTCAGTTCAGATACTCAAGATGATGTTTCTCAGCAGTGTGGGAAAATGATAGTAGAAATATCAAAGTGGATATCGATGTTATGCAAATACCTAGCCATCTGTGTCTGCTCAAAATCCTGTTGAAAGGAATGAAAACAACTCAATTCACTTACAAGACCATATAGAATCTTAAGCTATCAGAAATCAGGACTGCACGTAGCTCTCTGTCTTGGAAAGTTTTTACTTAAGTGTCCTCAGGTAAATTTCTGACATAAAGGGCTTTTCTGAGTAAAGAATGTGTGAAGTACTGTAAGGATTCAAACATTTAAGTTCTATATTCTTGCTAAAAAAAATAGTATCATAGTTACTGACATCCACCTCCACTAAGAGGGGTTAGCTTCCCAGTTTTTTGTGTTAAAATGAGAAGAATAAAAAATATATCCTTAGTAAATCTAGGCTTCTAAAAACAAAGTACATTAAAGCAAAGGTGAGTTGTAATGGCTGCATATTGTCAAAAAGAAAAGTATCCTTGCACAATATTAAAATCAGTTATATTTGAAGAAAGAAGCAAACATGATGTAGTGCATTTGCAATATCCAGTATATACTACTAAATACTATGCATCTTCTGTTTTTGTGCATAAATACAAATTAAAGACTCTGACTCAGCAAAGCTAGAATATATTGGATATATTACTAGTGGATAAATTAGATGATAAGTGCCAGTAACATAACAGACATATTTTTATATTTCTAATAACTTCATAAATTAGGGAAAATTTACAGTCAAATACTTTAGGAAAACAAACCTACAAACAGACAAAAACCAAGAACATACAAAAGTACAAAGAAGAACATGTATAAAAGTACAAGTGTCAATACTTTCATGTCTTTTTGTTTGGTTTCTCAACATTTTTTTTACATTAGGCAATTCAAATATTAGAGTAAGGATGAATCAGTGGGCTTTCTTTCTCTGTTCCTATGACAAAAAGGGAATGGTAGGACAATGCATGCTTCAACCGGTTCATGGGTTATAAACATGCTGAGACAAAACAGCTTGATTATTGGCATCACTGCTTGGCTTAGCATATTGAATTACGTCATAATTCTTAGGATGATACTGGTGAGTTTTGGCAGAGCTGTGCAGTAGTGAGGCTTGCAGACGTTACAGAGGATGTGACCTTGCCACAGATCACCTCATCTTTTATTGTAGGATCTGTGTATACAAGCAGAGGCGATATCCTACATGTAAGATGTGTAATTGTTTAGCTGAATGATGGCTGTGTAATATCCACAACTCTTCTATGATGCATACAGTTGAAATAAAAAACAACAAAATAAATGGGCAAATACAGAGTGCAGAGAGAAGAAAGAACTTTTTGTTTGTTTGTTTTACTGGTTAGGTATGAGATATAAAGCAGAGGATAAGGACTACATTTTAAAGGTGAGCGGGACCTGATAAGATGAAGGCCAGTGTTAGATCATGTCAGATAGATACCACAGCATTTATAAGAATCCAGTGCCTATTTTCTCCATTCTTCATCTGGAAACCAAACAACTTGTAAATCAACAAGAGACGAGTCCATTACAGAAAAAATGTGAGGAAAAAAAAAAAAAAGTGTACTTGGAGACATAATCCTGAAGATGTGAAACATATGAAGAAGGTAGGAAAAGCAGAGAAGGAAGCATCTTTGTAGTGTGACTGTACACGTATTACTGCATTCTGAACTGAAATATATTTGAGTACATTCAATGGAAAGGCTAAGAAAGTCACAGTAACCACAAGTCACACAGTGACTTAAACAGAAAAGAAAATTGGGAGACTCAGAGCTGGGGCTTGGTAGGTAAAAAATATGTTGTGAGGATGACTGGATGAAGAGTTGCAAACCATAGGATTGTGAAGCAAGAATCTTAGTAATTTCAATATCCTCATCTGTGTTTCTAACAGCTTCCATTATGGGATTTTTAAAGCTTCATATTTACAACCAAATTACAACCCATATTACTTTTTAAATTTACAAACCTTTGGGGGATTTTTGTCTTTGCTTTTTTCTCTTTATCTCTGCCAGTTGGGCAACAACAACTGGATAGAAAATGTCAGTATTTAATATATGTTACTTTTGGATTCTCATGTCCATTTTCTCTGGTGATGGGTTCATAACACAAAGTTTAATTATTTTTAGCCAAAATCATGTCATTTAAAAACATTTTTAGCATAGATTAGATTAGTAAATTTTGTGTGTGTTCATAAACTTTTACTGTCTGAACTTTTGATCTTAGTAAGAATATACTGATACTCAACCAAATTTATTTTAGCACACACAGAACATTGCTATTATGCTCACAATAGATAGAACATTTCTTTTCTAGTGTCCAGCTACCTGTAATATTCAATTTTCATCTACAGTTTCATTATTTTTCTATACCAATTCCATACACTTACTTCCCTTCTTTCACCCAAACCAAACTTCAACTATTTTGTCAGTCATTTCATGAAGACACTACATTTTTTCTTTACTAATGTATATTCTTACCATGCTACAGAGTAGCTAGGAGACTAGGAAAGTCCCAAATTGAGCTTTTTCATCACAAATGGTCCTTTTAGTTGTTTATATATTTGTGTATTAATATAGATACACATGTATGGGTAAATCCATGTAAATGAGTATAAATATTTTTCTCCCTAGGATCTTTGGTTTAATGACGGATATACAGTCCTTTCAGAAACTCAGGTTATAGACTTAAAATGGGTTTGTAAGGTTACATGTATAATATTGTAGAAGGTCAGGTTTTACACATAAGGATTTTCAGAGATTTATTATTTTATATTTTTTTAGCTATTATCCCCCCAAAATGTATTGTTTTCTCTGTTCATTTAAGATTCTACTGAAACATAATGCTACATGTCATTCTTATTCCCCCTTATCAGCTGAATGAAGTCTGACTAAGCTGGAAAGACAATTTTTCCAGTTGGAAACTGAAGAAAAAATGAAACAAAACCATGATTTGTTGTTCAGCTTCCAGGTTACCTAAAATATATATCTAAACTGAGTAATATCAGCTGATTGTGAACTGGCTGATATTCAAAAATATACATTCTTAGAATTTAGCTAGCTACACAAAAGCAGGTTGTTTTCAGTCTGTTATGTAGGTTACAGGCTCTGTGGCGCTCTTATCAGAAAAGGCACTTGCAAATTGTTTACAATTATCTATTTCACAGCATAGACTTTTACATTTTTGTGTGTTTAATTCAAGTGCAACGGTAATGCAGAAGCTACAAATCTAAGTACTCACTCATAGGATCCTAGCTTCAATTTGATATACTCTGAAACTTGCAGTGGTTTTAATGCATGCGCAAATTCCCTGTTTTCTGTTGATCTCTGCTTAGCATTCTACAAAACTCAGTGCACTCACATTGTAGTGAAGTCTGAATTCATTATCAAAACCTCTCAAGTCAAACACAGTGATGCTAGTTTAAAGTTTAGACATATCTGTGGTTTGGCACCTGTGATTTTATGATCAGTTTTATCCAAAGGAAATGTCACATATGCTTTTCATTTTATCTTCTCACTTTTAAGACAAACAAACAAAACCTTAATTTGAACACGGGTAGAGTGGAACTTCAATTTAAATGACTGAGACTGGGATTTTTGACCCATAAGTTTGATTACAGGTTTGCAATAAAAATATTTTTCAAGTGTTAGGAAAAAAAAAAAAAAGGCTAAATGTAAATATGGATCAGTACAAGTATTAACTAAGGTTTCAGTTCTCAGATCTGCCTTAAAGGTAAATAAAGTTTTATAGATTGCACTGGAAATCTGTCTAAATTACATTACCTTGATCTTTCTCATATTTGATCAGGTTATCAGGTTATTGGTTTTACTTACTAGCACCAAATAATAGAGAGGAGTATTGTGTGACCACTTAAATGACGCTTTTTCAGTTATAACAATGACAAATGTTTCTGGATGAAAACTAAGCAAAGCCAAATCAAACCGAAAAGCCTGGTAATACTTCACTACAAGGGTCACTGATGATAAGATAATAAGGCTTCATCTTAAAGGAAAAACATCTGTTTCCTTCCTCATTATTCACCACCAAAGGAAGATGAAGATTTTAATCCTAAATCAGTGAAAGAGAAACTAGTAGTCAGAGAAAACAGGGGCATTTATAAATATATTCAAAATGGATATTGGATCAGAGAACAAATTATGAAAAATAGTTTTCAATATAATATTTATAAACACAGACACACACAAAGAATGTGCTGTGTAAAGTAGAAATGAGTGGATTTTTAGAGACATAATTTTCTCTAAGGAAAATATGTATATGCTTTAACAATTATAATAGGATAATATTTTACATTTATTTGAAAACTTTGAAAAATCTTGATACAGAATATGTTTTTTGGTGATAGTAAAGGAAAGGCATGCAGGAAAAAAAAATAAGAGGAATGGAAATAGATATGGAGAGCAGGTGTCTCATTTTCTGCAGGTGGTGCAAGAAAATAAAATTATTAAAAATTACTGTTATAATGGTGTCTTATACAGGCAAGCTATAAAAGGTCTGTGGTTAAAAAAGGTGATTCATGAAACAAATATTGACTACTCTACATGAGCACTTTAAATCCTAGGATGGAAACAAATATGTGAGGATATTTTGTTCTTTTCTGCTCCAATGAAAGCAATTGTGTAACAGGAAAATGAGTTGGTGCTACTCTTACTAACTTTAGCTGGAAGTCGAACTTTCACTGCATGTAGAAAAGTGGTTATCCAGGAAAAACTTCTTAATTTTATGAAGTCAAGGAAATGTACTCACTTTAACAAAACTCAGTCTGTCCAGAAAACTGGAAAAACAGTCCAGACTCCAGGGATCATCATATGGTACAAGCTGGCATAAAAATTTGAACAGCGACTAATTTGTTGGACAAAGAAATTGTAGCAGCATTCACCATAAATTCAATTGTAGCATGGGAATCAGATGAAACAAATAAAGTAACAAAACCAGACAATATCTATTGGGCTGTCTTGTGTTCACTTCTAGAATGTCAATATGAGTGTACACATTGGGAATATAAGAAAGTCCCTCACAAACTCTAAGGAGCTCATGGTCTAAAAGGATAAGGTAGCAAAGTATTGTATCCACTCCTACTCTACTGATAAGAATCAGAGGCACAGTACTATTAAGGCTGTGTTCCAGGCAGTTCAAACACTTGTTAAAATGGTTGTATCAAAACATATGTCTGCGAGAGGAATCTATACAGCTCATTCTCCAACACTGCCTAAACCTAAAAGAATAGCAACATCCTTATTCTAATACACTGAGGTGCACAACACACACCAAAACCATACTGGTCTGGAAAGATTGTCTCCTATGATCCATGTATCCCATGCAGTAATACAGAATTCATGCACTTTTCTACCCAAATTGCCCTTCAGGCTGTGTAACAGAAGAGTAATAAAACCAGACTCATTCAAGAACTCAGGGAGAGGAAGAACTGCTGTTCACAGCCCACCTTGTAATTTGTCAGGTGACACTGAAGAAGGTAGGTGGCTCCTCAGCACCCAGTGAAGCCAGAGCTGTCACATCTGAGGTTACATATACAGAAGTGGAGAAGCCTCTCTTGGAAAACGAGGGTTGCTGCAGCACTGCTGAATATGTAAGCTCAGATGTGACATCTCTGGCTTCTCTCCGAAAGAAATGCAGAAGCCACATTGCCAGTCACAGGTGAACAGGCCTAGTTGCCAAAGGCTGCCCTAAGCACCAGACCTTGGTTCATTTCCATCTCACACCCCACTTCTATTAATGCTTTCATGATATGAAATGCATAAATAAATAGCAGACATTCAAACAAAAGCAGTCCATGTTAAAAAAAAAAAAAAAAGGAAATGGAAATGGAAATGGAAAGGGAAATGGAAATGGAAATGAAAATGGAAATGGAAATGGGACAGGGAAAGGGACAGGGAAATGGGACAGGGGAAGGGGACAGGGGAAGGGGACAGGGGAAGGGGACAGGGGAAGAGGAAGAGGAAGGGGAAAGGGGAAGGGGAAAGGGGAAGGGGAAAGGGGAAGGGGAAAGGGGAAGGGGAAAGGGGAAGGGGAAGGGGAAGGGGAAGGGGAAGGGGAAGGGGAAGGGGAAGGGAAAGGGGAAAGGGGAAGGGGAAGGGGAAAGGGGAAGGGGAAGGGGAAGGGGAAGGGGAAGGGGAAGGGGAAGGGGAAGGGGAAGGGGAAGGGGAAGGGGAAGGGGAAGGGGAAGGGGAAGGGAAGGGGAAGGGGAAAGGGGAAAGGGGAAGGGAAGGGGAAAGGGGAAGGGGAAGGGGAAGGGGAAGGGGAAGGGGAAGGGGAAGGGGAAGGGGAAGGGGAAGGGGAAGGGGAAGGGGAAGGGAAGGGAAGGGGAAGGGGAAGGGGAAGGGGAAGGGGAAGGGGAAGGGGAAGGGGAGGGGGAGGGGGAGGGGGGAGGGGGAGGGGGAGGGGGAGTCGAGGGGAGGGGGATGGGTGGGGAGGGGGAGGGGAGGGGGAGGGGAGGGGGAGGGGAGGGGAGGGGAGGGGAGGGGGGGAGGGGAGGGGGAGGGGGAGGGGGAGGGGGAGGGGGGGGAGGGGAGGGGAGGGGAGGGGAGGGGAGGGGAGGGGAGGGGAGGGGAGGGGGAGGGGAGGGGGAGGGGAGGGGAGGGGAGGGGAGGGGAGGGGAGGGGAGGGGAGGGGAGGGGAGGGGAGGGGAGGGGAGGGGAGGGGAGGGGAGGGGAGGGGAGGGAAGGGAAGGGAAGGGAAGGGAAGGGAAGGGAAGGGAAGGGAAGGGAAGGGAAGGGAAGGGAAGGGAAGGGAAGGGAAGGGAAGGGAAGGGAAGGGAAGGGAAGGGAAGGGAAGGAAGGGAAGGGAAGGAAGGGAAGGGAAGGGAAGGGAAGGGAAGGGAAGGGAAGGGAAGGGAAGGGAAGGGAAGGGAAGGGAAGGGAAGGGAAGGGAAGGGAAGGGAAGGGAAGGGAAGGGAAGGGAAGGGAAGGGAAGGGAAGGGAAGGGAAGGGAAGGGAAGGGAAGGGAAGGGAAGGAAGGGAAGGGAAGGGAAGGGAAGGAAGGGAAGGGAAGGGGGAAGGGAAGGGAAGGGAAGGGAAGGGAAGGGAAGGGAGGGAAGGGAAGGGAAGGAAAGGAAAGGAAAGGAAAGGAAAGGAAAGGAAAGGAAAGGAAAGGAAAGGAAAGGAAAGGAAAGGAAAGGAAAGGAAAGGAAAGGAAAGGAAAGGAAAGGAAAGGAAAGGAAAGGAAAGGAAAGGAAAGGAAAGGAAAGAAAGGAAAGGAAAGGAAAAAGGAAAAAAGAAACGCAACAGGAGCTTTGTTTTTCACTATATACAATAAACTAGGATTCATTTCAAAGTATATTTTTCATAAAATCCTCTAGCTTTGCCTGTGAATGTATGGCTTCTTGACCTTTTATCTCACTGAGAAAGAATTAGGTCAAGCCAAGTGAGAAGAAGTTTAAGAATAAAACTTATCAGCTACAAAAGAAGGTTAAACCTCCCTTCCTGACCTTTGACAAAATATTTTTGGAATGGGCATTTCTATGAATTGCTAGTGCTAGTTAAAAAAAAATAAAATATATATATATATATAATAAATAAAATAAATCTGTCTGGATTTGAACACATCCAGTGGTCCAGATATAGCAGAAAAAAAAGATGAATCTAGGGCAAGTGCTTTCTGTGTGAGTGTTGATCTTGAATAACTTTACCCTGTGATGCTTTGTGTGACATGATACAGCTCAGCATGAGCTCATGAGTGATCAAGAGTATTTAATCACATGTAACAGGACAGGCAAAGATAAACTGGAACAAATGAAAAGAAGTATTAAGTACAGTAATCAAGATCTGTGATTTGAGGCTGCCTTGATTGTGTCAGCTTAATGCTTCAAAAGTGCATTTTTTTAATTTCATGTAAAGCAAGTAAATTTGTATGTTGATTTGCCAGGAAGTCTATTAATTCTAAAAAGTCTGTGACAGTATTCATGCAACATATGTCAAGATTTCATGTTCACTTACTTCTAGGGAGTCTTATACATTTCAGACTTGCATTTCTGCCCTTGAAATTAAATGGATATGCCTCTCTCTCAGATTTATATAGGATTGAAGTTCCTATTAGTTCCAAATGAAACAAACAAAAAAACCCAATATTTGGGAATTTTCAGAATAATCTACATTGTTTTCCTTTATGTATGGTTTCCAGGAAAGCAAGTTGATGAAAGAAGGAGGAAAAGGGGAACGGCTCAGTTGTGCATGTGTGCCTGAAAGGAGAGAAATTGCTTCATGCTCATGGCAACTCTGGGGACACGCAGCTATGATAATTTCATTACTTAATGGAATGGATTGGCAATTCTTTTCTTCCAAAAGACAGTAACTCAAAATGATCTGCAAGACTTCTACATTTTCTTTTACTGCATTTTTAAATATTTTATTTATGCCATAAAAATATATTAAATAGAAATTGAAATGAGGAAGCTGATGAAGATTTTTTTTTATAAGTAATTATTAAATTCTAATTCAAATACTTTGGTTATGCCATTTCTAATCTTTTTCATGTCCATAGGCTCCATGTGTTGAGATACTGAGGCATGCAGAAGCATATGAATGTAAATATGTTTTCTTCAGCAATTCTGTATAGATTTGAATGATAACACTATTATTCCTGTTCACAGGATTCCACCACAAATTATTGTGCACAGCTATTGATCAGCATCCTTATTCATATTTGTTGAAGTGACAGAAAAATCCCCATCAGCCACCGTAAATGTCCAAGTGATTGATTTCCAGCATGAGTACTGAAGAGAAGCTTGAGGACAGTGTTCTAAAGTTTGTGGCCACACATGGAGAAGGTGGAGAATCTCTGCATGTAGACACAACAGGACCTACCACCTTCTCTGGCACAGCACATTCACATCTCCCTGTGAAAGAAAGAGCTGCCAGAACCTTTGATCCAAGTTGCAAATATGATGTCAGCTCTCTCTTTGAAATTAATGTTATGCCAAATAAGCTGGAACCCCTCAGCTTCTACATTTTTTTTTCTGGATCTTTTACTATCATTTATTATTGCATATACTGGTTGCTCTTTACAAAGACAAAAGGGGATGGTCCTCCTCCAAAAAAATAAATCACAATCGACAAAGCACATAAAGTGACAAAATTTAGGGTAAAAGAAGAGTCCTAAAAATAAAAGAAGTTGATTTGACGCTTAGTTATATCTTGATGTAGTATAATCACATTTGTGTTTACTATAGGGACTTAGTCTCTTCTTCATTAGTGCTAGTCAAATAACTAACAATAACAAGTCAAGGTTCTACCCTTGCCCCGCCACTTATTTATAGTCATATCACTAAATGAACTAGTAGCACAGTTTATTTCAGGTAAAACTCAGATGCAGAAAGGAATGAAGTGACATTCAGATTCCTCAGTGGATTTAAGCATAATAATGATAGTGTTTGTCTCTTAAACAATGTTCATAAAGTTGGAGCTTTCAGGAGGAGTGGGAAAGTTCAATTTTCACCAATATCTGGAGGTCTTACACTTGAAGGGTTGGTCCTGAATACATTCAATGCCTACAAAAAGTTACTTAAATAATTGGCCTTTCAATAAATCATATTCTTACTTGCAGTCATAAACTACCCAGCTCCCCTTTCCTGGTAAGTCCACACATATTTTTGCCAAGTGAAGTAAATAATATGCCTATGGTATTTTATATTTTCTGTTAACTCAGTCAAATAACTATGGTACTTAAAGAATCTTTAAACATACTCTAGTGTTTCTCTTCCTCTGAGTAGATGGACTTGTAAATAAATCAGGTATAGAACTTTGTAAACCTGAGCAGTTTAATATTTTTATGGGAACTTTAAAAATATCATATAAATTTTTTGATGACTTTTTCCTGTTACAAAATTGTTTATGCGTAATGTTTAAAAATCAATTTAAAAATATAATCAAAATAAAGGGCAATATTTATTAATTAAAAGATAACTGTTTATAATTTGTCTTTAACAAACACAAGTAACTATGACACCTGAAAACAAAAAAATTTTTGCTAAGTTTTTTTTTTCTCTTTTTCTTTTTTTTTTTTTTTTGTACAGGAAGTCAAAGAGCATATATGCTTTTAGTTTTTCGCTCAGTCTGGCTGTTCCAAGGGCAGTACAATTACAGCCATTTAACATATATGTTCACTTAAAAAAAATACTACCAAGATCTCTGAACAGTTAGGAAGATAAGACAATTTGATAAGAAGAAAAAGATAAGAAATGAATCACATTTTATTAAGCCAAGGCAGTGTCTGGATAAACATTTTATTTACCAGGAACAAATGTAGCTTTAAGAAGTAACAAAATCACTTTCTTAATGTAAAAATATTAAACATTATTCGTATGTCCCAGCATATCTAAGGTACCTATAAAGTAGACCTATGACACACGACCTATGGCAGGCCCATACTGAAGTTACAGCTGGAGGCTAGGAGGATATTTTAAGGAGGAGGATATTATATTTTATATATATTTTAAACAGTACTGACGTGTATGTTCAGGCAACTGCACTCCATCCTCTTTCCCCCAAATTTCTATTGATTGTAAGGATTGCTTAGACTTCTGTTAAACATAGCTAGTTTCATTTTATTTTTTTTTTTCCTCTGTAAAGGAATCCTGCCATTTGCCTTCAGGCTAGGTTTATAAAGAGCTACACCTTTTTACAGTTCATTACACTAACCTGAATTAAGAGATGTTATTGTTTCCACTGGTATCATGAAACTCAGTTTTTCAGCTGATATTTGAATTCATTTGGTGTTATCTTAGTGAAGTTGCAGCCAACAAGTGTCAGTATATGAAATTGGTTACACAGAGTAGCATTATAGTTTATATTATCTTTTCAAATAAATGAGTTGTGATTAAAGGTTGATAGTTTTACTGAAGGGAGCTGAGTAAGACTGTAGCAGCCAGCCAGCAGTTTAATCAGTTAACCAGATTTCTAAAAATACCCTGGACTTTTTCTTTTCCTTTTAATTGGGAAGATAATCCTCTGGTATATGAAATATAATTTGTCTGTGTCACGAATTTGAGCCTGGGCTTATAGAGTTTTTAAAACCACTTGTTTAAAGACAGAAATGTTCTGGAATTTGATTTTTATGTTTGGTTTAGCACTAGGAAGATGTTGACTTGTAATTAAAAGGGAACATACATCACATGGCTGTGTTGCAGTAGTTCAGAACTGTAGAAGTCTATGCATAGTCTTCATACAGTCCCAGTGTTAATCACTCAGTTGATCTGTATAATCATGTATTTGAATCTCTGACAACAATGCCTAAAATAGTTAACTAAAAAGAACTTTCTTAAAGTATAATTTAGCATGCAGTACAAAATTGTGTTGTCTTTGTCATCAGAGGGAGAAAATTACCATGCAGAATATTTCTGAATCTGATTGCACTCCAAACTAAACAGTAAATGAATGGCTGATGTTTAGAAAGGATATAGGTGAAATACTTTTTAAAAAGCTGGATATAATTATTCCTGTATAATTCTATACTTATTGTTTAATGAAGAGACTCTCCACTTTTCTGTCTTGAAGACTGCTTTTTAAACACTGTATTTCTACAGTAAGCAGCCACTAATGAAATGTTAACAATGCCAGAAAATATATTGCATAAACACACCTGGTGCTGTCTATTGTATTCTAGACAAAAAAAATAAAAATAAAAAAATAAATAAAGAAAGAATGTACTCCACTCTTGCTAACACAAAATGAAAGGGAAGCAAAATTGTAAAACTGTAAGATTAGAAAGGACCTTGAAAAATCACCTTGGTCATCATCTTCCAGTTAAACCATCCTAACAAACAGGTTTCTAAACTGCTCTTGAAAACCACTATGAAAGGTTTTCCTTTTGGAGTAGTCTGGTCCACTGATGCTCCTCAGTAGGGTGTTGGACTATATGATCTTCAAAGTTCCCTTCCAACCTTAACCATTCTGTGATTCTGTGGTAACATACATACATCTATATGTATATATATGCATTAATATGTTATCTATAGTTTTTTGTTACCAGTTAAACTGATTTCTACTTTCTACAACCCTTTATAATTAGAAGTCTCTCTTCCTGCTTTCTGCCCCCAGGAATGCAAATTTAGCTACTTTTTAATTTGCACACTCTCTAATATGTTTTTCATACATTCTGTTCTCTTATAGACTCTTATTGTTTTGTCCTTTCTCAAAGTGTGGTGCCTAAAACTGGCTGTGGTATTGCAAGAAAGGATCACCAGTGTAAAGTAGAGCTCAGTAGTTGTATTCCCTGTTGCAAAGGGTTGATAGAAAAGGGAAGGTGTTAACCAGGAAAGTGATTGTCCCTCTGTATTTGTACTTGTGAGATCACATCTTGAACACTGTATTTGGTGTTGGGTCCCTTGCTGAAATGTGTTCAGAGAAGAGCAACAAAGCTGGTAAAAGAAGTAGAGAGCAAGATGTATGAGGAGCTGCTGAGGGAACTAGCGTTGTTTAGTCTGAAGAAAAGGAGGCTGAGGGGACACCTAATCTTTCTCTCCAACTACCTGAGAAGAGGTTGTAGTGAGACGTGTGTTGGTCTCTTTTCTCATGTGACAAGTAATAGCATATGAGGAAACAGCCTCAAGTTGCATCAGGGGTGGTTTAGATTGGGTATCAGAAAGAGTTTCTTCACAAACAAGTGGTTAGGTATTAGAACAGGTTCCCCAGGGAATTGGCAGAGTTGTCATTCCTGGAGATAGTTAAGACACATGGATTGAGGCCTAAGGGACATGGCTTAGTGGCAGGCTTGGTAGAGTTAGGTTGATGGTTGGATTTGATGATCTTATGGGTCTTTTCCAACCTAGATAATTCTATGATTCTAAAAGTCCTGTCAAACAGTGCTTTGCATCCAGTTGTTTGCTTCAATTCACTGCCACATTATGGTCAATTGTAGGGTACGTTGTTTCCACATCTTAGCCTTGCAAAAGTACAGGCTTTGGTTTAGCTTAAAGTTGCTTTTAATGATAATTTAAGCTAGGACATGAATCACATTTTCTGAAAGTACCATTAGTGGTATAAATGGTTCAAATTCTTCGCACAGAACCCTAAACACTGTAAGGCAACTTCTGTAAGTTCTTCTAACTTAAATATGACAGTCTCACCAAAATATTCCGGAATCAAGCCTGCATCACCGTCTTCTCATTAAACATTCTTTTTGCAATCTTGTTACAAGTTAGACTTCAGAAAATAAGGAATGAAAGCTTCAGCTGTTATTTGCTCTTCTTTTCCAATTAGTATTGGACCTGTATTTCTTTCAGTTTCCCTCTTACATACTTTTTAAAGAAAATATTTTTCTTGTTAATTGAAACTCATTTGCTCTGTAGTGTTTTTGGATCTATCCTTACAAGTATGGGATACTTGTAACATACTCCTTACAAGCTCTTCCTTTATAATCTTACTTATTTATATGAGCTATAATCGTAGGACCTTTATATATGATTTGTTTTTGCTTTTCAGGTCACTGAAGATCCTCTAATGTAGTTAAAATTGACTCTAACCATGCTTTGTGTCTTCTTTTTGTATTAGCTAGTTTGCTGTTGTTCATTAATACAGTTTATTTCAGTAACTGCCAGATTTGCTGCATTCCTTACTCTCTCAGATTATCTTCCCTGACTTGTCATAGGAATTTCCTGAGTTCCTTGTTAAAGCTTGACTTCTTAAAGTATATAATTTTCAATTCTTCTGTCATACTTTTGTTTCCCTTTGTATAGTTCACTTTATCTTTTTATGATTACTTTTCACCGCATGATCTTTTGGCATCTCAATCAATTCTTCCCTTTTAGATTAAATCTGAAATAGCTGCTCCTCATCAAATCTCCTAAACAAAATTTACTCAGCGCATTTCATGAGTTTCATTATCAGTCTACGGTCTGTCAAAATATTTCTCTAGAAAATATTTATTTAAAGTTCTCTGTTGCCACCATGTCCTAAGTTTCCAATAGGATATGAAATGCCTCATCTATCTCTTCAACAATGGTCTGCCTAAATTATTTCTTGTTTTATTTTTTACCAGAACAAAGATTATTAGCCTCTCAACTTTAATAAATTCTAAATATAAACATGAATAATATGTACCATGTTTCTTTCCTCACCTTTCTTGAAATATCATTTCAGATAAAAAAAAAAAAGTTCCCCATATTCAAAATTACTGTGATTCTAATTGTACCACATAATGATTTTACAAAGATTTCCAAAATTTTTACAAAGATTTTAGCTTTGATCTTATATCTCTTCAACACATTAACTTCAATTGATATCTGAGTTATCCAAAGCCAGAGTTTTAAAAATGCACAATAGTTCAGTAAGGTCTTAATAAAAACTAGAGTCTTTCAGAGAGGGTATTAAGGTAGCAGATTATAGTAGTCAGTAGCTTTTTAATGATGCCCTCTCTGTGACTTTCAACTTTAAGTATGTTTATTGCACCCAGATGTTTGTTGCTTTCCAACATATAGTGCACAGCATCCAGGGGAAGCCTGTATGATCTGCATGGGATCTGCAAAAGTTGACTAAGAAAAGCAACTTCATATAGGCTATTCTGCTGTTTACATAGGTGACATTTCTGTTGGAGACATCACCACTGGAAATTCTTAATTTGAAAACAACTTCACCATTTCTACAAGTCCTTTATCACAAATGATGTTTACCCACTGATAAAAAGGCCAGGTGAGTAAATATTTATCTTTCACAGCACAAAAGAAGTACATGGGTGCTTGGTGGGGAAGAATTCTAGGGAAAGTGACGTAGAGTGTCTGTCATTTTATCATAAATGTATGAGTAATTCCTCAGTGCATACATTTATTGAAGAACATTATGGGTCATATTCTTAGCTGATGTAAATTATCATTCTGCAGTTTACTTCACATTTGATATTACATTATTTCAAAAGCTGTTACACTTTTTCATGTTACATGTAAAGTTTTGCAGTGGTGTTGCATGGTAATCACTTCTCTAAATGAAAATATATTTGTCATATACGACATATTCTTGTATATGACATAGTGCTGGACAGAAGTGACCAGAACAGCTGTTTACAGATTTGAATATAAATCAAATTAAATCTTACATATGACCACTAAGTATAATGGGAGCTGGATCAACCAGCTATCACAGACAGGAATGGAAAATACTCTCTAATAATATACTATGTCTAGTGATAAAATATCACTGCAATGTAAGAAATGAGCTGAAAATATTTTACAACTAAAATACTCCCAAGAATGATGTAATAGTGATCCTTTAAAAGAAAACCACATTATTTTTATATTGTGCTAAAGTAAAATACAGAAACTACTGCTTCAACAAACTGGATAGAATCATAGAATCATAGAATGGTTTGGATTGGAAGGCACATTCAAGATCATCTAATTCCAACCCATCCTGCCATGGGCAGGGACACCTTCCACTTGGCCAGGTTGCTCAAAGCCCCATCCAACCTGGACTTAAACATTTCCAGGGATGGGGTATCCACAACTTCTCTGGGCTAGATAACTCAGCCCCATCTTTATGGGCACTTATAAGACACTCCCAAGTGATTGTTCTCTGATGTGAGATAAAGACCATCCTAGATGTGTCATCTCGGATATTTCAAACATCAAAGGAATTGGTATTTCCACAAATAAAGGAGAAAATTCTGACTCTGGCAGAAACCTTGCCTGTACATAGCTCTTTTCTCACATGTAAAGCAAGAAGCAGAATATAATTCTTCTACACAAAATTCATTTTCTCTCTGCTGCAAGAGAGGCGAGAAATAATCTGTGCTTGCTTTATACTTGGCTCAAACAGATTGCTCAAAAGAGCATCACACACACTGTGCTAGTGTTCATATTCAATTCTGTCTATTCCATTCCTTGTCCTCATCTCTCTAAACACCTGCACATGTGCAGGAAATCATGGTTTCAAAGTGGCTACTTTTCCTCCACTCAGCTGTTCATGTTGTAAGTAGAACGTCCTGTGGAGGAAATGAGATGTATATAATCTCTTGCATCCTTTATTAGATGATTAATATTAACAATGAAATAATTGTAAACAGTACCACCAGATCAAGCTGCACCATAGGAAATATGTGAGTTATGTAGTTATATATAATGTCACAAAGGATCTTAAGAATCCATTTGTGTAACCAGGGACATTTTGAAACAGTAGCTGAGAAGCAAGCTACAAACAGATTGCAAAATCAGTTCTGTGAGACACACAGACAGTTCAAGTCTTTAATAATAGGCACAATTACAGTTAGCTGTCTTCACATAACTATGGTTAAGATTGTGTCAGCATTTCTATTGTAACTCCATACTTCCATGACTTTGTAATTCATGATGGGAGTTTTTGTTTTTCACTGAAGCTTAGCTTTCCTATGCAATTTTGCTAGCAAATTAGTAACCTTACTAAATGCACAGGCTTATAAACAAGATATAATACTGTCAGTATGCTCTGACTGGTATGCTTAAGGCACATATGGTAAGATACTGGTAACAGAGTGAGTGAACCTTTGTGTACGTATCACTGCATCTGTACTCATCAAGTCAGTAAAGCATGTGTTATTCAACTTTAAGTCTATTTTAAAATCAACTGAAGTAAGACTAGAAGACTGAGTTGAGTCAAGCTTTTATGCAGGCGTACAGGTGGCAAATGCAGAACCATCGTCATCTTTTAAAAATGCCTCTGTTTGAGGAACAAGTCATTGAAATTAATGACTGATTCAGGTACAGATTTCTAAGATGAAAAATGAAGAGTAGTTGTTTAAGAAAGCTAAAATGTATATCCCTCCTCACTTCAGTAGCACTGGCAGGGGCTGTGTGTGCCTCCACCACGTGGCACAACAGTAGATGTGGAACTGTTCTCATTTTGTGGCTGTAGAAAGCCCTACGCAATGAATGATTCGGATTGAAGATCCATCTGATCTCATAATGGATCATATATTGGAAGATTTATCATGTATTCTGAAATAAGCATTCCAGGATACAGGTAATAGTTGTTTTGTCCCAAATCCACACTAAGTGTGTATGATAATTTATTTGAAAAAATATTAAAAATTAAAAGGTATTATGGTTGCATTAAAAATGCCTTAATAGTAGCATTCTGCACAGTATTTATGCTAAGCAGAACTGTGACAATTGTAACAATACAATTTTCATAGTTGCTTTTATCCTATGGGATCTCCAAGTTGTTTACAAATAATACCGTTTGCTTTAGTGGCAGTGCATTTTAGCTTAAAAGAACATGTTTGCATTACGTATTTTTGCACTTTGGGTCATTTCTGGTGTTGTGCTTTGCCATTCCTAAAAAAAAGCAGTTTAATTTAAATTAATTCTGTTGCTGATATTCTCAGCTACTGCAAAAATACTTCCAACTCTACAATGTCTTTTATTTTAGGCTTTAGTTTCATGCTTACCAGCACCTTAGAACCAATATTGCTAGGAAACATCTATATACACTCATACATCTATAAATCATAGAATCATAGAATGGTTTAGGTTGGAAGGGACTTGAAAGATCATCTAAGTCCATCCCCATGGGCAGGGGCACCTCCCACTAGACTGAGTTGCCAAAGCCTCATCCAATCTGGCCTTGAACAGTGCCCAAGGTGAGGTTACCCACAACTTCTATGGGTAACCTGTTCCAGTGCCTCACCGCCATCATAGACAAGATGTTTTTTTCCTTATATCCAATTCAAATCTGTCCTTTTTAAGTCCACATCTGTCCATGTCTCTCAATTTCTCCATCTCAAATCCATATGCCTCTGTTTTAGAGACAAGAATGCTGTGTGGGACAGTATAAAATGTTTTGCACAGGTCCAGGTAAATTATGTTGGTTGCTCTTACCCTCCAGTGCTGCAACCTCATCATAGACAGCCACTGAATTTGTCACAAAATATATTCCCTTAGTGAAACCATGTTGGCTGTCACCAATCATCTCGTTATTTTCCATGTGCCTTAGCATAGTTTCCAGGAGAATCTGCTCCATGATTTTACTGGGCACAGAGTAGAGACCGACTGGCCTGTAGTTCCCTAGGTCATCTTTTTTTGCCTTTTTAAAAATGGCTGTTACGTCTCCCCTTTTCCAGTCACTGGGAACTTCATTAGACTGACATGACTTCTCAAATATGATGGATAGTGGCTTAGCAACCTCATCTGCTAATTCCCTTAGGACTCTTGGATGCATTAGGTTCCATGGGCTCATGCACATTCAGGTTAGATAGATGGTCTCAAACCTGATCACCTACGGTGGATATGTTGTGGTTTAACATGGTAGGCAGCTAAGCATCACCCAGCTGAAAGAAAAAAAAAAAAAAAAGAGAGAGAGAGAGAGAGAAAGAGCCAAAAAAAAAAGAAAAAGAACAAGGAAAGAAAAAAAAATGAAAGGGAACAAGGAAAGGGAAAGGGAAAGGGAAAGGGAAAGGGAAAGGGAAAGGGGGAAAGGGAAAGGGAAAGGGAAAGGGAAAGGGAAAGGGAAAGGGAAAGGGAAAGGGAAAGGGAAAGGGAAAGGGAAAGGGAAAGGGAAAGGGAAAGGGAAAGGGAAAGGGAAAGGGAAAGGGAAAGGGAAAGGGAAAGGGAAAGGGAAAGAAAGAAAAAGAAAAAGAAAAAGAAAAAGAAAAAGAAAAAGAAAAAGAAAAAGAAAAAGAAAAAGAAAAAGAAAAAGAAAAAGAAAAAGAAAAAGAAAAAGAAAAAGAAAAAGAAAAAGAAAAAGAAAAAGAAAAAGAAAAAGAAAAAGAAAAAGAAAAAGAAAAAGAAAAAGAAAAAGAAAAAGAAAAAGAAAAAGAAAAAGAAAAAGAAAAAGAAAAAGAAAAAGAAAAAGAAAAAGAAAAAGAAAAAGGAAAAGAAAAAGGAAAAAGAAAAAGAAAAGAAAAAAAGAATAAAAAGGAAAAAGGAAAAGGAAAGGGAAAAGAATATGCAAAACAAGTGATGCACAATGCAATTGCTCACCACTTGACAACTGATACTCATCCAATCCCTGAGCAATGGCAGTCCTCCCAGCCAGCTCCCCCCAGCTGTACTGCTAAGACTGACATCATATGGTATGGGATATCCCTTTGGTCAGTTTTGGTCAGCTACCCTGGTTGTCTCTCCTCCCATCATCTTGTGCACCCCCAGCCTCCTGCCAAGCAGAGCAGCATAAGAAGCTGAAAAGTCGTTGACTTGGTATAAGCACTGCTCAGAAACAACTAAAACATCAGTGTGTTATCAGCATTGTTCTAATCCTGAATCCAAAACATAGCAGCATGATTTAAGATCTGAGAAAACACGTTCTCCATGGCACTAATTTCCAACAGTACCCTTCATACCTGAAGTCTATTTTCTGCTCCCACTCAATCCCATTTTTACTGTCTTACATGCTAAGAGAACTCCTGAGATTTTAAACTTCATCCAATTTAGATGATTGGTCTTTAGCTGCTCGATGTGATTTTTGTGTTGTCTTTCTTCTATCACTGTGGAACCACCCAAATGCATTATATATGCAAAAAATAAACTTTGGGGAGATGTGCTGCACAGTTTATGCATTTATTTACAAAATTTACAAGGAAAGTGTCCATGTTCCAATAAAGAAGCAGGAAAGAAAGTTCCCTACAAAATATGTCCATATCATGGTCACTCACAAGAGCAGTACCGTGCATACTCAGTCCTTGGGGAGTATTATGGCTTGATTCTGAAGAGTTTCCACATCAGGAAGATAAAGAAATCTACACCATCCTCTTCCTGTCCACGTGCACTTTAAAGCTTCTTAGCCTTACTATACTCAGTTCTAGTATCCAGGTATCCATCAGTGAGTCACATCTGCCATGAAGATCTTCTGTCTCTTTGACTAACAGTCATTGGTGTTGCAGTATGAGAAAACTGAACAGTGATACATGATCCAAAAATCTAAAAGAACCCTTTGGACTACCTGACAGATTCCTAGACACCTGGCTGTTGGGCTGCTCCTTCCATAATTTGTGCCTGGATGTAAGACTGACAAAACCATCTATCATACATATAGTCGACTCATTGGTAAAATATTATAACTTGCATGAGGTAGCCAGCAGGTGTCACTAACCCATCAGATGGCAAGAGAAACTGAATGGATTTTTGAATATGTGGAGGCTGATGGATTTTTTTTGTCATTTTAGCTATATAAACCTGTAAATACCAAAATAATTGAATACTGTTCAGCGTAAATTTGGCTAAGCTCCTGGTATGACTTTGACTAGCCTTCCTTACAAGCATTTCTTATAGTGAATGTTAAAAGATCTTTTAACAAGTACTTTAAAGAGAGCACTTTTTCCAGGGTCAAGTTAATTGCCCTACGATGTCATGTAATACTTTGGTTTGCTGTCTGGGATCTTTGTTTTCCCCTCACTGAAATACTCCTTCCTTCTTCAGAAATGCGTAATTATAATGTACATATTTTCCTTGATGTGATAAAGAAATACATTCTGAAATAATTTCTGTTAGACATTTCCTCCTCTACTGATGTTTTATTTCCAAAGCATTTATTATATAATATTCTTGTCATGATATTCTTTTTCACTAAAGTCAGTTGTTCTACAAAACAACACCTTTTTTTTTTTGTTCACAATGCAAATGTTTTCAATTAACACCAAGATGGAATGCAAATAACAAAGCAAACCAAATAAATTTGAGCTTAAAAACTTGTTTTTTTATTAAGCTGTGCCCCATCACAGCTATTATGTTTTACCGTGTTCCACTTAGCCAAGGTATCTGATTAATTGGTATGGATTGGATAATGACTTGATTTCTCATGGATTTAATAGCTGCCATTACATGAAAGATTGGCAGTCAACAGCATTAACTTTCTCTGAATAGTGATTAAAGGTCATAAAACAGCACTTAATTTGATTTATTTTATTAATCAAAATCATACTTGTTTTATAAAGTTATCATGATTTTGCATTTGATATTTGCAGTCTGATGTGAATCCATCACCCTTTAAAGCCATCAGCACCTTGAGGAATTGCTCTTGGATACTACTGGCATTCTATTCAGATGTCAGCACACACCTTAAACATATCCATGAAATTTTGAAAGCAAAAGATTACTTAATTTCTAATAAAATAAAAAATATATATAAACAAATTATGAAGTCAGTAATGCTTTAAAGGGACGCATATGTCAGCTGCAAATTAAAAGACCTGGGCCTAAATGTCCTCTATTCTATTTCAAATAACCAATTATATCACTGCTGAAATATTAATTGACATACACAAAACACTGTATCACTAAAGGGCTTGATTAACCTTAGGTCCATTTTACTAAGATAAATGAAATTTTTACTGAATTATAAAGAACACAAAGTTTGTAATTTTGTACGGTACTTTTGTCTTGTACTTTTCCCTAAAGTCACACTAAAATTTCTCATAAATAAATAAATAAATAAATGCAAGTAATTAAAAACCTCCTCTTCCATGACTTAACACCAGAGGTAACTGAGCAATAAGCCTATGGTTAAATAATACTGCTGAATCCCAAAGTGCTTTTTTTTTTTAAGAACAGAACAATAGCTGAATTTCTGAACGAAATAGGCAGCTGTTCTCAGGAAGCAGGAAATCAAAAGGAAGCAGGAATAAAAAAAAAATGGAGAGAGAATAATTACCTCTAGTATGTTATCTAAGAGGAAATCTTCAATATGAAATTTAATAATTTTAAACTTTTTTTTTTGCCTTTTACTATAATGATATCTATAGTTTTCCCTTAGCCTGCCTGAAATATAAAATATTAATTTAATCATGTTTATCTAGAACAAGATTCTAAATGTAACATGGCTAAGAGAGAACTGTCATTCTGACTTTGCAATTTAATTTCTTAAGCAAGAATCTTGTATCTTTATGGAATTCTCAGATCTTAATGAAGTTATGTATGGGTTGAATGGTTTGCTTTACAGAAAAAACTGTAGAACTGGAGCTTTCAGTAGGTAGGGAAAAGAAAAAGAATTCCCAGCTGCTGTATCCAAGAGAATAAAGACGTTTTAATTGTAATATTAAGATGATAATCTTAATACCATTTCAAAATATTCACTGTACTATCTACCTAATGCATTGCACTGAGAGAGAGTAATAGTTGAAGAGCCTTAGATCTTCTAAAAAATTACCTGTTTGCTTAGAAAGTATATGATTATCATCAACCATTTAAACAATTATGTTGTACTTTAGCTCCTGCTTAGAAAAAAAAAAAGGCAGTGGCATTTATGTATGATTTTTCTAACAAGAATGTGATGTTCATGATGTTAAACAGATATCTTGTAGGAAAAAAAAATGAAAGAAAAAGAAAAAGATTTGTTACATGATATCAGTTATGCCACTTATAGCTTCACTAGTTGGGCAAAAAAAAGGCGATAAAGAAAAGCAATATCCTTTACAACCTTTGAATCTGTAAGGTTTTTTTGTTTGCTTGTTTTCAAAAGGTAAGTATAACTGAAAAGAGAAATTAAGTATCTGACTACTAAAATTTTTTTTGAAATAATTACATTATAGTTTTGAACAATAAATTCCTTTTTGTAAGATTGTAATTTCTCTAGGCAGGGGAAGCTTACTGATCCTTTTGAATGTGTGTTCAGCTTATCTGTCTTATGTCCTATGCATGTCTTTGACCCACATCAATGTAAGCAGTCTATAAAAATGTTTTTACATTCATATTTCTCATAAATTAAATCAATAGAGAAAAATGAATACAGAAATGTGAGGAACAGACTATGTAAAAGGATGAAAAGTGCTAGATCTAAATTAGTCATGCCTATAGAAATCTGCAGCACTACACCATGTGATTAGGTTGTCTGGACATTAACATAGATGGGATGTCTCTATCAACAGCACATCAGCATTTGCCTGGATGCCAGACTAATCCTGTCTTCTCTACCCACACGTTTTCTGCCGTGAAACGTTTTGAGGAGGCTTGGAAACCAATTTACACTTTTTGTCTGTGAGTAGGTTATCTTTTTTATTAAAGCTTCTCTTCTGTTTTCCACCTGGCTCTTCAGTGGAAATTTTATAAGTCAGGGGCTGCATTTACACTTGTAGAGATCATACTGAAAATTGTCGTTTCCTGCCTAATCAGGATTTGTGAATGCATGAGACTATCTCATCATTGGACAGCAGGTCAGCAGAAGAGATTCAGTTTTGAAACAGATATAAATATACATGAAATGAGAGGGAGAAGACTATTGTAAGGACTCTGTGTTTTTGGTGAAAAGGTTTGTCAGTTATTTTCCTTTTTACCCGAGGGGTGAAAGTGGAGGAGAGCAAGTGGCTTAGACCTATTCAATGGCCTGCTAAAAGTAGGATGGCCCAGGGTATGAATTTTGGAAAACTACAGGGAGGGAGATTCCACTGTATCTCTCTGCAGCCTCTTCCAGTGTTTGACCCCCATCGCAGTAAATAATTTATCCATTAAGAATTTTCCTTTTTTTTGCAGGTTATGGTTGCTGGGTTTTCACTTTTTGCTGTGCATATCTAAGAGAAAAATCTGTCTCTGTCTTCTCTATAAATCCTCTCTAGGTAATGGAAGACCGAAGTAAGATCCTCCCTTAGATCCATGTGGGAAACCCACATAGGATCAGTTTGGGAAGGGCTGCATTCTATGCAAGGGACACTACACTGGAGTAGGGGAAGAGTTAGGGGAAGAGTTAGGAGGAAAGAATGCCAGAGACAAAAAGTTATGGAATGACTGCAACCCCCATTCCCTATTCCTTTCCACCAGCCAGGAGGAGGAGGTAGAAGAGGGAAGATAAAAGGAAAAGGGAAGGTGGTTTTAGTTTGCTTTTAGTTCTCACCACTGTAGTCTGTTAGTAATTGTCATTAAATTTCATTAACATCTCTTATGCTGAATCTGTTTTGCCCGTGAAGGTAATTGGTGAGTGATTTACCTGTCCTTACGTAAATATATGAGTGTTTTTTTTGTTTGTTTGTTTGTTTTTTCATCATATTTTTTTCCTTACCCTTCTGAGCAGGGGGAATAAGAGAGTGGTGTGGTGGTGCCTATCAGTGTTTAACCACCACACCTTGAAAATAAAATTGTGAGAAAATTATGTGCAACTATATGAAAACACATAAGCAGAACAGTTATTCCTGCATTTACTGTTATATACCAAGTTTGCAAATTGCTGAAGTAATTCTAAGACACTGGCTAATATTGTGAATCTCTGCATCTTGTTTATACAATTGTACTGTAAAACAAACAAACAAAAACAGATTATGAAGAAAGATGGTTATTAAAAAATAATAAAATTATAAATTGACTTAGTTCTGCCACAAATTTCAGTTATAACAGTTACGATAATTAATTGTTGAACTACATAGCTTACATCACCCCTAATGAGAAACTCCATTTCTTACAACAAATAAAAAATTGTATAATGTTTTAATCAAATCAAAATAGGGATAGAATACAGTTACTGCCTATATTGGGTTTATGTGGCAAGGGCTTAGTAGTGGGGTACTGCAGGAGTTGCCTCTGTGAGCAGAACCCAGCAGCTGCCCCATGTCACATCAGAGCCAGCTCCAGCTGGTGACAAAAGGGACCCCACGCAGGCCAAAGCTGAGCCAGTGAGTGATCCTGGTTGGGCCTCCGGGAGAGCAGATTTAAGAAAGGGAAAAAAAAAAAAAAAAAAAAAAACAAAAACAAAAAAAAAAAAAACAAAACAAAAAAACAAACAAACAAAAAAAAACTTCTGGGAGAGGGAAGTGAGAAACAACCTTGCAGACCCCAAGGTCAGTGCAGAAGGAGGGCAGAAGGTGCTCCAGGTGCTGGAACTGAAGTTCCCCTGCGGTCTGTGAGGAGGTCCCTGGGGGAGCAGGCTGTCCCCCTGCAGCCCATGGGTCCCACATGGAGCAGATCTCCACGCTGCAGCCCGTGGAGGAGCCCCCGGTGGAGCAGGTGGATGTGGCCTGGAGGAGGCTGCGGCCCATGCAGAGCCCCCGCAGGAGCAGGCCCCGGGCCGGAGATGCAGCCTGTGGAGAGGAGTCCACGCAGAAGCAGGGGGTCTGGGGGGAGCTGCTGCCTGTGGATGACCCATGTTGGAGTAGTTTGCCCAGATGGATAGATCCTGTGGTATGGACCCATATTGGAGCAGTTCTTGAAGAGTTGCTGCCTGTGGGCAGCCCCTGCAGGATCAGTTTGGGAAGGATGGCATCTTGTGGGAGAGACCCCACACTGGAGATGGGGCAGAGAGTGACCATGAAAGAGCAGTGGAGATGAAGCATCAGGGACTGACCGCAGCCCTCATTCCCCGTTCCCCTGTGCCACTCAGGTGGAGGACATTGGAGGACATAGAAGAGGGTGGATGTGGGGAAGGTGCTTTTAGTTTGTTTTTAGTTTCTCACTGCTTTAGTCTGCTAGTGATAGGCAATAAATTATATTAATCTCCTAATGTTGAGTCTGTTTTGCCCATGATGGTAAATGGTGAACAATCTCCCTGTCTTTATCTCAACCCTTGAGCCCTTTTCATCATATTCCCGCCCCCCCCTCCTCCCCCCCTCCTCCCCCCCTTTCCTTTTGAGGAGGGGGAGTGAGAGAGCAGTTGTGGTGGAGTCCAGCTGCCCAGCTGGGTAAAACCACCACATCACCACTGTATAAAAGTGACTGTTTAGCTTGGGAAATGTAGTTCTGTTAAAAAAGAGTAGTGATTTCTAGCCTAAGTGGAAGTCTTTTATTTCCTTTAATAAGAATGCACAAAATGATATGTAATTTAAAGAGAAAATAGCCAGAGAGCAATAACATGAAAATTCTTTGGAAACCTTCCTCAGTTTCTGATATTAGAACTTCCATCAGTTGTTGAAAAGTTAGCAATTCATCAGGAAAAAGTTGTCTACAGCAGACTAAGTATATATATATATATGTATATATATATATTTAGATCTAACTATGCTTGGGTCACCGTTAAATTTCTCTTTGCCTTCATATTGTATGTTTGGACTTATGTTTAGACAAATTATGGTCAAATTTTTAGTCAAATTTAGTCAAAAAAATAGTCAATTTTTTCAACTACAAACTGTTCAAGTGCTTCCCAGTGTAGCTTTTATTTATTTATTTATTTATTTATTTATTTATTTATTTTCAACGACTTAATCATAGAACCTTTAAGGTCAGAAAAGACTACTAAAATCATCTGGTCCAACTGTCCCCCTACCACCAATATCACCCACTAAACCATGTCTCTAAGTACCACATCCAACCTTTCCTTAAACACCCCCAGGGACTTCTAATAATAATACTCCTCAGAAGTTCAAAGAAAAAGAAAATTTAATGCTGCTACGACGAACACCTCAGTAATTCACACAGATTCTTCCAACTCATTTGTTTGAGATGGAGGAAGAGGAATAGAGAAACGAGGTCAACATCTTCAGATGGAGGGGACTAACGCTAACTGCTGGTCCCTATATAATAGACACATTGCAACCTGATTTTTGGAGATGCTGAGAAAACCCTGCTGACTTCTAAGTATTCAGTTCAGTCAGGCTGCATGTTAACTTCATTACAGACTTCCTGCATATTATACAGCGAGGAAAACAAGACCATTAATTCTTCTATGTAAAGAAAAGTGCAAAAAAGAAAATAAACCAGCAAAAGTTTTGCCATGTTCCTTTTGGAAGACTTGTTATAAGGTAGCTATTTTAAAGTGATGACGTTTTTTGTCCATGTTTTTCATCCAAATTCAGATCCAACTCACATCATTCAGTCCATTTGTTCTCTTCTTACTATGTATATATATATAATTCTATCTTCTCAAAGCTGTATTTAGTCCTATTTGAAGCAATGGAAGAAAGGAAAAAAGTTTTGTTGTTAGCATGAATTGTGAGAAAATTAGTTTTAAGAGCCTTATTTTTTGGAAATTTTCCAAACATTACTGAGATTCTATGACACTGAGAATATTAATTTTTGTCCCTTGATAAATCTCAGATATTTATAAATTCAGAATTGAACCAATATGTTGGTGTTCTACTACATAGTGAACTAATGGAGAACTGATGATAAGATGAAATGCTGGGCCATGATGCAGAACATTGGAATGAGAGATTACACATTTCTTCCAAGATGGAATATCAAATAAGCTCTCAAACTATAAATAGTCAGAGAACATGATATTTCTATCACTAATGACTCATGTAATAAAGCCCTTTTTGTGTGTATGCATGTGAATTTATTATTGATTTATGAATTATTGACTGCAATTACTAGCAGCCACTGGTTCCAAAGATACTCTTTGGACATTTTAAATCTTGGAAAACAATTTTGCTTAAGTGTGCACTTTCTAGAAGCCTACTTAGTTTCACTTCTGGGATTTAACCTTCAGAAGCTTGGAACATACATGATATGAATAAAACACTAAGATACATCCATTGAATTGCCATCTTGAAAACTCTTTAGTGAGCAATGTCTTTTGAGTCAGAAATTGTCATTCATATCTAGTAGTGTAAACTATGGAAGGCAGCTCTGTATTTCCAAAAAAAGGTTCCCATCTTCTCAGAGATCCATCCATACATTGACTCAGCTGATGGGCAAGCAGTTCCATTATGGTAAGATTCATTACTAAATCCCGTTTGTTGTGGTTTAACTCAGCCGGCAAATAAGCACCACTGAGCCATTCACTCATTCTCCATTCACCACACTCCTACACACAGTGGGATGAGGGAGAGAATCAGGAGAGAACCCTATTTTACTGTTTAGCATGACCTCATACGATATGGAATATCTCTGGCCAGTTTTGGTCAACTGTCCTGGTTTTGTCCCCTCCCAGCTTCTTGTGCACCCCCAGCTTCCTTGCTGGCAGGGCTGTATGAGAAGCTGAAAAGTCCTTAAGTTAGTATGAGCACTGCTCTGTAACAACTAAAACATCAGTGTATTATCAACATTATTCTCATTCTAAATCAAAAACACAGCATTATACCAGCTACTAGGACAATATACACCCCTTATTCCATGATATCTATGTCATGCTCAGGTCCCATACTTTCTAATACATCCCAGTTAATCACCAGCACCTTTTCTGTCTTTTGATATGTACACACAGATATTACTCCTTTAGTCTATGGACCACCGCTGAAAATATCTGTTGAGTTCATTTAGTCCATGACTTTGAGCTCCATCTGTCATAACAGTCATTCAGGGCAGGAGAGGTGGGGCACAGTGTTGAATTATTGCAGGCTGAGGACAGTTCTGCTTCCATCACCACTGCACTTTTCCAGTTCTATTACTGCTGCACTTTGCTTGGTTCCATCAAAATTCATTCTTCATTAATCTGGGTGACTTACTGTAATACCATTGATATGGCATATAGTGACCATTGTAGTGATTACATACATCATTATACAGCAACTACAATCATGCAATTAAAATCATTGGCTATTCTCACCCAACATTAAATCCCCTTGGGGTACTCATTGGACTTCCCCATCCTTCCATATTACCCACCAAGTGCACCCAGGTCCTTGAACTGGTCCTTCCTGCCTTTGCCTAAGGCAGGAATAACCCAGACATTCTGCTGTTCCACAGCATGTTCTTTATGCACACTATAGAGACTTTATCCCTTTCTACAGTACATAAAAGTTTTGAATGAGCAGGCCAGATCAATTGGCAGATCCCCTAATGATGACTAACCAGGTGACTTTTATTAAATGTGTTTCCCAGTGTTTTAATGTTCCAGCACCCAATGCTCTCAAGCAGTCCATTGTATCATTTGATTTTCCTGGAGGTCAGTGCATGATAGGGAATGAGATACAACCATTAAATGCCATGCTCTTTGGCCCAGATGCCTATGATGTTGTTTCGGAAATGATTCCCATTGTCTGAATTGGTTCTTTCTGGGCTGCCATGTTACCATAAGACTTGCTTTTCAAGGGCCAGGATAGTGTTTTGGGTGGTGGCATGGGGCACAGGATATGTTTCCAGACATCTGGTGGTTGTTTCCACCATTGTAAGCACATGCAACTTGCCTTGGCAGGTTTGTGGGAGCATGATATAATCAATCTGCCACACCTCTCCGTATTGATATTTCAGCCATTGTCCTCCACACCAGAGAGGCTTTAACTGCTTGGCTTGCTTAATTGCAGCACATATTTCATAATTATGGATAACCTGTACAATAGTGTCCATGGTCAAGTCTATCCCTCAATTGTGAGCCCATTTGTATGTTGCATCTCTTCCTTGATGGCCTCAAGTGTCATGGGTCCACCAACCAATAAATAATTCAAACTTATGTTTAGGTTGCCAATCCAGATAAACCTGAGCCACTTCAATCTTAGCAGCCTGACCCACCTGCCGGTTGTGTTGGTGTTCTTCAGAGGCCCATCTCCTGGGTATGTGAACATCTACATGATGTACTTTTACAACCAGGTCTTCTGCCCCAGCAGTAATAACTTTCCACAATGTGGCAGTACAGATAGGTTTGCCTCTGCACTTCCCATTGCTGTAACAACCCACACAGGGCATTTGCCACCATCCAGTCAGTACAGAGATAGAGTGCTGGCCACTTTTCTCATTCAGCAATACCTAAAGCCAGCTGGATGGCCTTCACTTCTTCAAATTGACTTGATTCACCTTCTCCTTCAGCAATTTTTGTGACTTGCCATATAGAATTCTATACGACAGCCTTCCACCTTTGATGCTTTCTCACAATACAACAGGACCTATCAGTGAATAGGGCATATTGTTTCTCATTTTCTAGTAGGTTATTATACAGTGGGGCCTCCTCAGCACACGTCACTCGTCCTCTGATGATATTCCAAGTTCCAGCCCTCTGGCCAGTCCACGATCACTTCCAAGATTCCTGGGTGACTGGGGTTTCCTATTCGAGCCCACCGTGTTATCAATACGACCCACTTACACCACGTAGCAACAGTTGCATGATGTGTAGAGGAGACCTTCCCTTTGAACATCCAGCCCACCAGCGGCAGTGACAGTGCCAAGAGGAGCTGTACTTCATAGAATCATTGAATCATAGAATCCTTAAGGCTGGAAAAGACCTTCAAGATCATCTGATTCAACCATCACCCTACTACCAACGTCACCCACTAAACTATGTCACTAAGCACCAGGTTCAACCTTTCCTTGAACACCCCCAAGGGACAGTGACTCTAGCACTTCCCTGGGCAATCCTTTCCAATGCCTGACTACTCTTTCTGAGAAGAAATATCTCCTAATTTCCAACCTAAACCTCAACCTCCCCTGGCACAACTTGAGACCATTCAGTACCAACCACTTCTGAAGTGGCTCGAACCCCTTCATATGCTGCCAATATCTCTGTTTCAGTTGGAGTATAGTACGCCTCGGATCCTCTGTTTCCCCAGCTCCAAGATCCAAAGAAGGGCAAGGAAGCTCGTGAAGGGTTTAAAGAACAAGTCTTATGAGGAGTGGTTAAAGTAACTGGAGTTATTTAGCTTAGAGAAAAGGAGGCTCAAGGGTGACCTTATCACTCTCTACAACTACCTCAAAGGAGGTTGTAGCTGGCTGTAGAGGTTTAAGTTGTATATCAGGAAAAATTTATTCACTGAAAGGGTTGTGAGGCATTGGAACAGGCTGTCCAGGGAAGTAGTTGAAGATATTCAAAACATGTGTAGATGTTTTGCTTAGTGACATAGTTTAGTGGTAGACTTGGCAGTGCTAGGTTAATAGTTGGACTATATGATTTTAGAGGTCTTTTCCAACCTAAATGATTCTATGATTCTGTGATTCTATGGATGGGGCTGGGGAGTCTTGGTTGGTGCAATATGTCCGCCAGTGCACCGCTGTGGTAGCAATCAGAACCTGCCATTCTTTGACCCTCAGCAACCCCACAATGGAAGGGTTCTTCACGAGACCAGGTAAGGTGGACAGCTGTTTCTTTTCCTCCATCTCCAAGGCAGCTATACCAAAAACCCACTGGTGCCCTTTTATGTACTTGAAATATCCTATTCTGAGATAATCTATGCCAAGGATGCATGGAGAGTCTGGGCCAGTCACAATGGGGTGGTTTTGCTACTCATTTACAGTTAGGCTCACTTAGGCCTCCAGTACAGTTAGCTTTTGGGATACTCCTGTCACCCCAGAAATACAAATGATTTCTGCCCCTTTATATCTTGATGTCGTTAAGGTACACTGTGCACTGGTGTCCACTAGAGCCTTATACTCCTGTGGGTCTGATGTGCCAGACCCAATAAATATGGTTCTCCCTTTCCTCCATCTGGCTGGAGACAGGGCCCCTCTAGTCCAGATCATAGTATTTGATACTCACTTCTTGTAAACACATATCAGAATTCTCTTTGTTAAAAATTAGAAGTAAGATCATCCCTTCAACTCTCTCTGGGGGACAGAGTAGACAGTTTTCCCACTGGAAACTGGAGCAGCAAATTTCCCAGAAGAACCCCCTTTTTCCTTGCAACTCACATTCTCATGCCTCTAGGTTCAAGGTAGATTTTCCGTACCGTTTGCTCATGTCCTCTTCATGGTCACACAGCTAAATCAACAGGGTGGCATGTGATGTGTACCCACTATATCCCCTTTCTTGAGCAGCAGGATGGTTACGTTACTGCTGATAGCTAAGATACTGGTTTGTACAGGTGTGGAGGAAAATATATTCTCTTCAAGTTGTTAGACCTCTTGCGAAAGTTTCTCCACAGCCAAGATGCGTGCCTGTAGGGAAGAAGAGAGACTTTTTTCGTAGTGCCAGAGTTGGCCAGCCCATTCATCCACTGTGGGTTCATCTAGGTCTTTCCAGGTCATTACTGCCAATGTGCTGGCATACAGTGATGGTGTGCTCTGTACAAATTTCCACCACAGGGGTCATGGCCACTTGACTTCATTAGAATCTCTGGATAACTGGTTATTGTCCAGATCATTATAAACCAACCCCAGCATGGCTAATTCCCTCACGTACTGGATAACCTTAAGCCAGACCCCAGAGATCAACAGCAAAACACGGAGCACATACAGCATGTAAGGTGTTACACAACACAGCTCTGAGAACAAGCCATTAACCCTAACCCAGAAGGATAGGACACAGTTAATTTTAGATATTTTTTTAAGTTTAATTAAATTTACGTTTCCACATTAAACCGCATAATGTGGAATTCACAATATTTAAAGAATCTTCTACATTTCATCAGTCTCATTTCAAATGTAGCTAATAAGTAGAAAGTCCTCTTTGGAAAGTAAGACAATTTTTTCATTATCTTTATAATTAACTCAGAATTAAATTAATAGTGGAGACATAGTAATACTTTAAATTGAAACTTTGAAATTACAAATAAATAACTGATCTAAATAAAAATACAGATGGAAGAAAAAGGAGAGAGAGGTTCACCTCAGGGGAAAGTAACATGGAACCATGTCAGTGGACTTTTATATATATATATGTATATAATTTCAAAGAGATTCCAAGATACTGTTAATTCAGATTATGCATATATTGTATTATACTCATAATCTGTATTGCCAAACAAATTGAGAATTGTACTTAACTTCTAACAAAATCTGCTGTGAGCAGATGGACATCTAATGTCCCGCATGAAGCATCTTCTAATGCTTTCTGTTCAGGAGGACTAAAAGTTTAATCTTCAGATAGTCTCAATTAGATGATTTATACCATGGCTGAGTGTATGCCATAGAGCATTCAACAGTCCTAGTCCCTGAAGCAGAAAGATCAGGGAACTGTTGGAGTCTCCTCTGATCCTCATAAACAGATTTTGCTCCAGCTGAGATCAGGGCAGAAGGCTGTAGAAGAAGGGAATGACACACTCCCTGGATTTGTTGCACTGCAATACTGGAACATGATGGCTGTTGTGTGTATCCAGATGGGAACCAGGATGCCAGGTTCTTCAAAAATGGACACCATCTTCAGTTCTGTCCCTACCCCTCCTACTGCTGCAATTAGACTCAGTGACCAAAGGATCAGAATCAGCTTGCATTTCTACAGGACCTTTCTAACACTGACACATTTATTTCACAGTGCTCTCAAAGCAGCATTCACAGTACTAGAATCAATACTGTTAAAATGTCAGTGGGTAATTTTTACAACAAAACTTCTCTTAACCTTTGTTTGCCAATACTGCAATACTTGTAATACTGAGATATTGTCTAGGTTTCAAACAATCAAGTTCAATTTTATATTTCTCCTTCAGTATGTCAATAAAGCTGGAATAATTTTCAGATCTTGTCTACGCAAAATGCTAATTCAAACTTTGAAAGGAGCTAAGTTGCATAACAGGCAAACCTGCAACATATGCCAGAGAGAATTAATTTAGTTCTTTCCAAAGGGAATAAACAAATTTGTACATATAAAAATGTATTGCTAAGTGAAAAGTCAGAAAATGAAGACACAACCTATCAGAAGCAATTAATCCGAAAAGCTCAACTGTGAATGTAAATTACACGCACAGTAGCAATACTTCTCAAATCTACACCAATTATTTCCATTTAATTCATACAAGCCTTATATTTTTCCCTCTTTCCAAGTGACAACAGTCCCATAAACTTGACTTTTAAAGGGGATGAATTTAAAAATGAAAGGAAAGCATCATTTGAGGATTTAAATACATTTCCAAGGGATGCTTCTCATACTTGAAAGACTTTGCACAATTATGTTTAAATAAGTTAACATAAACAGCATGTGATTGGAAAGTAAAAATTTTAACAACGTGCATTTGCCATTGATAAATTATCAGAAATTGGCCAGAATAATTTGTCTAAAGACTTAAGTTTTAAATTATGATTATCAATAATCATTATAATGATTGATAGCTTTTATTATGAGACACCATAAAATAATAATAAAAAAGATTGTTTTATACTTTTATATTTTATTATAGTTTATTTGTTTATATTATATTTTATTATTTTATTTTTTTATTTATATTTTATATTTAGATTATCTTAGAACGGGCTTTGCAGAAGCTGTTAGCAATCAAACATCACCCCGACTGACTTTTTGTACCTAGGTCCCTTGGTCATTCCTTCTTTAAATATGGTTTCTTCTGATATAAAATTCATATTTTTCAAATAATATTTTACAATGCAAAAATGCATAGAAGCCTCACAAGGGCTTGTCCTTTACCATATAGTTCCTGTTGCAAGGGAAGTAAAACCTAAGACAAAAGACAATTATCAAGGTAAAAAGAGGATCAAATATGGGAGGGTATCTTACACACACTGGTTTAGCTTAACCTCACCTAAATTTAGACCTAATGTGCTCATGATCAGAAAGAAGTTGCTGTGAGCTCCCTCCATATTCAGTGGGAAGAGACAGATAGCTGGGTCTGATCTGGGTTGCTGCACTCTCAGATGACACAAGACTACATGGGGGAACATAGGGGAATTAGTGCCTGAGTGGGTTTCTTTATTAAGATCAGCATGTTTAAGTTTTACTTATGTCATATTGTGTGCATGCATTAATAAATGTAGTTTTGGGATTATTTATGATAATTATTCCAGTGCAAGTGGAGTCTGAAGACAGAGGAGCTGGTCCTTGTTATCATCTCTACGCTAAGTAAAAGGTACCTTGTATACCCTAAGTCACTCACGGGACATAAAATGAAATTCAGACACCTCTCATAAAGTGATGATAAAAAAGGTGCCATACTAAAACTGGAAAAGGAAGTAAAAACAGAAATATAGGGAACCATGAAGTATGAGTGGGTGGATTTAAAACAGGGAATAATGTAGTTCAGATGGCAAGACAAAGACACAATCTTATTATATTTCATAGCTGTTATTAAAAAAAAAAAAAAAAAAAAAAGACCACCAGAAACCAGACGGGAACAAAATGTCATAGCTGAAAATAAAAACTACATGATATAATTTTGTAAATTTATTTAAAAATGTCAGTGAAGTCATTACCATACCATTAATTTGCAGTTGTCAGGCAGTCATTTGAAGGCTACTATGTTGTAATTTTTTTTTGTTTAACTCTACCATAACAATTTTTTTGACACAATGTTAACTGTGATGTTCTCCTTCAAGAGAAAATATTGGTTTCAGTAAACCACAAAGAACTATAGAATCATAAAATCATAGAATTATAGAATGGTTTGGGTTGGAAGGGACCTTAAGGATCATCTAATTCCAACACCCCTGCCATGTGCAGGGACACCTTCTACTAGATCAGGTTGCTCAAAGCCCCATCCAACCTGGATGGGAGAATCACCTCCTGTGACCTGCTGGCCATACTTCTTTTGATGCAGCCCAGAATACACTTGGCTTTCTGGGCTGCAAGTGCACATTGCCGGCACATGTTGGATTTCTCATTAACAAACACCTTCAGGTTCTTCTTCCCTTCTCCACCCAGTCTATATTTGTGCTTGGGATTGCACCAGCCCAGAAGCAGGATCTTGCACTTGGCCACATTGAACTTCATGAGATTCACACAGCGCTACCTCTCCAGCTTGTCCAGGTCCCTCTGGCATCCCTTCCCTCCAGTGTGTCGAATGTACCACACAACTTGGTGTCATTGGCAAATTTGCTGAGGATACACTCATTCCCACTGTCCATGTCACCAACAAAAATGTTAAGCAGCACTGCTCCCAATATTGACACCTGAGGAACACCACTTGTCATTGATTTCCACTTGGGCATTGAGCTGATGACTGCAACTCTTTGACTACAGCCATCCAGCCAATTCCTTACCCACTGAGTGATCCATACATCAAATCCATGTCTTTCCAATTTAGAGACAAGGATATAGGGGACAGTGTCAAATATTTTGCACAAGTCCAAGTGCATGATGTCAGTTGCTGTTCCCCTGTCCACCAATGCTGTAACCCCACCATAGAATGCCACCAGATTTGTCAGGCACAATCTGCCCTTAGTGAAGCCATGCTGACTGTCACCGATTACCTGCTTATTTTCCACGTGCCTTAGCACAGTTTCCAGGAGGATCTGCTCCATGACCTTGCTGGGCACAGAGGTGAGACTGACTGGCCTGTAGTTCCTTAGGTCTTTCTTTTTTCCTTTTTAAAAATGAGGATTATGTTTCCCTTCTTCCAGTCAGTGGAAACTTCAACAGACTGCCATGACTTCTCAAATGTGATAGATAGTGGCTTAGCAACTACATCCACCAGTTCCCTCAGGACCCTTGGATATATCAGGTCCTATGGACTTTCCAGGCTGGATGGGGCCCTGGCAAACCTGATCTAGTGGGTGGCATCCCTGCCTGTGGCAGGGGGGTTGAAACTAGATGATCTTTAAGGTCCCTTCCAACCAAAGCCATTCTATGATTCTATGATTCTATGATTCTATGATTCTATGATTCTATGATTCTATGATTCTATGATTCTATGATTCTATGATTCTATGATTCTATGATTCTATGATTCTATGATTCTATGATTCTATGATTCTATGATTCTATGACTTGTGCACCTTTAGGTTCCTTAGCTGGTCTCGTACGTGATCTCCTCTGACAGTGGGTGGTTATTCATTCTTCTAGTACCTGCCTTTCCTTCCTGGGGCCCAGGTATGTGGCTAGAGCTCTTACTAGTGAAGACTGAGGCAAAAAAATCATTGAGTACCTCAGCCTTCTCCATTTCTTGGGTGACTAGGTCTCCTGTTTCCTTTCAGAGAGGGCCCACAATTTCCCTAGTCTTCTTTTTATCACCGATGTACATATAGAACCCTACTATAACAAGATACTGGAGAATACAGTATACGCAGATTCAAATTCTGAAGGTGATAAATGCTTTCTTTGTATGACAGAACCATGTAGAGAATTAGATATATGTAAAATAATTATATTATCAAAGAGTACAAAAACAGAATGTCTTGTTTGGGAAAGAGATCTAGAAAGCTCCTACAGAAATTAATGCTTCATTTTGGCAGAAATGAAAACAAAACAAAACAAAACAAATTGAAAAAATAAATTGAACAGTGTATGATATTTTCTGTTTTGTAAATCTAATGTATTTATCACGAAGCCATACAGCTGGCATTCATACTGATAGTGGTTGATAACTTCTAGAATGAAAATGCTCATAATCACAGGATGTAAATAAGTATGTAGTAGTCATTCCTATAGTCAAAGTAAATGAAAAGAAAAATCATTCAGTAAAGGATGAATTTACACAAACCTTTTGAAATAACATTGACACATTTTCAGGATGTTTTGATATAAAGACTACAGTCCTCTGCTTGACAGCTTACATGTATTTAAAAGGGTCAATGGCAATGCTAGGAGATTTTGTTCAGAAAATAAGTTAGTCGGTGAAAAATAGAGTTTTGATTGATCTGAAAGAACTGGTGAAGTTTGGGTCAAATCCAGCAAATATTTACAGGTTGGATTTTTTTGCAAGAACAGATAAATAATGAAATCAATATAGGAGTGAATATGAGAAGGCAGAAACTGGGTATTTTCTATTTCTATGACTGTGTGTCTTTGAATTGGAACTATGTGGAAGTAATAAGAATAACTAAAGAAATAACATTTATCAGCCTTTTATGTCCTGAAATTTTAGCTTACAATGCACTGTTTCAGTAAATAATCATGAGTGTAAATTCATTTGCAAGAAAAGACAAAGACCACAATGTAGTCATCTAAAAAACAGAAGTAAAAGAGTGAATTCATTAAAAATGACTGCCCAGAAACCATTGTGCTTTTTGTCCCCAGCTCCAGAAAGAAGGAAGCAAGAGCACTACTGCCTTTGGGTATGTTTTTAGCTTCCAGTAGTGACAATCTCATGTTCAAATACCAAAAAATTGAAATTGCATAGTTGTATTGCCATTACTTTTAGTGGGTACAATATTTTATACTTGGATTGATCTATATAAGCAAGAAGTGAGGTGTCATTACACATAAATTAGCTTCCATTCAACAAGAAGAATCATAGAATCATAGAATCATAGAATGGCTTGGGTTGGAAAGGACCTTAAAGATCATCTAAGTACAACCCCCCTGCCATAGGCAGGGACACCTTCCACTAGGCCAGGTTGGCCAAGGCCCCATCTAGCCTGGCCTTGAATGCCTCCAGGGATGGGGCATCCTCAAGTCCTCTTGGCAACCTGTTCCAGTGCCTCACTACCCTTACAGTGAAGAATTTCCTCCTCATGTCTAGTTTAAATCTCTCCTCTTTTAGTTTAAGACCATTCCCCCTTGTCCTGTCGTTATCTGAGTGAAGAGTCCTTCTCCATCTTTTTTATAAGTCCCCTTTAAATATTGAAAGGCCAGAAGGAGGTCTCCCTGGAGCCTTCTCCCAGTCGAATATTCCCAGCTCTCTCAGCCTTTCTTTATAGGAGAGGTGCTCCAACACTCTGATCATCTTTGCGGCCTTCCTCTGGACCTGCTCTAACAGGTTCACATTTTTCTTGTGCTGAGGGCCCCAAAACTGGACACAGTACTCCAGGTGTGGCCTGATAAGGGCAGAGTAGAGGGGGACAATCACCTCCCTAAGAAAATACATATAAAAACGTTTCTTGTTTATTAGCTTCAGTGTTTTTCATTTCAGTAAGCTACTGGTTTTTCTTCTGATTTACACTTACAAAATGTACTGGGTGACACTTGCCAGTTGACAATCTGAAAACTACACTTGCATATCTTCTTCACATTTTCATGTAATACATTTACAAAGCCCACAGAAATTAAGACAACTCAGAAATGAATAATAGTAGATCCTACAATACGTGGTAGTAAAATACACTTTTCAAAACTAAGAGAAGTTATTTGAGTGTTTGGTATGTGGTCTTGCAAAGTGAAATATTAATGATTTATCTATATCTCCTCCTTCTATCCATGCCGATCAAATAATTGTTGAATTTTGCTTAATTATTATTTTGCTTTGATAAATAATAAATATAATGAATTGCAATGCTCTTTTCCTGCATGTATATTTCAATAAAAAGTTTAAAGGCAGATACCTTACACCTTTGTGAACTTGTATGTGTTGTCCTGGCTGTACAATTGTATGTCTCATATCAATTGTGATTCTGTGGATGACGTTTTGGGCAACCTGATCTAGTAGAAGGCATCTTTGCCCATGGCAGGGGGATGGAAATAGATGATCTTTAAGGTCCCTTCCAACCCGAACCATCCTATGATTCTATGATTCTGTTAGTTACTACGAAAATAGAATGACATCAAAACTGAAGTTTGACTGCTAAAGTTAGACTAAATAGCATGGCATAGCATGGCATAGAATAGGACGGGACAGGACAGGACAGGACAGGACTAGAAGAGAAGAGAAGAGAAGAGAAGAGAAGAGAAGAGAAGAGAAGAGAAGAGAAGAAGAGAAGAGAAGAGAAGAGAAGAGAAGAGAAGAGAAGAGAAGAGAAGAGAAGAGAAGAGAAGAGAAGAGAAGAGAAGAGAAGAGAAGAGAAGAGAAGAGAAGAGAAGAGAAGAGAAGAGAAGAGAAGAGAAGAGAAGAGAAGAGAAGAGAAGAGAAGAGAGAAGAGAAAAGAGAAGAGAAGAGAAGAGAAGAGAAGAGAAGAGAAGAGAAGAGAAGAGAAGAGAAGAGAAGAGAAGAGAAGAGAAGAGAAGAGAAGAGAAGAGAAGAGAAGAGAAGAGAAGAGAAGAGAAGAGAAGAGAAGAGAAGAGAAGAGAAGAGAAGAGAAAAGAGAATAGTTCAATTGGAAGGGACCTACAAAGATCATCAAATACAACTGCCTAACCACTTCAAGGGCTAAACAAAAGTTAAAGCATGTTAATGAGGGCATTATTCAAATGCCTCTTGAACACTGACAAACATGGGGCACCAATCACCTCTCTAGGAAGTCTGTATTTGACCACCCTCACAATAAAGAAATTTTTCCTAATACCTAGTCTGAACCTCCCCTCGCACAGCTTTGTACCATTTCCACATTCCCCTCCACAGGAATATGTAGAGAGCAATAAGGTTGCCTCTCAGCCTCTTTTTTTCCAAACTAGAAAATCCAACTGTCTTCAGCCTCTCCTCATAAGACATGCCCTTCTCTGGACACTTTCAAATATCTTAATATCCTTTTTTGATGTTGCAGAGCTCAGAACTGTACATAATATTCAAGGTGAGGCCACGCCAACACTAAATATAGCACCAGAATCACCTCTTTTGACCGACTGGTTACGCTGTGCTTAATGCATCCCAAAATGCAACTTGCCCTCATGGCTAACCAGGAACACTGCTGACTCACATTGAGCCTGTCAACCAGCACTCCCAGATTCCTTTCTGCTGAGGTGCTCTCCAGCCACTCACCTCCACAGAGTGTACCCGTGTCTGGTATTACTCTGTCCCAGGTGCAGAGCCCAGCATTTACCCTTGTTGAATTTCATGCCATTGCTGATTGTTCAATGCTCCAATGTATCTGGTCCCTCTGCAAGGCCTGTTGTCCCCCATAGAGTCAACAGCACCTCCCAGTTTAGTATCACCACCAACTTGCTGAAGATGCATCCTCTCATTCCTCCAGAGTGTGTCAGTGGCACCTCCCACTTCAGTATCATCAGAGGACTTTCTAAGGATGCACTCCACTCCTGCATACAGATCACTGGTAGAAATGTTGAACAGAGCTGGACCTAGAATTGAGCCCAGGGGAGCATCACTAGTGACCAGATGCCAGCCAGATGCAGCCCCTTTGAACTACAACCCTTTGAACTATACCATTCAGCCAGTTCATCACCCAGCTGTTCATCTCTTGGACAATCTGTCCAGAAATATAGTGTGAGGGATGGTGCCAAAGGCCTTACTAAAATCCAGAAAGATTACATCCACCGCCTTCATTTCATCCACTAAGTGGGGGACCTGACTGTAGAAGGAGATAAAATTACTAAGATCAGACTTCCCATGTGTGAACCCATGTTGACTGTGTCTGATAATAGCTTTGTTCTTTAAATGCCTTTCAATTGAAGGATAATCTTCTTCTTTCCAGGATCTATGATTAGACTAACAGGTCTGTAGTTTCCTACGTCTTTTCTTGTGCCTTTCTTATAGATGGGTATAACATTGTCTAGCTTCCAGTCAGCAGGGACCTCCTGAGACTCCTAAAACCTTTGGTAAATTGTTGAGAGGAGTCCAGGTATAACATTTACTAACTCCTTCACTACTCCGGGGTGAATCACTTCAGGCCTCTTGGACTTATGAACATTCAGCTCACGCAAATGGTCCCTTACAATTTCAAGGGCCTGGTGATGTATTCTCCCCTATGAAGTTTTTACTAATATCTGTAATCACAAGATATCATTATACCTATGCTAAACAAAAATGACATTTTGGCAGTAGAAGACCTTGCAGATGTGCATATGAATAGTTTCTGATAAATGATGATATTTCCATTAAAATAATTAGTAGAGTGACTATAGGGCTGACTGATCTGGTATGTACTTGCTCCAGTGTGCTAATAGGGGTATTTCAGAGCTGCCTGAACTTCCCCTAGCAAACTCTCAACTGCTTTAATAAGAACTGATTTCTAGTGTGAGACCACAGAAAGACCTAGCAATTTCACCTCTAACTCAAGCAGCAACAACATCCAAGAGTTAAGGAAGCATGATCAGCTGAGGATTAGTCCTGGAGCCCAGCAACAATTTTTGTCTCAGCTGGCCCTGCTGAAGTCATTTGTGCTGTTTATCCACTTAGCAGGCATATGTAGCCCACTTATCTTTATATTCCTGAAAACAGTATTGAAAAATATCTTATTTGTACCTATTTTATTGGTCTTTTTTTCCTTCAGAAACAAAGCTTAATGTCACAAAGGTCACATGATCTGTGACTTGTGTTCATTATTCTCTAATTATCAATTGTTTTATTTCTATGAAATAGGTTGGAGGAGTGGATGTCTTCCAGATAATTACTACTTTTAAGTGAAGGAAAAAAGAAAAAGAAAAAGAAAAAGAAAAAGGAAAAGGAAAAGGAAAAGGAAAAGAAAAGAAAAAGAAAAAGAAAAAGAAAAAGAAAAAGAAAAAGAAAAAGAAAAAGAAAAAGAAAAAGAAAAAGAAAAAGAAAAAGAAAAAGAAAAAGAAAAAGGAAGAGTAAAAAGAAAAAAAGAAAAAAAGAAATGAAAGA
Organism: Anser cygnoides; assembly: GCF_040182565.1. NCBI lineage: Eukaryota > Metazoa > Chordata > Aves > Anseriformes > Anatidae > Anser > Anser cygnoides. Next base: position 25,983,416 of record NC_089873.1, read on the forward strand.
ACAACAACAAAAACAAACAAACAAAAACCCTACAGACCTACAGGACTAGAGGGAGATTGGAGGAGTATTCAAAGTTTTTCCCTTAACAACTTTTGATGCCAGTCTGCTAATTTCTGCAGGTCACAATTCACCATCAAACTGTTACGCTGGAGCAGTTAATAAATGCATGGAAGACAGAAAAGAAAATTTTAGTATAATTCTATTGAAGAATGAATAAAACAAGACACAAATCTGGGGAAAAAAATGCTCTGTCACTACCAGGGCTCATCAGCATACTTACTTTAAATAGTATTATTTTTCTGGAGGAATAGAGAACAGTCACTTGCTGAGGCAATCAGCTCAAGTGCAGGCATGTTCTCCAGTGAAGCAAGGGATTGTGGTGTGCAGAAGGGTTCCTGTATAAAAAAAGCACCAGGACATGGAGGGGACCCGCCGGTACCCATCAGCCTTTGCAAGGGCAGCCTATGGGGCTTAGGCAGGGCCAGGAGCTGTGTTGGCTACCCCTACATGTACACAAGCAGCACCTAGGGAGAGCAGTGGCCAGGAGTGCAGTGATCAATGCAGGAAAACAGAGTGGTGTGTCAGCCTGGGTGTGGCAAACAGCGTGGCAGTTTGTGTGGCAGGCGAAAGGCAGACCCCTTGCTTCTACTCTGTAAGCAGCAAGAAGCGGCCTTTCACTGAGATGAAAGTGGTGTCCGCCCAGTGCAACTGCTGGTCTGAGGCTGAAACACAGGCAGAGGGGCCACGATCCCCCCACAGAGACCTGTACACCTAAAGAGACCTCCTGAGGACCAAAAGAGTTGCCCAGACCCTCAGCTGCAGGGATCTCTAGAATCTGGAAGCCCCCTGGGGCCTGAAGGCAGAGGTGGGTGTCGTGGGTGCAAGGGTGCCCAGCTGGATGAACTTTTAGAGCACATTGCCATGTTGCGAGAGGAGCTCACTGGGCAGTGTAGTATCCAGGAATCTGAGTGAGAGATTGATGCATGGTATCATGTGCTGACATGGGCTGAGCAACAGCCAGGCCTCAAGTCCTGGCAAGGGGTAGGTAAGCTGGCTTCCAACCCTGAACTGACAGACCTGACTAACTCACAAGACCAGGAAGACTGACCCTTATCTCTGCTTGGAGGAGGAAGAGGAGTCCTCCTCTTTGCCCCCGAGTGCCCCTGTACAACGGATACAATGCTCTGGGGTTGGAAAAAGGAGAGTGTGTAAGTAATCATCATGCCCCAAGAAAGGACAACCGCACAAGGTCGGACTGACCAACCACCTGTATTTGAACCAGTGCCGCCAAAAAAAAAAGCACAAAAGGTAGTTGTTGGAGATTCCTAACTGAGAGTCACTAAAGTACCTATTTGCCATCTGGACAATCTCTCTAGAGATGTTTGGTACCTGCTGGGGGGCTGCATGCATCATATCATGAAGAGGCTACCAAGGCTGATAAAGCCAGAGGACTACCACCCATTTCTACTCTTTTATGTAGGGTCAAACGAGGCTACAGTAAGGAGACTCCACAATACCAAAAGGGACTTTATGTCCCTTGGAAAGATGTTGAAGTGGTCAGGAGCATTGGCAGTGTTCTCCTCTATCCTCACAGTTGGAGACTGGGAGCCAAGGAGGTGAATGAATAACTGTGTGACTGGTGCCACGCTCAGGTTTTTGGGTTCTATGATCTTGAATGAACCTTTGAGAGACCAGGCATATTGACACCAGAGGGGGTGCACCTGACCAGGTGAGGCAAAGTTTTAAATTGGATTCACTGGGAGAAGGGAAGGGGATGTACTTCTGAATGACAGAAAGCAATCTGGGAACACTGACACTTTATGAAGCATCAGGAAAATACTTGTCAATTGTCCAAAGGAAATTAGGAGAGGAAATTAGGGAAGGCTCCTCCAAAAAGGTGATGCGACCAGTAGCCCAGCTGAAGTACCTCTATACCAACACAGCATGGGAAACAAGCAGGAGGAGTTGGAAACCACGGTGTAATTAGAAAACTGACATTAATCAGTCGGTTGTGTGATGAAACAACTGGAACACTGCAACTGAGGGCTACAAGCTTTTCAGATGAGATACACAGGGAAGGAGGGGCTGGGGGGTGTTGCCCTCTATGTTAAGAAACAGATAGATTGGAAAGAGCTGCCTTTGAGAAACAGCCATGAGAGCTTGGGATAAAAATTAAGGACTGGATCAATAAAGGACACCTTGTGGTCAGAGTCTACTACAGGCTGCCTGATCAAAGGGAGACTATTGATGTGACCTTCTTGCTTCAGCTACAAGAAGTGTCACGCTCACAGGCTCTCATTCCAATGGGGGATTTCAGCCACCTGGATTTCTGCTGGAAAGCTACACAGCAGGCTGTAAGCAATCCAGAAGACTCCTGGAGTACATCAAGGATAACTGCCTAGTCCAGGTATTAGACAAACCAACCAGAGGAGAAGCATTACTGGACCTGGTGCTCACCAATGTGAGTGAACTCATTAAAGAGGTATAGATTGGAGGCAGTCTAGGCCTCCGTGACCACACCCAGGTTGAGTTTGTGATCTCAAGGAATATGGGCCTGTAAAAGAACAAAGGGAGGACCCTGAACTTTAGAAAACTTCCAGATGTTTAAAGAATTAGTGGATGAGATCCCTTGTGAAACAGTCCTTAGGGACAGAGGAACTGATCAGAGCTGTCAACTCTTTGAGGACATTTCTCTTAGAGTGCAAGAGCTCTACATCCCCATGTCAGTCAGGGAAGGCAGGAAACCAGCATGGCTGGAAACTGAGCAAGGACTTATTAAATTAAAATGTATGGGGTTCTCTGGCCTGCACCTGCAAATACACATGAGAAATCTAATGTTTTTGAAACTATGGCAGTTATTTGGTCTGTAAATTGAACTAAAACATAAACCTCACCACATTTTTCCATGTTAATCAGTTTACCTGCTTTTCCTTTAAACCTTTTCACAAAATCACAGAAATGAAGGGGTTGGAAGGGACCTTGAAAGATCATTGGGTCCAACCCCCCTGACAAAGCACGTTCCTTAGAGCAGGCTGCCCAGGTAGGCGTCCAGACGGGCCTTGAATATCTCCAGAGAAGGAGACTCCACAACCTCCCTGGGCAGCCTGTTCCAGTTCTCCGTCACCCTCACTGTGAAGAAGTTCTTTCTCACGTTGGTGCAGAACTTCCTGTGCTCTATCTTGTGACCATTACCCTTTGTCCTATCCCCACAAACTACTGAAAAGAGGTTGGCCAAATCCCTCTGTCTCCCATACCTCAGGTATTTATACACATTGATGAGATCCCCTCTCAGTCTTCTCTTCTCAAGGCTGAACAGACCCAGGTCTCTCAGCCTTTCTTCATAGGGAAGATGCTCCAGGCCCCGTATCATCTTTGTGGCCCTCCACTGAACTCTTTCCAGAAGATTCCTGTCTTTTTTTGTACCGGGGAGCCCAGAAGTGGACACAGTACTCTGGGTGAGGCCTGACCAGGGCAGAGTAGAGGGGGAGGATCACCTCCCTTGACCTGCTGGCCACGTTCCTTTTAATGCACGCCAGGATCCCATTGGCCCTCTTGGCCACGAGGGCACACTGCTGGCTTATGGTCAACCTGTTGTCCACCAGGACCCCCAGGTCCTTCTCCTTGGAGCTCCTCTCCAGCAGGTCGTCCCCCAGCCTGTACTGAGACGTGCAGTTGTTCCTTCCCAGGTGCGGGACTCTACACTTGCTCTTATTAAAACTCATTTGTTTTCTTCCTGCCCATCTCTCCAGCCAGTCCAGGTCTCGCTGAATGGCAGCACAGCCTTCTGGCGTGTCAGCCACTCCTCCCAGCTTTGTGTCATTGGCGTGCTTGCTGAGGGCAGACACTATTCCCTCATCAAGATCGCCAATGAAGATGTTGAACAAGAACGGACCCAGCACCGACCCCTGGGGAATGCTGCTAGTCACAGGTCTCCAGCCAGACTCTGCGGCACCAATCACCTCCCTCTGAGCTCGGCCAGTCAGCCAGTTCTCAACCCACCTTACTGTCCACTCCTCTATCCCACACTTTCTCAGCTTTGCTATCAGGATGTCATGGGAGACAGTATCGAAAGCCTTGCTAAAGTCAAGGTAGATTACATCCACTGGTCTCCCCCCATCTACCCAGCTGGTGATGCCATCATAGAAGGCAGCGAGGTTGGTCGAGCACGACTTCCCCTTGGTGAATCCATGCTGATTACTCCTCATAACATTCTTCTCTTCCAATTGCTTGGAGATGGCATCCAGAACAAGCTGTTCCAACACCTTTCCAGGGACAGAGGTGAGACTGACTGGCCTGTAGTTTCCCGGATCCTCCTTCTTGCCCTTCCTGAAGACCGGAGGGACATTGGCTATCCTCCAGTCTTCAGGCACCTCTCCTGTTCTCCAGGACCTTTCAAAGATGATAGAGAGTGGTTCGGCAATCACCTCTGCCAACTCCCTTAGCACACATGGATGCATCTCGTCGGGACCCATGGATTTGTGTGCATTGAGCCCACTCAGACGCTCCCGAACCACTCTCTCGTCAACCAGGGGGGAGCCTCCAATTCCCAGCCCCTTTCTCCTCCCGCCAGGGTTGAGGAGTCCTGGGGGGTAGTCCTTGAAGCAAAGACTGAAGCAAAGAAAGCATTCAGTATCTCCGCCTTCTCGGCGTCTCCCGTTACCAGGACACCTCCCCTCATTCAGTAAGGGACCCACATTATCCCTAGTCTTCCTTTTACTGTTTACATACTTAAAAAAACCCTTCTTATTATCTTTTACCTCTTTTGCAAGCCTCATCTCTAGGTGGGCTTTAGCCTTCCTCGTCACATCCCTGCAGGCCCTGAGAACACTTCTATACTCCTCCCAAGAGGACAGGCCCTTTTTCCACATCTCATAGACCTTCCTCTTCCTTTTGATCTTACCAATGAGCTCCTTGCTCATCCACGCAGGTTTCCTGCCCCCCTTCCCCAATTTCCTACTCTTAGGGATGCACCGATCCTGAGCTTGGAAGAAGTGCTGTTTAAATGTAGCCCAGCTCTCACAAGCACTCCTGCCATCTAGCTACCTAGCCCATGAGATACTCCCAAGCAGGTCCTGGAAGAGGTCGAAGTTGGCTCTTCAGAAGTCCAGGGTAGCAATCCTGCTACTAGCCTTACTTCTTCCACCAAGTTCCATCTTGAACTCCACCATCTCATGGTCGCTGCATCCCAAGCTGCCCCCAACCTTCACATCCCTAACAAGCCCATCCCTGTCGGTAAGGACAAGGTCCAGAAGCACCCCCCGCCTCGTCGGCTCCTCCACCACCTGCGTCAGAAAATTGTTTTCAACTCATTGTAGGAACCGTTTGGATTGCGCATGCCTGGCCAAGTTGCTTACCCAACAGATGTCTGGATAATTGAAGTCCCCCATGAGAACCAGCGCCCGGGATCGTGAGGCTACTACCAGCTGCTTGTAGAAGGCCTCATTGACCTCCTCCTCCTGATCTGGTGACCTGTAATACACCCCCACAACAGTGTCCCCCATACCAGCCCACCCCGTAATTCTCACCCACAAGCTCTCCACTTGTCCTTCACCCACCCCCAGGTGGAGCTGGGTACACTCTAATTGCTCCCTCACATAAAGGGCAACCCCACACCCTCGCTTCCCCAGCCTGTCTTTCCTAAAAAGGACATAGCCCCCATGACAGCATTCCAGTCATGCAAGCTGTCCCACCATGTCTCTGTGATTGCAATGAGATCGTGGCCCTGTGACCAAACACAGATCTCGAGCTCCTCCTGTTTATTTCCCATGCTCCGCGCACTGGTATACAGGCACTTTAGGGAAGCAGCAGGTGCAGTTACCCCTGGAGGGATGCAAGAAGAAGATTCCGGATGGGGTATCAGGATCATTACCTTCTCTGAGGAGCCCTCAGACAATCCTATGGGACAACTCAGAGGTTTTTCCCTACTATCTTCAACAGTGACAGCAGTGACAACTTCCCCCAGCCCTTCTCTGTCACTTTTAGCTCCCCTCCCTTCCCCTGTCAAACCTAGTTTAAAACCCTGGTAATCAGCCCAGAGAGCTTGCTCCTCAACACACTTGTGCCCCACTTGCTGAGTTGGAGTCGGTCAGCAGCCCACATACCTGGCTTCTCAAAGGACTGCCCAAGATCGAAATACCCAAATCCTTGGTCCAGACACCATCCCGTCAGCCAGTCGTTCACCTGTCCTGTTCTCCTCCTTCTTTCTGGGTCCCGGTCACCCAGCGGGAGGACAGAGGAGAACACTACCTGCACCCCCGATCCCTTCAAATTCCTTCCCAGGGATGCAAAGTCCTTTTTAATAGTCCTCATTTTTCTAGTTGCAGCTTCCCGGGATCCAACCTGAACGACAACAAGAGGATAGTAGTCCTCCGGTTTAACGAGCTGTGGCAGAGCCTTCCTAATGTCTCTGACACGTGCCCTAGGAAGGCAGCACACCTCTCTGGATAGGTTGTCTGGGTGACAAATGGGAGCCTCAGTGCCCCTCAGCAAGGAGTCTCTGATCACTAAGACTCTCCGTTCTTTTTTTGTGGCACTGGTTGTGATGCAGTGCCCCGTCCGGCCCCTATCCCTATGCTCAGTACTTCTCCCAATCTTGACACGCTTCTCAGGGTTGCTTCCCAAGTTTGGACTACTGTCCAGACCCTCAACCTCTTCTTTTTCCTGCCTGAGAGTCTCAAATCTATTACCCAGGGACACCATGGGGGTTGGTGGCACCGCGGGTGTCGGGGGCAGGCGTCTCTTTCTGCTTCCAGCTGAGATGAGGGTCCAGCCCCTTTTCTCTTGTGGGCAGTCAGGCCCTCGTACTGCATGTGATAAGGTGGGTCAGCTTGTACCCCTTGCAGGGACTTAGGAGGGGGCTGCTGGGCATCAGCAGGGGCAGGTTGACACCTCCTATCTGTAACCCTCAGAGACTCCCAGGAGCCCCTCGGGCTGCGGATTTCTTGCTGCAGCCCAGCCACCTGCTCGAGGAGTTCCTTAAGCAGGGCACACCTGCACCCATGACAGCCCTCTCTTCCCTCAGGACCCAGGTGGGTCTCCAGATTCTGGAGCTCCCTGCAGTCTCCTGTCTGGACTGCCACTTCCCCCGTCAGGAGATCCACCTGAGTGCCCACATGAGCCCGGAGAGACAGCATCTCCTCCGTTCGGGTTGCCGCCTCAGACCGGCCGCTGCAGCGGGTGCCCATCGTGGTGAATTCTAGGTGCAAAGAGGTGGAGGTTGCCGAGGAGAGGAGGGGAAGAGAAAGGGAGGTGGGAAAGGGAGGAGAGGATCCTCCTTGCACTTCTCCCTGCCCTGCCTGAACTACCCCCAAAGACTGCATAGCTCACATACAACCTATGAACAGCACACTTGTCAAATGTTGCTTACAGACATTATGTTGCCACTGTATTTGTCCCAGATATTACTATTACAAAAATTATTCAATCTAGTGTATGTTATATGAATTTAAATTTTTCTTATCCTACTGATTTAAAATGGAAATAAAACCCTGTTGTTGCCATATCTTTCCAATTGATTTATGTTCCTTTTTTCAAGGGTTAATTTTAAAGTGTCTTTTGTCCATTACAGTGATATCCTATAATTCATTTAGCGGTAAGAGAGAAATTACAATGACAGAAAAAAATCACTAAGATATAGTGTTTAGATCTGACTCATTGCCAGCTGTGAGTGTCTTGATCAAATGCCTTAAATTTAATATTTAATGAATAAAGGCTAAAAAAAAGAAACTAAATGACCTCAAAAAGGAGCAAATGCAAACCACTCAGGAGAGCTTGCATGTAAGAAGGAAAAATGGATTAGAGATGACTTTGAAAGTCTCACTTGTTTTTCCTACATGAGTTGCTTGAAACACTGACACATGCTGTCTTCATCATGAAACCAAGCACAGCACAGGCCCACCATGGTATAAACTTCAGAGCTGGTATTGCTAACCCTGGAGTGTAGGCTTCCTCTACTGTCAAAAAATGTATAAAAATGCCCTTTTGAATCTAAATACGTCAGCCCTTGAGAAAAAAAAAAGAAAAAAGAAAAAAAAAAGGAGATCATTGGGTCTTTCATCATGCAACAGGGGTGAATGACTCATTTCATTGCATTCTAATTATGAGTATAAAGAACTTTTACGTCATTTTCACTCTGTCATTTGCACCCTGTAACTTTCCAAAGGTCTTTCCTAATTTCCAGACAGGATATACTATCTCTCCTATTAAAAACCTAAGTAATTGTGAAGTCAGGACTGTAGAGGGGATATCTGACTGGTGTAATGTATTAGCCCCTTCCACAGTAAAGTATCTAGATAAGAGCATATATGCAGATGCCTAGGAATTTTTTAGACCAAACAAGTCATACCTGGTAAGCTTTGTCAGCTGCTGAGGTTGAGTGCTGACATGGGAGTGTGAGCTTTCTACACTTCCTTGTTGCTATTTTTCAGATCTAAGACATCTCATAGGAGCAGTGTGAATTCTACTGGTGAAACAAATATTAACCTCCTCAGCGAATTCAAATGTTTCAGAAATTGGCTGGCTCTGAACATCCTCCTGCAATTAAGATCTTGCAGCTTCTAGGGCAGCTAATTAGGAAATTACTTCCATGGCTGCCCATCCAGGCTGTCTGTAGGAGATTACCAGTTCTGTAGAAGATGTAGCAGAAAGCAGTATGTTTTTCCTCATCAGCACTATTCATAGCTCAGAGTTTGCTGAAACAGACAACGAAGGTCAGTTTCTTGTCATCTGCTGTGCTCTGCTGCTCAATCCTTACGAAGCTCCTGCTATTTCTAACAAGAAAAAGAGCAGGAATGTTTAGGCTAAGAAAACTGAAAGGTTTATATAACACCACCTTTTAGGAACCAGAGGAGGACTTTGGGATCTCAGATTACAGAATAAAGCTTAGTGTTAAGGTTATCTCCATATGTGTTATAGTTCCTGTCTAAAAGGAATGAAGTATTCAGCTCCTTGATATAAAGAAGGTAGCCTAGGTCCTTCTCCGTTCCGTACAAATGATGCAACAAGTCATAACAGAGGAGGACTCAAAGGTTTGATGCAACACACAGAACTTGTCTGGACCTTATTTTTACACTGAATTTGTAAATGCAAAAAGTTGGAGGCTACAGCTCAGTATAATCTAGTACCTCCACTTTGACGTGAGTGTTCCTTTCCTGTTACAATTGTTTTGTTGCTCTGTCTACAAATGAAAACAGTTGGATGTCAGGAAAAATTCTGTTTAGTTGACAAGGTAGTCTGTCAGTGGTCTGACAGAATGCTTCAGTTTCCTCAATGAGTGCTATATGGAGCTCTGATACTCTTTGCCTGAAGTCAGAATTTAGATAGCTATAATATGGTGTGTGGAATTGCAGTCAAGACTATGATATAGAAAATTTCAAAAGAATGCAGACAGTGCCTCTATGAACAGCAGAAACATAAATTTGCCAGTAAGCAGAACACTATGCAGAAACATAAATTTGCCAGTCTCTATAGAGATAGGTACCCTTCTAAATATTTTACCCTCTAAATGTATTTTTGCAGCTAGATATTCTAGAAGTAACCATATATTTACTGCATAGTACATATTTGAAAATACATGTAATGATTTTTAATGCTCACATTTCAAATTGGTACACATAAATCTTCAGAATTATCCTCTGTGACAATACCACAACATTAATATATATATATATATAATGAAAATATATTGATTTGATGTTCTCATTGGTTTGCATACATTTTAGTTAAAGAAAACAGAAAACTGCTAAAGTTAAATTTTCAGTATAGGCTGGGGAAACTATAATACCAGGTACTTCTTCTCAGCTGGATTTGTTTCATCAATGTTCCCAGTGCATGAAGGAAATCACAGAATCACAGAACGGTTTAGGTTGGAAGGAACCTCTGAAGATCATCTAGTCCAACCACCCTGCCAAGCAGGATTACCTAGAGCACATTGCGCAGGATAGCATCCGAGCAGGTTTTGAATCAATGTTAGTCGCAGCAGGACAGTACACAGAAATGTCATAGAACAGCAGGACAGAGCCACCCTAGTCATCTTTCTAGTCACCTAGGAAGATGACTTGTAGGTACCAACTGCCAAGGAGAGGAAACTGCTTTGACACCAATGCAGCAGTATTTAGCTATTCACTTGCCATATGAACATGCCTATGAGTGTAGCTAGCCAACCCCCAAATATACTGAAGTGTTTAGGATCTTTACATTAATGATACTTTTGCTGAAAAAGTGAACTGGATGCCTGGTATGTCTTTATTTCAACAAGGTTCTCATTGCAGAGCTAATATTACACAGTCAGTGATTTGCTTTGCAAGAGCTGAATCTGAAACCTACAGACCCAGTGAATTTTTCCAGTGTTTCATGATCCAATAGTAAAAAGAGAGAGTGCTGCTGGAACATTCATTCTTTCCCTGTTCATTCTGGTTCAGATGACAGAAACATCATATGCTGCAGTGACTTGTGAGAGGATTTGGAAACACAACTGCAAAAAAACAGTTTATTTTGCTAGCCATAAAGCTGATTGAAACAACAGAAACTTAAACCAATGACACATTCTTATACTTTCAATGCTTTCTCAAGATAGTACTGTCTAAAAAATTAAATATAAAAGGAAAAACAAAAAAACAAACAAAAAAAAAACGGACACATTGGGTCACATACACATTCACAATACATACAAAAATATAACCACCAAATAGCTTTCTGTGTGAAACAGACCCAGTAGCCACTACGTATGTATTACTTTATAATGAGCCTTTGTTTGCACATTTCACCTGGGAAAACTTTTAATCTACTAGCTAAACTGGCCTAATGCAATTACAAGTGTGCAGCCTTTACACCAAACTATTATCTGAAGTATTAGTCTAGAAACCAAACTGTTTTGTCCTTTATCTTTTGCTAAATAAAACTGGAAGCATACCTTCAGGGACATGTCTTCAGGGGTGAGGATGGGAAGGCACAAGGAGCAGTATATTCTTGATCAATTTTTATTTGAATAGAAGTGGCAATATTTTACACTACAATACATAGGTGGAGTGAACTCTGTAAAGAAAAATGAACCCAGACAAGTTCCAGTAATGTCAAAAACCTAACTCAAGATAGAAAACCTTCCCAAAATTTTATACTGAATAGATAATAACTATGATGCAGGCAGTTCAAAAAGATAAATTAATCTAAAATATTCCTTTTTTTTTTTTTTTTTTTTTTTTTTTTACCTTGCTTAAAAGATCTACCCAAAAATTAAGCATAGGGATATCACTAAACCTTTGAAGTACTGCTCAGATGCATTATATCTACACAAAACATTACTAAACTTTCAGGATCTTTTTCTTCCTCTCTCTTCCTCTATTTCTTTGCTTGGTGATTTTCAGATGAGAAAGTCTTTGTTTTAGTTTGTTAAAATAAAGTTGAAGAGAACAGGGTTTATTTTTTACACACAGATGACATTGCATTTATTACATGTATTCATTATATGACATGGAAAAAAAAAGTTATTAAAGAATACAGTTTATTCAAAGGATATCAGACTGTTATAGAACTCACTGAAACATATGTATGTATTTATTCAGAGAAGAACTCAACAGTATAACAAGTGGTACGTCAGGTGCTGGCAGAATATGCAGTAATGTGAAACTTGATCACAACAATGTTATCTGCGTTATTGCAGCCATTCAGAGAGAGAGTTTTTTTTTTTTGTTGACTATCATTTTGAGACCCAATATCTCATCTTAATATGAGTAGCTTCCATGCAAAGACTGGAAAATTAGCTCTTTCCATCAAAGCATTTAGGTGAAAGAGGAATTGCTTCTGTTTATTGTTACACGTCTAGACAGGACAAATGCTTTGTAACAATACTAATATTAAAAAATCATTATTTGGGGGGAATTACCATATCTCTTTATGATAAATGAACCTTTATTATTTTATTTTACTGGGGGAGGGGGGCGTGGCAGCAAGGATCTCTGATAAACTGTGAAGAAAGGCTGCCTGAAGAGATGAAGCTGAAAAGAGGCTATTCAGTTAACTAAAGTCAACTGTCTTAAGTGCACAAGCTCCCAGTGAGTGAGGTGTCCTGGAATGACTTGTCTGGAAGACACTGAAATGTCCTAATTTAGGAAGTAGTTAGACATCTAGTAGTTGGTCTCTGAATTGCTCCCTGAAGGCATGGATTCTTTTCATGTAATTTTAAGTAGTTTATTAAGTTTTTAAGCTAGTAAGGATCGGATCCGGTCTAAACTAGTTCCATGAACTACATAACTGGATTAGCCATGTAGGCAGTCAGAATTAACAAGCCCATGCTTCCTTATAGTCAGGGAGATAAATTAATTTTGGAGTACAAATCACCTGACATAGTAAACTGAGTACATCAAAAAGTGCCTGATTTCAGTATTGACAATAGAGTCCAAGTCGCAGGATGATTTCATTGGGTCAGACATTAACTGAATCTTTATGAAATAACAGACAATTTGGGCAATCCAGATCTTTTCCATTTATCATGGTGCAAAGGGAAAGGAAAAATAGTGCCTGCAAATTCCATAGACCTGACTGGAGCACCATCTCTCAAGAAAATGCATTACTGACTAACACTGAAGGTGAGCTTATTAATGAGTGCATAATTACTGCTGTGTGCTCATTGACCAAATCATTGTCTGCCGTCTAAATCACTACCTCAGAACGCCCTGTGCATGTGATATATATAGTCCACATTACTTACTGCTTTACTCCTCAGCCTACTTTGTGTTGGGGCTTTTATCTGCTGTTTCAGACTTTAACTAACAGGCTTAAGAGTGTTCCTTTTCTTCTTTGTCGTCTTGTTTAATTTTTTATGTGTCTGAAGTAGAGATAGTTAAAGTATTTACAGAAAGTCTTGCACAACCTAAAATGCTTTCTTCTTGTAGTGGATTGTTATTACACAAGCCCCTAGAGTGAGTGAATATTCAAGTAATGGGAATGCAACAGTAATTAATCTATATCTTTGTCACTGAACAAAGATGAATCAGCTGAAATACTATCCAGAAGATTATAAGTCTAGAGCAATGGTTATCATTAGTAAAGTTAAAAGTTTCATTGCCTGATTTGTGTACTCTAACTCTCAAATCTCATGAAACTGCTTACAATTGAGTTCTTTGGGGTCCAGTTCATAATTCTGACTATCTCACTGTCTTGTTGACACTTCTTGCTGAAGGTCATATTCTCATAAAGTGGATCATTTTAAATACTTCTTTAACCTTTTGAGACATAATCTAAAAAGGTGGGAAAAAATGCTCTAGTGCTCACTTTTCTTTATATCTACTTTTGAGAACCTATATACATAAACTAACATTATTTCCTCCCAGAAGTTACCCCAGGTATTGGACAACCTGAGAGTAGCTGCATGGATCTTGGCCAGATAAACTTCACTAGACTTAACAGAAATATGTATCAGTGTGCACTTGCATTTTTTGCTATGCCTTCTATTGTACTGCTGTCATAAATAATTATAGTGGCCTTTCAGTAGCTAAAAGAGGGCCTATAAGAAACTTGAAGGGAGACTATCAGTGACTGTAGTGATAGGATGAGGAGTAACGGCTTTAAACTGAAAAAAAAATAGATTGAGGTTAGACATTGGGAAGAAAAGCCTTCACCATGAGGGTTGTGAGGCACTGGATGAGGCTGCCCAGAGAAGCTGTGGATGCCGCATCCCTGGAAGTCATCAGGACCTGGTTGGATGGGGCTTTTAGCAACCTGGTCTAGTGGAAAGTGTCCCTGACAATGGCAGGGGGTTGGGTTCAAGGGCAAAGGCTTGGGTTGGAAGGAACCTTAAAGATCATCTAGTTCCAACCTCCCTGTCATGGGAAGGGATTCCACCCACTAGGTCAGGTTGCCCAGGGACCTATCCAACCTGCCCTTGAACACATCCAGGGATGGGGCATCCACAACCTCTCTACGCAACCTATTCCAGTGCCTCACCACCCTCTGAGGGAAGAATTTTCTCCTAATCTCTAATCTAAATCTCCCCTCTTTTAGTTTAAAACCATTTTCCCTTGTCCTGTCATTACTCGATTGAGCGAAGAGTCATTCTCCATCTTTTTTATAAGTCCCCTTTAAGTACTGAGATCTGCAATGAGGTCACCCTGGAGGCTTCTCTTCTCCAGGCTGAACAGCCCCAGCCCTCTCAGCCTTTCTTCACAGAAGAGTTGCTCCAGCCCTCTGATCATCTTTGTGGCCCTCCTCTGGACCCGCTCTAACAGGTCCACATCTTTCTTGTGCTGGGGGCCCTAGACCTGGACGCAGTACTCCAAGTGGGGCCTCACAAGGGCAGAATAGAGGGGGACAATCACCTCCCTCGACCGACTAGCGATGCCGTGCCTGATGCACCCCAGGATACAGTTGGCCCTCCTGGCTGCCAGGGCGCACTGCTGGCTCATATTCAACTTGCTGTCAACCACAACCCCCAGATCCCTCTCTGCGGGGCTGCTCTCCAGCATCTCACCGCCCAATCTGTGCGTATAGACAGGGTTTGCCTGTCCCAGATGCAGGACCCGGCACTTGCTTTTGTTAAACTTCATGTGGTTGGTGATCGCCCAGCTCTCCAATCTGTCCAGATCTCTCTGCAAGGCCTTTCCACCCTCATCCGAGTCCACAACTCCTCCAAGTTTGGTGTTGTCGGCAAATTTGCTCAAAACACCTTCTAGTCCTACATCCAAATTATCATTTGCAGCACTTGCCAAGTTCAGTTCCATCTTCACCTTTGCTTTCCTGATCCCATCCCTGCACATAAGACAGCATCCCTGTACTCTTCCCAGGCGACGTGTTCCTGCTTCCACCGCTTGTGCATTTCCTTCTTGCACCTCAGTTTGACCAACAAGTCCTTGCTCAGCTATCCTGTTTTTCTGCCCTTCTTGCCCACTTTTTTACACAGGTAGAAGGAGAGTTCTTGTGCTCTAAGGAAAACATCCTCAAAGAGTCACCAGCTCTGTTCAGCTCCTTTGTCACTGAGGACAGTGTTCCAGGGGATCTCATCCACTAGGTCTTTAAATATTTTGAAGTTTGCTCTTTGGGAGTGTGCATGGGCTTTCCATGGGCTGCAGCTTCCTTCACGGCACTTCCAGTTTATATGGCATGGTCTCCATAGGCTGTGGTGTGGATATCTGCTCTGGCATGGTCCTCCATGGGCTGCTGGAGAATAACCTGCTTCACCATGGTCTTCTCCATGGGCTGCAGGAGAACCTCTGCACCTGGAGCACATCCTTGCCTTCCTCTTGCACTTTAGGTGCTTTTAGTTTGATTTTTAGTTTCTCACTACTCTAGCTTATTAGTAATAGGCAATAAATTATATTAATCTCCCTATGCTGAGTCTGTTTTGCCCATGACAATAACGGTTGAGTGACCTCCCCGTCCTTATCTTAACCCTTGAACCCTCTTCGTCATATTTTCTCCCCCTTTCCCTTTGAGGAGAGGGAGTGAGAGAGCAGTTATGGTACAGTTCAGCAGCCCAGTTGAGTAAAACCACCCACTTGGTGTCTGCAGGGTTGTATTTTTTTTTTCTCGTTTCAGTTCTACACCCTGCATTTGAAGTGTTTTGTGCTTTCTGAAATATAGTTTTGCAGAGGTGCAGCCATCTTGGCTGATGGCCCCAGACATGTCCTGCGGTGGGGCCATTGGAGCTGGCTGGAACTGGCTGCATCTGGCACGGGGCCTCCACTTCCTACAGCCCCCTGCTACTAACATCTGGTCATAGACAACCAATGAGTTTTAAAGCAAACACAGATCTGGATAACAGGTTTGCATGTGAGTGTTAGGGAGGTTTGACCTAAAAGTCACCAAAGACCTTGGGCAATAATACCATGAAGAGATATCCTGACAGGCAAATGTAGTCCTCAATAATTAGCATTACTCTGACTGATAGGCAGCCCTTTCCCTGTCCGTCTCAGTGCTTACAAGGACAGCTCATTCAGCTTTAGATTTCAGGTTATATAGCTTACCCTGCCGCACCTCTTTCTGCAACATGCAGTTCTCATTTTAGATTCCATAAATTCAGCACCTGGAACTACTCTGTCTTTGGATCATTATTATTATCCCTCAAAATTGATCTGAACATCAAATCTACTCATAGGGATAGAATGGGATATAGAACAACACTTTACAAAGATGGCTAGGACCTGGCATTTCAAAACAGTGGAGTTGCCAGCTCTTAGAAAATCAGAAAATCATGGTTTGTAGGACTATAGAAACAGCAACTCTAGGAAACTTTCCTTACAAAATAAACAATTCAGAATCTAAACATGACTGGATAGCGTGTGACTACATGGGAGTTACATGTTCTTAGCATCATCTGGCCTACAAATAACAGAACAATTTGGTGTAAGTAATTGGAAATTAAAACAATATCAACTATATAATTTTGAGGAATATCAGAAATATAATAGTACAGCATATCTTGAGTAGGACAGAATTTCTTATAATCTCAGAACTGGGACTTGTGTGACACCACACTCTTGTATGGTGTCAATTGTACTATACATCTTTTCGTCGTCTAATAACAGAATAATATCAATAAAGCTCCTTACAATGTTCATATACTGGGTGGTGGGGTTGTTATCACACCTAGGTGCTTTCATTTCAGTATAACAGATCATGTATATTTTCTTAAGAGTCCAGATAAAAATGACTGAAAAGGTATTTGACAAGTCAGATAAAGCACTGTAAGGTTTCTCTCTTATAAGTTTGTTTATCAGTCCTTTGGTCTATTGAATCTTTCAGAAAAGAAGAATTTGTTATTTTTAATGTCTTTTAAAACTTGCAAAGGAAACAGTGACTTTGAATACTGAATATGAAAAAGAGGTATGTGTTCTTTGTGCTTACTTGCTTTGGCATTGCTACTTAAATATTTACAGAGTATATTTTTAAAGATAAATGAAAAGCAGTGAACTGATGTTAACTAAACCATCAAAATATTTAGGGTTCTGGAGACAAACAGGATGAATACATTGATCTGAGAGACAGCAGGCCTGGATTTCATGAAGGATTCCAAAAAAAAGTAAATGAATTAGAAAATAGAATTTATGAACTGTGAAGTTAATTCTTGAAAAATTTGCATCAATGTTTTTGTGAAGGGATATTTATTTTTATATTTCATAACTTTACATTAGAGTTTATTTTTGTAATTTAAAGCATACACCAAAACTGAAGATTTAAATTTAAGAAAATTTTTTTAAAAACAATGAAGGGCACTAAAGTCTGTCTATTTTTGACCTGTTCCCTACATTGCATAGGCACATGCAGGTGATGCACTCAGTTGGGTGACATGGGAAATTGTTGTGGCTTTCAAGTACTCAAAACAAGTATTTGGTGGGATGCGGGAAGAATGTATTTCTGTGCTCCTCTTCTCCTCTCAATTATTGTATCATATCCTTTCCCATGCTTTTCATGCTTTGCTGGAGTTCTAGCAGACATTATACCTCCTGAGCTGAAAAATCACTCTATATTTTGTAGTATATTAAAGAAGGTAACATAGTTTAAGTGCATTTAAAATGCATATTAAACCTAGTTAGAGTTTGGAATCATACCTTAATTCATTTTCTCACCCAGCAACATTCATCATATCTCAAAGGTGAGAGGCAAATCATCCTTCCCAATCAAAATTTTCATTTGAATGGATGCCGTTTTAAACTTAAAAAGTAGTTTAGAAAGTTATTCCTGAAATATTTAAGCTGTTAGCTTCTGTCTCCCTGCTGAGTCTAGAGCCAGTTTAGGAATAAAGTGCTCTTCTCTGGTACGTTCCCTGGAGCAGCAAAACAGATTATTCCCAGGAAGGTACTCAGACAGCTGCAGTTAATATTTATCTGTTCATGTAAGAGATTGGAAATTATTTTCCCGCTAACATTCCACAGAGGGAGGTTCTGGTGTCATTTGAATGACAACTTTTATTGTCATTTTTCAAACCTTCTCTAGCCTTATCTGCTCCCCAGCTACAGACGGAGATGGGAGAGTAATTAATCCATAAAATTACAAAACATCACAAAATCTCTCAGCATTCAGCTGTTCTCCCCAGTATCATCCTCTACTGATTTAAGGAAGAGTTTATTTGTCTGATGCAGCTACTGAATCCTCCTTCCCTGCTTCACTTCACAAACACAAAAAGTTAAGATCTTTCTCAAAGGATGCCCTCATTTTGCTTCTGTGATTTAAGAAAAAGTTCTTGCTTGTTTATTGTGATTAGACTTTGATATCATGTGGCACTCAGATTATGTTCCTTTTGTACTTCCTAACTGAGATTCTTTAATTTAATTTTCTATATCTTAATTAGCACATTCCCGGTTCTAGCCTTCATGTCTCTTTAACAGGTTTTTGATGGTATAATGGTAAAAGTTTATATATATAATAAGAAATAATAAATTCACAGTTTTCTTACTTGATTTGTGATTAGTTTTCTCTTGAAAACATTAACACATAACATTCCATCATGAGTGTTTAAACTTTCCACCACTAAATTGCATCACGTCTCTTTTTGTACATGCTATTTAATTTTACAGGTTGTAATGGTTTCCTATTGGTATGGTAAAAATGGTATTAACCATTCTATGATTCTAAGTGTCCCAATTTATGTAAAGTTATGTAAAACATAACAGTATATGGCCCCTCAAACTGGGATTAAGATCAGATATCACAACAATTAGGAGAGGAAGAAATACCTCCTTGGGGTTCTTTTGCAACCTTGAGGACTCTGATGATGTAGCATTGTCCTGGACATCATCCTAAACATCCCACAGAAGATGCCAAAATCCAGATTGCAAACCCAGGCTTAGTACACGGTGTAAACATAGGCTGTATAAATTTCTTTCAACTACCGGGGAAAAGGAACATAAATGCTACAGCAAGTTTAAGGAGTTTTATAGAAAAGGATGCAGATCTGAAGACTTTCAGTTTAGTAGTCTGCACAGGAGACAGATCTTCCTGTTAATTCGGCAATGTGTATCATAGAATGTAAGAGTGAGAAGATTTATATTTCAATAATAAAATGCGTCAAATTAATACAGATCATTAAGGAACATTTTTCACTTATCAGTAAGGATTGAATTCAACCAGAGGTAGGATTATTGAGTAATTCTTCAAACCAGGTTATCCCATTGTCCTTGTTCAGAATACTTTCTTGAATACAAGAGATTAAATTCAAATTTCTGTTCTAGATCAGACATGGAATTTGAATCTCAATATCACTTACCTAATGTATAGCCTATCAGCTGAGGGATTTCTTTTAGGAATAGCTCATCTTTTCTGGCATAATATTTTGCAAGTGATTCAGGACACTCCAATATAACAAAAAGTATTTCATTTCTGATTGACAGAAATGTTTACCAAACTCCCACCATTTTTCCTGATTTTATACATTTCTGAAAAATGTTGGCTAGAATAAGTCTTTCCCTCATTCTTTGTTTGTTTTTGTTTATTTGTTTCCAAACCAAAGACCCAAGTTGCACAGCTGTGCTGTTAGATCCTCTGCAATGTGTCACCTAATATGACTAATAACCCATGTCCAAAGAAGGGCAACAGAGCTGTTGAGAGGTCTAGAGAACAAGTCTTATGGCAAGTGGTTGAGGGAACTGGGGTTATTTAGCCTAGAGAAAAGAAGGCTTGGGGGAGACCTTATTGATATCTATAACTACCTCAAAGGATGTTGTTGCAGGGTGGTTGTCATTCTCTTCTCCCACGCAACAAGAGAGAGGACAAGAGGAAATCATAGAATCATAAAATGGTTTGGGTTGGAAGGGACCTTAGAGATAATCTAATTCCAATCCCCCTGCCATACACAGAGACACCTTCCACTAGACCAGGTTGCTCAAAGACCCATCCAGCCTGGCCTTGAACACTTCCAGGGATGGAGTATCCACAACTTCTCTGTGCAACCTGTTGTAGTGCCTCACCATCTTCTCAGTAAAGAATTTCTTCCTTATATCTAATTTAAATCTACCTTCTTTTAGTTTAAAGCCATTACCCCTTGACCTATTACTACTCTCCCAATAAAGAGTCCCTCTCCAGCTTCCCTGTAGGCCACCTATTGGAAGTCTGTTATAAGGTCTTCCCAGACAAAATTCCCCCAGCTTCTTTGCAGGAGAGGTGCTTCATCCCTCTGATCATCTTCGTCACCATCCTTTGAACTCATTCTAATATTTCCATATCCTTCTTGTGCTGGAAGCCCCAAAGCTGATCACAGTACTCCAGGTGGGGTCTCATGAGAGCAGAGTAGAGAGGAAGAATCACCTCTCTTGCCCTTCTGGCCATGCTTTTTTTGATGCAGCTCTGGATGCAGTTGGCTTTCTGGGATGCAATCACACATTGCTGGTTCATGTTGAGCTTCTTGTTAACCACCACCACAAGGTCCTTCTCATCAGGGCTGATTTCAGACCATTCTCTGCCCAGCCTGTGTTTGTGCTTGAGATTGCCCCAGGCCCACATGCAGGACCTTGCACTTGGAAATGTACTCAAGTTGCATCAGGGGATGTTTAGGGTGGATATTAGGAAAACTTTCTTCACTGAAAGGGTTGTGAAGCATTAGAACAGGCTGCTCAGTACAGTAGTTGAGTCACTATCCCTGAAGGTATTCGAAAGACTGGTAGATGTGGTACTTAAGCACATGGTCTAATGGTAGATTTGTCAGGGGTTAGGTTAATGGTTGGACTTGATGATCTTAGAGGTCTCTTCCAACCTAAATGATTCTGTGATACTATTCTATGAATCTATGACTTACTGTGATTTCTTTTCAGTGATGTTTTTCTATTGGGGGGATTTTTTTGTAAGTCTGGGACTGAAGACAATAGTGTAAGGATGATGTTTTCCATCACAGCTTAGAAGTTTAGACAAAACTAATGTCAGCTTTCTGTCTGCATCTGATTAAATGCAGTCATTGGAACTATGATTATACAGCTTTGATGGTTAACCACAAAAAGTGATAAATAACCCTGGTAAGAAGGGCAAAAAATAAATTGTCCAACTGATTATAAAGGTACTTCAGTTCATGTAGTTAGCAATGAGAAAAACAATCAACTGTGGTGAAGTGATAGGCACAAATAGTGAGGAAATAATGACCTCTAATTAGACAACAGAGTGTTTGTTGAATAAATTATGAAAACTCTGGTCTTTGATCATTATTAGCTGCTCTTAAAAAGAAAAGTTGCAATCAATAAGAAATAAACAAACGTCATAGATAAATAGCATAAGGAGAAAAATATATTTATATGGAAAACATACTTTTGTACTTTTAATATTGTTTTAAGACCTATTTTTTTTTTTTGACTAATATCTTACATTTCATCCAATTGTTTTGTAACTTAACCGTAGTATACATCTTCTGCTGGTTTGTGAGTATAGTTCTCAGCTTTTTTTACTATTCTTCAACATTTTATTTAGACCTCTTTTTGTGGTTTAACCCGGCTGGCAGCTAAACACCACACAGTCGTTCGCTCACTCTCCCCCCTCCCTCTCTGGGATGGGGGAGAGAAACGGGAAAGTGAAGCCGGTGAGTTGAGATAAAGACAGTTTATTAAGACAGGAATATAATAATAACAATAATAATAATAGTGATAATGATAATAGTATTAGTACTAATAATGTGTAAGAAACAAGTGATGCACAATGCAATTGCTCACCACCCGTTGACCGATGCCCAGCCTATCCCCGAGCAGCCGGCCCCCCACCCCTATATATTGTTTAGCATGACGTCAGATGGTATGGAATACCCCTTTGGCCAGTTTGGGTCAGCTGTCCTGGGTCGGTCCCCTCCCAGCTCCTGCTGCACCCCCAGCCTGCTCGCTGGCAGGACAGAGCGAGAAGCTGAAAAGTCCTTGGCCTGGTGTAAACACTGCTCTGCAACAATTAAAATATCAGCATGTTATCAGCGCTCTTCTCATCCTAATCCAAAACATAGCACCCTACCAGCTACTAGGAGGAAAATTAACTCTGTCCTAACTGGAACCAGGACACCTCTCATCTAAACAGCATTCATTTTGCTTCTCCTTGCTAATGTGTATGTCTTCTTTGTTTGTTATGAGTTATTTTTTCATACGTTCCCATTTCAAAAACTATCTACTATTATATTCAATATCTTCACATTAAACACCCTTTATTAACTTTTTTTTTCTTATTTTTAGTCTTTTTTGTCCTATATCTACAGACATCTTTTCAGAATCTTTTAAATGTAATTTCATCATCTGTCTTTTGGGGGGAAAGAAGAATCTCTGCACAGACAGGGGAGGACTGCAGTGAGCTCTTTACTTATTTTTCCTTATTTATTTTTTTGTTTGTTTGTTTATTTTGTTTTTATCTCCAGGGCATATGGCAATGCCCATCTCTTAAGTTGAAGATCTGAGTTGAAGAGCAGTTAATAATATGGATCCTGATATGAAAATGTTTGTATATCTTTAGGCCAGGAATAGCATAGACATAGGTCATTACTATGAAGAATCAGCAAAGTATTATATAAAGAAAAATTAGAGGACAGATGAATGCATTTATGTCTCAAAAAGATTCTTTTAAAAGTCTATAAAGTAATAAAGAAATAAATTAGTCTTAGAATTATCAGTAAATAATATGCATTAAAAAAATCCTGTGAGCCAATGACAAAGTAGAATTAGATGTATGTCATGCTGTGCCAGTAGGACAGTAGCAAGACAAGCTCTGCAGGAAGAAGAAATATATTTTATTTTAACAAGCCATGTAGCTGAGGAGGGAAAATAAATAAATAAATAAATAAAATAAAACAAAAACAAAATAAAAAAAACACAGATATATAAGATTTTCTTTGGTATTATTTTTCAGAAGAATAGAGTGGAAAAATATTATATGCCCCCTACAGCTGTTTCATATCAGGCTTGTGTGCCAGAAAGCATGACTGCATTTTCAAATTGGACTTTAACTCTGTTTGTAGAACTTGTTTCAATTTTTATCATGGCATAATACAAATCCTTGGATAACTCAAGTTTCTATAAAAGATCCTAGGTAATTTATTTTATTTATAGATGACATGTAAAAGGAAGCAGACTAAGATGTGGCATGATATTTTAATTATTCAAAAGTAGTAGAAACTGATAAAACAGTGGCAGCTTTACAAGTATTTTGAAAAATCATTTGTCAAATGAAAAGGGGTGCAAGAAGAAAAATACACTTGCTCAAAAAAAAGGGGGGGGGTGTCTATACAGATGCAACATTTACTAATAAATATCTTAGAGAATAGAAAGATTAAAAAAATAACAAAGGAAAGAACATGGACATCACTTTGTATATCCTTGTTGTCATAAATGACTTCTTCCCCTTGTTTAATAACACAAGCAAAGTGAACATTTAAAGAGATTTGTCACTGTCCTGTAAACAAATTCCATATCACATTGAGTATGGTTTTGTTTTGAAAAACACTGCCACAGTTCCTGAGGTCAACAACTTTCCTGATCACTGTATATAAACTGTACAGTGTGTCATTTCCATATGCCTTTAATGTGACAATAGCAATACCTTAAGAACGTGTATTACCTCCTGTGCTTCAAGTCTTATACAAAACTCTATTAATTAGGAGAAGTCTTAAGATGAAAGGGAGAATACTGTCTACTGTGTATGTACTTTTCTCAGAAGAGGATGTCTGGGTAACTTTTAGACATGATACCCAACCAAACATACGAGAGAACTGTTATGCCATGAGAATTCTTGCAAATTAAGAGATGAAATAGAGTTCAAAGCACTTAACATCTCTTCTGCCCTTGCTGTCTTGCTGACTGCGAATGCTTTCATACATTCAGATGCATGCAATCAGCATTACCTTCCCCTCTCTACCTCCTTAGAACATAAGTTGCCTATTAATTTTCCAGATCCTTTTGTACTTCAATCCCTTATGAAAATATTTTTCTCTTCTTATCATGATATTTCTGCTAATATTATCAGGTCTTCTCTGCTTCCAATCTCACTGTTTTTGTCTTTCAGAACATAATTTCTTACTCAAATTAGCTATTTCACAATATTAACATGGTAGAAAAGTAGAAGAAGCAAACAACTACTGTCTCTGCTAACAGTTTCTGACCTATTCTTCTAATCCTTGTTTATATAGGAGATGCATTAGGAATCTCATTTGGACAAGAGTAGAATAAGGATTATTATTTTTTTTTTTCTTGATTTTCAGAATGTGTATGAGTTAGGAATGGAAGTTAACTGCTTTTGATTACAGCCAATATCTATCTACTCACTGAAAAGGTAAGAGTTATTGGAGATCAACAAAGGTATTAAACAGTACCAGTTCCAACATGGACTCCTGAGAGATGCTACTCATCATTGCATATTAAACAGATGGACCACAATGCTTTGGATGCAGCCATGCAGCCAATTCCTTATCAACCATACAGTCCAACCATCAAAGCCATGTCTCCACAATTTAGAGACAAGAATGTTGGGTGGGACTGTCATTTCAAATTTACTCATACGTTACATATTAGCAACATGGACATTAGATCATTTTTAGTTATGCGTAGTGTTGCATGGAACCGAAAATAAAACAACGCCCACACCCACACAAAACAGCTGAGTTAACACAGTATGTTCTGAAGAATTTTCAGGTAAAACAGTAATGTATGGCTTTGCTACAGGATAAAAAGCTGCACAAAATAAATACTCATGCAAGAAATCTGAGTGTTCTAGAAAAACACTGAAAAGTACCTAAAAACAGATGCCTGAAAATATATAAGCATACATGTCTCATATGTTCTCTTTTTTTTTTTTTTTTTAAGAACTTTTACAGTAGGAATATTGGCCAAGGCTCAGAGGGATTTTTTTCATGGATTAATGATATTCTGCATTCATTAGTCCCTTGGAGATGCATCAGTTAGGCACACAGTGGTATCACTGTACCTCACACATCTCCCAAAGGTCATTATGTGTTTTCTTCTGTGTTATTCTATAGAGAAGGCAAGTAAGCAAAAATAATTCATTTGGGTAGGATCGCGGAAGAATGTTATAATGCATCATAAAAAAGCAAACTGAAAAAATGAGCAATACCAGATTCTAATTACATTAAGAATGGCCTCTTAAAGATTCTCAACAAATTGAATGTGAGAGCCTCTCTAATAGCTAATTGCAGCATTTATATCAAATTTGGATACTTGGTAGATATGTCAGTATTTGGTCTTTTAACCTGCTATAGTCCTTGACCTTCTCCGGTATGAAGCCATGGACTGTGTTGCACTGTCAGCTGCAAGATGAACAGTCATGAATGAAGCATGATGCCACTGGAGCAGCTTGTGTGACATTCTTTTGTGAAAGGAAATGTGACCAATGCCTTACATTTTGATCAGCACCCCAGTAAACACTCTAGATATGTGTAAATTTCTCACTCTTTGTGGTAGCTATGGAATGGAATGGAACGGAACGGAACAGAACAGAACAGAACAGAACAGAACAGAACAGAAAAGAATAGAATAGAATAGAAAGAATAGAATAGAATAGAACAGAATAGAACAGAACAGAACAGAACAGAACAGAACAGAATAGAATAGAATAGAATAGAACAGAACAGAACAGAACAGAACAGAACAGAATAGAATAGAACAGAACAGAACAGAAAGAACAGAACAGAACAGAACAGAACAGAACAGAACAGAACAGAACAGAACAGAATAGAATAGAATAGAATAGAATAGAATAGAATAGAATAGAATAGAATAGAATAGAATAGAATAGAATAGAATAGAATAGAATAGAACAGAACAGAACAGAACAGAACAGAATGCCTCTTGATCACTGACAGGCATGGGGCATCAGCCATCTCTCTAGGAAGCCTGTTCCAGTGTTTGACCACCCTCACAACAAATAAATAGCAAATAATTTTTTCCTAATACCTAGTCCGAACCTCCCCTGGTGCAGCTTTGTGCCATTCCTGTGTGTCCTGTCATTGTTTATCAGGGAGAAGGGACCAGCACCTCCCTTTCCATTCTCCTCCTCAAGGAAGTTATAGAGATCAAAGAGGTCACCTCTCAGCCTCCTTTTCTCCAAACTAGACAACCCAAGTTTCCTCAGCCTCTCCTCATAGGATATGCCTTTCAGCAATTTTACCATGTTGAATTCCTCTGGACGCTTTCAAGTATCTTAATATCCTTTTTATATTTTGAAGCCCGGAACCGTGCAAAATATTCAAGTTAAGGCTGCACCAATGCTAAATATAGTGGGAGAATCACCTCTTTTGATCAGCTGGCTATGCTGAGTTTAATGCATCCCAAAATTTGATTTGCCTTCTTGGCTGCCAGGGCACACTGCTGGCACATGTTGAGCCTGCTGTCAACTAGCACCTTCAGATTCCTTTCTACCAGACTGCTCTCCAACTACTCATGTTCCAGTCTGTACTTGTGTCGAGCATTATTCTGTCCCAGATACAGAACCTGGCATTTTCCTTTGTTGAATTTCATGCCACTGATGACTGCTCCCAATGGTCCAATCTATCCAGTCGGTCTTGATCCCTCTGTGAGGCCTCTTGTCCCTCCAGGGAGTGAACAATACATTCCAGTTTAGCATAATCAGTAAACTTGTTGAGGCATGCTTCTACTCCTCCATCCAGATCATTGATCAAATTGTTGAACAGGACTGGCCCTACAACTTAGCCCTGGGTAATATTACTGGTGACTGTCCAGCCAACCAGATATAGCTTCATTCACTACAACCCTTTGTATTCTACCATTGAGCCAGTTCATCAGCCAGCATAGGGTGAACCAGTTTATCTCACAGTTGGCAATTTGTCCAGAAGGATACGGTGAGCAACAGTATCAAAGACTTTTCTAAAATCCCTGAAGATTATGTACACTACCTTCCCTTCACCGACCAAGCAGGTATGGTATGCTTATTGTAGGAGGTAATATTACTAAGACCGGACTTTCCATTTGTGAACCCATGTTGACTGTGCCTGATAATAGCTTTGTTGTTTAAACGGCTTTCAGTTGTACCTAGGACAATCTTCTCCAAAACTTTTACAGGGATTGTGGTTAGACTAACAGATCTGTAGGTTCTTGGGTTTTCTCTCATGCCCTTTTTGTAGATGGGTGTAGCATTGGCTAGTTTCTAAATGAAAGATGATTTGAATAAATTTGAATATATATACATATTTAATTTTTAGTTAAATGTGACTTAATTACTCTTTAAAGTATCACTGTTGACTTCAGGGAACAATTAAATGTACCAGAGTAAAGTAAATATTCAAGACCATGCACAGCCATAACAGTTATTGTTTGTCTGTGTGGTCATATAAAGAAAGTAGATGAGAGGAACCAGAGGAAAGGAAGCCTTTTCACCATATAATGGAGAAAATGAAAGCTGGAATAGTGGGCATATAGAAATATATTTTCCCCAGAGTAAGAGGGAAAAAATTAAATCTGTTTTACTGATAAAACAGCAACACTTTTCTGCATATTCTAATGAAGCATGGAGTATGTCATAAAAATATCAAATTTACTGGTCCTGTTCAACCATTTTTTCTTTTATGGTGGACAACCATGGAAAAAACACCACATGAATGTCACATTGCCTTTAGGGTTGCTAGTTTAGTTGCTAGTTCATTTTTAACGCAAAAGAGACCCCAAAACTGGGGAACACAACATGTAACTTGCAATGATGGGTGACTAGCTCTGCCAAACAGGGAATCACGGAATTACAGAATCACAGAAATGAAGGGGTTGGAAGGGACCTCAAGAGATCATCGGGTCCAACCCCCCTGACAAAGTAGATTCCCTAGAGCAGGTTGCTCAGGTAGGCGTTCAGACGGGCCTTGAGTATCTCCAGAGAAGGAGACTCCATAACTTCCCTGGGCAGCCTGTTCCAGTGCTCCGTCACCATCACTGTGAAGAAGATCTTTTGCATGTTAGCACAGAACTTCCTGTGCTCCATTTTTTGGCCATTGCCCCTTGTCCTGTCCCCACAAACCACTGAAAAGAGATTGACCAAACCCCACTGTCTCCCAAACTTAATGTATTTGTAAACAGTGATAAGATCCTCTCCCAGTCTTCTCAAGGCTGAACAGACCCAGGTCTCTCAGCCTTTCCTCATAGGGAAGATGCTCCAGGCCCCGTATCATGCTTATGGCTCTCCGCTGGACTCTTTCCAACAGATCCCTGTCTTTTTTGTACTGGGGAGCCCAGAAGTGGACACAGTACTCTGGGTGAGGCCTGACCAGGGCAGAGTAGAGGGGGAATCCTTTGACCTGCTGGCCACGCTCTTTTTAATGCACTCCAGGATCCCACTGGCCCTCTTGGCCACGAGGGCACACTGCTGGGTCATGGTCAACCTGTTGTCCACCAGGACCCCAGGTCGTTCTCCGCAGAGCTCTTCTCCAGCAGGTCATCCCCCAGCCTGTACGGAGACGTGCAGTTGTTCCTTCCCAGGTGCAGGACTCTACACTTGCTCTTGTTAAACTTCATTTCGTTTCTTCCTGCCCAAAAGGAAGGAAGACAACAAAATGTATGGAGTCACCGATACCATTACCCTAGAGATAAAAACCTCCTTGATTCAGGACACACCAGGAAAGATAGCAGAGACTAGATGTGTGATGCCAACCATGAGGAATAAACAGTCCAGATGTATATACCACTGAAAATCTCACTGAATAAAAATGAGTGATGTGGAAGCTTCCTAAGGAGTCCCTGAATGTTTCAAAATTCATTTCATGCAAATAAGACAAATGAAGGAAAATGTAGCACAGTACATGTTGTTACCTTTGTATAAGTTACCTCTTGTTACTTTAGAGGTTGTGCAACTTCTCTTTACATGCCCTTTTTCATAATACTTTTCTACTCTGAAGATAAGATGGAATGCCTGCAGGTTGGAAGCAAAGGAACTGTCATTTGAAGTAGAATTCCAATATAACAATGTTCACTGCCTGTCAAAGGCACATTCATAAAAGGAGAAAAATATAAGCAACAAAATAATAATCCTAAATGCATGCTTTTTTACAGTGCATACAGAAATTATAACAAAATTAATTAATGCATTGCAAACATAATTTATAAACTGTATACTGAATATCAAAGCTTTTGAAGACTGTATACAGGAAATGTGAAGTGAACCATCTAGTCATCCAATTGGTCATCCAGACCATATGAATTTCATTTAAAAAGTAATATGCTTTGATTTTCCAGTTCAAGATCCTGGCTGAGAAAAAGTTATTTTCATAACTGTTTTTTTGTACTTAAATTCAGTGGTGCAAAAGTACGAAAGTGATCTGCTGCTGGCTAAGGATTCTTTTGGTTGTTATTTTGTTTTGTTTTGTTTTGTTTCTGTTTTGATTTTATTGTTTTGTTGTTCTTGTTTTTTCTTGGAACTGGACAGAAGTGAGGGTACAGATTCTGATTATTCTTAACATGGACTTCCATTTGCTGTCTGACATTCATGATCAAAGTCTCATTGCAACTCTGTACAACTTCATAAAATATTACATACAATTGATTACTTGTTCTGTATCCATAGGCACTGGAAGATATGGCTCTGCTTTTTTCTCTGCTCTGCAGCTGAAAAAAATAACAAAACATCTAAAGCCAAGTCAGATGTCAAAGAAAACATCTGAATGAAACCTTATCTTCTCTTCCTTTTTCACATAATAATTCCTCCTTACAACTTAGAAAAAAAGTTTTATTCTTTTTATTTGCAATTGATGTAAGGAAAAAGTTAATTAATGTATAAAATATGTATTTGTGTTATACATAACTTTTATATGAAAGATATTAACATATGTATTAGTTGTTCTTTGTTGCAATAATTACTTTCTTTGAGTACTTTCTCTTCATAATTCTTCACATTGTATCCATTACTCCTGAAAAAAATGTTTTATTTTGTGGATATTATGAATTGCTTACTTTGTCTTGCAAGGCAGACACACACTCTTCTAAATCAATATCAGCACTGAGAACTATTTGTTTAAAATTTAAGTATATTTATAGCATGACACGAAGCAATTCATTGTGTGATTATGACAAATTATCAAGATGTGTTTCTTTAAGCTACATCACAGCACACAATTCTCATAGCGGGAGCATACTCCCTCTTTGCTGTCACTAGCATTTTTCTTTGTAACTATTGTATAAAATAAAATGGACAGCTACAGCCATAAGAAGAGTTGGACCACTGAGATCCATCCAAGTCAAAAGGCATCTTTAATGCTCTTTTGTTTTACCCAAACAATATTTAACAGTGTTCCTGCAACTGCTCAAGAAATGCATAAATGATTTCTTGCTGTTGTATAGGCAGTGACTGCATTCATGAAGCAATTAAATAAGTTTCTATATGTCAATGCAAAATGATCGGGATAACTGCATATTCAGACTGACTTCCAACATTCTCATAGCACTTGCTCTGGCTTCCACATCCTTCCAAAGCATGCACTTTACAAAGGCTTTCTTTTACTAAGTTCAGAGACAAATCTTAACCTACAAACATACTACTAAAATAAAAGATTAAAGACATCCAAAAGATTAGAAAATGTTATTTCAATAGAGCTATTAAAAGACAAATATTATTCTTATTTGTTAATACGCAATTAATATTTCAATAACTGTAAGTTTTTAGGGAACTTACTGCACATTCTCTAAGAATAAAAGATGTTTTAAACTGCAAATAAGCATTACATACTGAGTAAAGAAATGCTCATTGCTGAACTGGGAAGCAGTTGAGAGAGAAGACAAAATATATAGCCCGGGAGAATAAATACAAAATTTATCATGTAAAAGGTAAAGATACACCTTATAAAATGAAAAATAAATAATAATAATTAAAGGTAATCCAGGTGCTTCTAGAAACTGTTGACTAAAGGAATAGTAATAAACACCTTCAATTATGAAAAATGAACCACAGAAAAATTTAAGTGATTTATTCATACTTTCACTGAATATACCAAAACTAGTATTAGCTCAGGCCAGTTGTTTTTACTTGGTAGACAAAAGAATTAATTATGATATTATTTTTTAATAAAGATTTAAAACTCATTTTGAAATCTTTAGTAAAAGTCATCAGTTTCACAAGAATAAGATGTTTTAAACTGGAAAAGCTGATAGAAAATATTAATTAAACCTGTTATTAGGAATGAAGGAACTACCATAATTTACTGAGATAACAAATGGATCATTACATCAGTTCACAATACTCATGGTAACTATACAAATAATTTATATATATATAAAAAAAAAAAGGGCAAATATTTATTTATTTATTTATTTATTTGGAGGCAGTAAATGAATAAATAAAAAAATAAATAACTCATCAAAAGTTTTCAATATCAAATTATTGTTCAATATCAAAAGTTATATTGAATGTAATCCAGGATGTTGAAACTGCTGGTTCAACATGAAGCTCTATTACAACACTACAGACAGTAGTGTCTGAGACAAGAAACCATTAAAAGCCTTAAGCAATAATGCCTAGATGAGAATAAAACCTCCTTCAAGCTAAGTGTTTTAAACCTTCCTCATTACCCATTCCAAGAAGCTTGCCCTATACTACAGACTGTAAACCCAAACTAAGATAAGCAGGTGAGTCCATCCTGCCATGTAGTAATTATCAACAAGTTTTTCCAATCTTTTCCTGGATTTTAGTACGTGTACAGAATCTGAAAAGGGAAAGAGAGAGAGAAAGAAAGAAGAGAGAAAGAGAGAAAGAGAGAAAGAAAGAGAGAAGGGGGCGAGAGAGAGTAAGGGACGGGGGGGGGGGGGAGAGAAAGGGGAAGAGGGAAAAGGGAGGAGAGAAAGAGGAAGAGGGGGGGAAGGGAAGTGGGGGACAGAACAAGGGAGTGAGGAGAGGAGAGAGAGAGAGTGGGGGGGGAAGGGGGGAGGAAGAGAGAAGGAAAGGGAGGATGAGAGCAAGGGAAAGAAAGAGAGGAAGAGGCACGGTAAAGAGGGGGAAGAGGGGGGAGAGAGGGGGTGGGAGAGAGGGGGTGGGAGGGAGGGAGCGAGGGACAGACCCCACGTGACGCTGCAGGCTTGGGGCAGACTGGATGGAAAGCTGTGTAGAGGAAAAGGATCTGGGTGTGTTGGTAGATGCTTGCCTGAACACCAGCTGGCAGTGTGCCCAGGTGGCCAAGAAGGCCAATGACATCCTGGCTTGTATCAGGAACAGTGTAGCCAGCAGCACCAAGGAGGTGATCGTCCCCCTGAACTCTGACCTGGTGAGGCCACACCTTGAGTACTGTGTTCAGCTTTGGGCTTCTCACTACAGTAAAGACATTGAGGCCCTGGAACGTGTCCAGAGAAGGGCTGTGAAGCTGGTGAAGGGCCTGGAACACAAGTCCTGTGAGGAGTGGCTGACGGAACTGGGATTGTCTAGTCTGGAGAAGAGAAGGATCGGGGAGACCTTCTTGCTCTCTACAACTACCTGAAGGGAAGTGGTGGGGAGCTGGGGGTTGGCCTTTTCTCACAGGTAACTAATGACAGGACTAGAGGCAATGGTCTCAAGCTGTGCCAGGGGAGGTTTAGATTGGAAATTAGGAAACATTTCTTCTCAGAAAGAGTAGTCAGGCATTGGGTTACCCAGGAAGCTGGTGGAGTCACCATCCCTGGGGGTGTTTAAGGAAAGGTTGGATGTGGTGCTTAGGGACACAGTTTAGTGGGTGATATTGGTAGTAGGTGTATGGTTGGACCAGATGATCTTGGAGGCCTTTTCCAACCTTAGTGATTATATGATTCTAAGGGAGGGAGGAAGAGGGGGAAGGATAAAGAGAGGGAGAGAGAAAGGGAGGAGGGAGAGGGAGTGAGGGAAGGAAGGAGAGAGGGGGGAAAGGGAGGAAGAGAGAGGAGAAGGGTGGGGGAAGGGAAAGGGGGCAAAAGAAGAATGGGAAGAATGGGGGGGCAAGGAAGAGGGAGGGGGAGGGAGAAGAGAGTGAGGGAACGAGGGAGAGAAATAAAGGGAGAGAGGGGAGAGGAAAGAAAAGGGAGGGGGAGAGTAAGGGGAAGAGGGGAGGAGAGAGAGAAAGAGATAGGTGGAAAGGGAGAAAGAGTTATTGAGGGGGAGAAAGGGTGAGGGAGAGGTAAAGGGAGAGGGAGAGGGACAGGGAGAGGGACAGGGACAGGGACAGGGACAGGGACAGGGACAGGGACAGGGAAGGGAAGAGAAAGTGGGAGGGGTAGAGAAAGGGAGAGAGAGAGAGGGGGGGGGAGGGAAAGGAGGAGAAAGAGGGGGAAAGGAAGGGAGAGGAGGGGAAGGAGGGGGATTAAGGGAGAAGGAAGGGGAGGGAGAGAGAAAGAGAAGGAGAAGGGAGAGAGAAAGAAAGGGGGGAAGAAAGAAACTGAAAGAAAAAAAAAGCTGTAGAACCTAGAAATTGTCTAATTTTTTATAGACAATAGAAAGAAAAGTAGTACTAAATCTGGCACTGTGGGGAATATTCTGATCTTAGATGTGAAAGACAGAGCTTGATTATTGAAGTTTTCATTTTTTGTATGTACAGGACTTCCTTTAATATCTTTTGTAATTGTATCTCCTCTGTATTTTAAAATAAAATCCTTAAAATGGATTTCTAAGCAGCAGAAAAAAAAAATGTATTACAGGAAATAGGTTTCAGAAGAGCAGAATTAATTTATAGAAAACAATGCATAGTTTTGGTATGAAAAGAGAAGTGCTGTATATGCAAAAATGGGAAAGAGATGTAGGGAAAAAATGGCAGGGAGAAACAGAAGTAGATAAGCAAATATCTCACCTTCAATAGATTCCAAAAGAAAGGAACCCTACAGCACATTGTGGTAAGTCAAATTCAGGTATTTACACTGAGAGTTGGCCTATATGAGAAAGCTACACTAAATTTGTTTGCAAATCCACAACATATTGTTTGTGTTGTAGAGTACATAACTTATGTTGTACATAAGTAGATTAAAGACAGTTCAGATACACAAACAGCAGTTATTATCACAGCCATACCACCGTTAAATGTAGGATGTTTTCAAACTTCCGTTTGTACTGCTGAGCATGAGACTCTTCTTCCTATTACATCTGAACTATCCCCTAGACACAAGCCCAGGTTGCCTAATGTGCCAATCTAAATTTTCATTTAAAAAAAAATATAATAATAATAATAATCTCCTTTTGTTCCTTTTCCTTTCTTTGTTACTATCCAGTTTCTTCATGTGTGAGCATCTGAGTACTTCCAACAATTCTATGTTTTAAAATGACTGTCTTGTTTTCTCATCTTTAATCTCCCTTGTGCTAACCAGCCTTCTGCTGGTTCTGTGTTGTTTCTTGCCATCCAGGAATGAGCTAATTGAAAGGAAAACTTTTATTCTTATAAAATGTTGAAAAAGCTTTTTTTTTTTCTTCCTTAAAAATTCATTTTGATTTTTATAGTCACATTTTATGAAGACCAAAAATATGAATTAAGGTTAACCTGCCAATGAATCTATTTTATATCAACGTCCAAGTTTTAGAATCTGTTAAATTAAATTAAATTTCAGTTAATCAGAGATATTGATTATTTCAATTCTACCAGAAATGCAGATGCTGCAAAAATCTCATTTTTGCTGTGATCGTTCCTTTTCAGATACATTAGTTATATCCACAAAATGTGAATATAAAGGCAGCCTTTCTGTTTATCTTCTATTTAGATTAGTAGTCACAGTTAATTGCAATATCAACATTGTTGCTGTGTTATAAAAATCATTGATTAAAAGGACTTTGAGAAAAAAATGTTGTTACAATTAATTTAAAAATTAGCAGTTTCTGAAAAATATGATACAACATATTATAACTTTTTTTTTTTTTTAATTGAAAAAAAGGAACAGGAGGAAACAGAGGGGAAGACTTCCTGCCAGGTAAGATCTGTGTATCCCCCGTCCCCTCCTCTTCCATCTCCCTCTCTTTCTTTCTGTCTCTCTCTCCAGTCTTCTTTCACATCTAGCTGCCTTATTTAAAGATGTCCTTCAGAAGAACAAAAGAAATTGGTTCTTGAGCAGAAATCAAATTTGAGGGCCTCCAGACATCTTGAACTTACTGCTTATGCTTCTGAATGGTACAGCACTGTGGAACGCACATTGAGTTTTCTTGTGAGTATAATTCATCCTGTGGTGCACTTGGCTTAATAAAAGATTGAATGAGGTGCTTTTTCACTGCTAAGTCAGACAAACCTGCCAAAACCATAATTTTGCTCAGAGACTACTAGGTTTTCTCACTTTGTTCACGCTTTGTTTCCAGAGAAATCCACATTATTTTGTCTCACAAAGCTGGGCAGTTAGTAATACCTAGACTTTTGGTGCTCCTTTTTTTTCATATACAAAAGTTTATATGCTATGGAAACACGTAAGTCCTCAGCTTGTGTACTTCCTGGACTGGGGCTGCAGTCTTACCCTCTCTCATGTGCACAATACAAGGTAGAATGAGAGCAAGAGCCTTAGACTCTGGGGAAGAGCAGAGCTCTATTAACACATGGGAAAAGAGTAGAACCAAGAAGTCAGGACATGCCACCAGAAGGGGTTAGCCTGGACAAACATGAGTGAGACAGCATTTGTAGTCTACTGATACAAGGCATATGATCACTTAGCAATTGCAGTCTGACTCTGTTTTCTATATCTGAGAAGAATTCCTTATTGATGTAAGCAACACTATAATATGTGAAGAGTATTTATCTTTTTTTTTGTTGTTGCTGTTGTTTTTATTCCCAAAAGCTGGCAACTAGCTTAGCACAAACTAAAATTTCACATCCTGGAAGTGCTGAAGTAGTGAGTAGTTTTGGAAGTTTATGAAAATGGAGCAGTGTGAACAGATTTTTTTGTTTGCCCTGTATTACAGTGATACTAATAATGAAAAAGAAAACATACTCCTAATTATATTATACTACTTGTGCTCATGATTTTTTGTATTTGCCTCAGGTGGCTGGGGAAGTAGAATTTCACAGATCTTTGTGAGATTTATTCTTTCAGTACTCTGTTTGCAATGGGGCCTATAAACAGAATTCCTACAAAGCCCTATAAAAATGCTTTTCTGTGTGAGATTTCCTATTGAATTTTTTATAGGAAAAATTTAATTTTCTAGATAAAAACTTTGGTGTTAGTCTGAATCCTAAACTTTTTGATGATTGCATCATTTCTTTCAGAAAACAACAGCAACATGTTCCATAAAATACTAACTACTTTTTACTAAGTTTTGTTCTCCTTTGTTCTTCCTTTTTTTCCCAATCATCTATATAAAACAAAGACACACACACACAAAAAAAATTATCTCTAAAAGTAAGCAATGTTACTTTGGGTCAAGTAATGTTGTCAAAGTTTGTTTTACACATTGCAGGTTTTGTGAAACAATTTAGAAAAGTATTTCTATGCCTTGTTATTTGGGCAAGAGGAGAGCTCCCCTAAGCTTATCATCAAACGTTGGCAGATAGAATAACCTTATCCGAGTGATTCTACTAACTACTATCATTCAAGCATCTCTAAAGGAACAAGGACATTCTTTTCCTGATAAGGCGGCTCAAAGTAAGTTATTCTTCATTTCTTTATTGTGTATAAACAAATAAATAAATAATTTTCTTCATCTAAAATATTTTAATTATGCTGTACTTTCATTTTAACCTATTAAACAAGCTCCTCAACATAATTAATACAAACATTTTTAAATATCATTCCAAACTAAATTTTTTTTTACTTTTGTACATGTTCATCCAGATTTTTACTTAACTGCATACATATTATTATAATTTCTGTTATTCTACTTGTATTTCAATGAATTATTTCTGGATGGGGAGAACAAGAAGGATTTTATCAGAGAGCTAAGAGAACTGTACTTTCTCCCTGACCTTTGTGAGATGGATACAGTGCGGCATGCAGATTCCTTGTTTCCCACCACACCCACATCACAGCTGGTTTAGTAGGACAAGCCAGTTTTCAGTGTCAGAAGCAGCCTGCAGTGAGCAGACTTCCAGGAGACAGCACTTTTTGCTGACTAATACAACTGTGTCCAAATTCTGACAAACAGTAGGTGAGGAACATTCAAGTCAGGAGCCAGTTCAGCCCTTAGTACTACTGACACTGTTAAATTAATGTATGATTTAATTGACTATGAAAATAGGATATGTTATTGGCATGACTTCTTTCTCAAACATTGCAACAGCAAAAGTATCCAGACACAGATTTACACAATGAGTTAGGCACAACGTAGAACAGAAGAACTACTTAATGGGTTTCTGCACTCAACTATACACTGAAAGAATTTCTAGGTACCCTTTAATTAACTTCTTTAATTAACTTTAATAACTTTTAATTAACTTTAATAAACTTCTTAATATTGTTATGAAAATACAGAGTTAAACATCTACTGTTGGAGTACTGCGTTCAGCTCTGGGTCCCCCAATATAAGAAGGACATGAACCTATTAGAATAAATCCAGAGAAGGGCCACAAGGATGATCAGGGACTGGAGGACTTCTCCTATAAAAGCAGGCTGAGAGAGTTGGGATTGTTCAGCCCAGAGAGAAGGAGCTGGGGAGACCTTACAGCAGCCTTCCAGTACCTAAAGGGGGCTTACAAGAAAGCTGGGGAGGGACTCTGTCAGGGCGTGTAGTGATAGGACAAGGAGTCATGGCTTTAAACTGAAAGAATGTAGATTTAGATTAGATATAAGGAATTCTTTACTCAGAGGGTGGTGAGGCCCACAGAAGCTGTGGTTGCCCCGCCCCAGGAAGCGTTCAAGGCTGGGTTGGATGGGGCTTTGAGAAACCTGGTCTAGTGGAAGGTGTCTGTCCATGGGAGAGGTTTGGAATTAGATGATCTTTAACATGCTTTCCAACCCAAACTATTCTATGATTCTATGGTTCTACGATCAAAAACACAACATTATAGCTATCATACTTACCCATGACGTGAGAAACACAAACTAAGCTCTCTACTCAACTTCAGGGTTTCCAGTCTACACCCTTACAATTGGAATATTCTTAATTTGAAAATTTGAAACTAACTGTATATAGTAGTGAAGGGAGGTAGACAGTGATGCTTGCTACCCACTCTTCTGATGAAGTTGTGTCAGATGGTGAAGGGAGTTCTAATGGAAGAATCTTTCTTCTGTCATCATCTTTATTTATTTAGGTAAAAATGCTGTACTTTCTTATAGGGCTCTTTCTGGGTTACATAATAAACACTCACACCTGAAAATATAATTGCTGGGCACTGATAGGGCAGGCAGGCAGCCTCACCTGGTATGCCCGATCCATTTTTTTTTTTTCAGACAAGGCCTTTCAGGAACCACAGTTTCTCTTAAAACAAAACTCTGTTAAGCAACGCAGAAAAGGATTTGTCTCCTAAATGGACAGATATTCCCTTGAGTCAGAGAGTACAGTTCCAGAGATGACCTAAAGAACAGAGAAACCACTATATCACTATATTTAGCAGTTTTTAAGAGTAAGCCCTGAACTTTTAATAAATACTTTTGCAGACTAGGAATCCTTCTGAATGACAAGCCTCCACAACTTCAGTGCTGTGATTTGTAGCATTTCTAAACTTCACTCCTCTGTCAATTTTCATAACATAAATAAAAAAGAAATCTGTAAATACCAACCCCACTATCTTGCCTAATACTCTAAGAGATAAGTAGTTTTCTCTAGATTATTATTAAGAAAAAAATTTTTTGCAAATTATATTAGGAGCCCAGTAACACCTGTTTAACATTGCTATCTGTAAATAGTGCACTCAAAGAAACCTATGTTAGCCTAACCCTCATCAGCAGATAGAAGTAAGGTACAAGCATACAGATTTGGGTCTGAGGTTTTGGGGTTCAGGATTGATTTTTAGAAGGGACATGAAGACACAGTAGCCTCAAATTTGAGATAATTCTAGGTTTAATTTCTGCAACTGATTGACAGATATCAGATTGTCTAAAGAAAGATTAATGCTCAACTATCATACAAAATGGATGTGTTGTGGGATTTGGAGCAAAAATTGGGGTTTGAGTCTATTATTATGTTTTACTACTGGAAAGGAAACAAAATGAGCTGTTTAAAAGAAGTGACAGTGGAATCAATTCTAACTAAAACAATTTAAATTATAGAACATACTTAACTAATATAATAAATTATAGACTGAAAGCATTCAGTAATAGTATGTTAAATAGTATGAATGTTAATAGTTTAGATGACAAAATGATACCTCTTGTATTGGGGCTCTTGGAAATAATAGGATAAACTGTTATTCAGTTTATTACTGTTGACTTTCAAGAAAATATTATCATATCTATGTCATATATTTCATTTTTTCCCCCTAAATGAATAAAATGAATGCTTCAGGAGACTATCTTCAGTGGAATAATATTTTGATAACAGATCTAGTCAAGGTTATTTAATATCTGTCATGATCATTCTCTGTTACCAAACTGGTTGTGACTTGACAGCAATGTTCACTTGACAATTGTTCTTAGTTATTCCTTCAGTAGTTTCAACAAAGAGTTTTCAGTGACAGGCTGGCTGTGAACGATTAGCTATATTTTTTATTTAGCTACCCAAGGTCTACGACAGTAGTTTTGCTCTTTGATTGATGGTTGAAGCATTTTAAATAGGAGAATAAGAAACAGAGAATTATGTAGTTTATATATCTCTGTATGAGTTTTCAAATAAACAATAAAGTCATCTGTAATACGGTACTTCACAATTTGTAAACTTTTTTTGCTAGTACTTGTTAGTTCTCTGCATACTTAGAAGAGAGTAGGGAACCCCCCAAATCAAAGTCAAAAGAATTTAGTATGTATATTATCAGTAATATTGTCAACAATTTTAACTATTTCATTACCTCTTGTAAAGAAAAAAATAAGGATCTAATACTAGTAGTAAAGAAAAAACATCATGAAAGGACAAATCTTGTGAACACACACGAGTCTGCAGAAATATATTCAACTGATATTCAAACCGGAGATCAGAAGTCTGTAAAAAGGACCAGCTTTTCAAGGTAGTCTTTAAAACCTAACCTGTAAAGCACTTTGTCTATTAAAAATTAGAGTTCATGCCACTAGTTTTACATGGGAACATATTGACTGTACTGAAGTGGGGATGAAGATCAAAACATCTGATTTCACTTTTGATCTCTAAAGACTTGAGTTTTTGTCCAAAGACAATGCAAATAAATTGGAGCTGTTGATTTTCAAGAACCTTTGAGCAACCTTATATGTACCTGTAATGTAAAATAAAAATATTTTTTAAAAAAATCAATCTAAATATCAGAATTTTTAGGAGTGATTTTATAAATTAATAATTTTGCACATTTTTATGAAGA
The DNA here is from genome assembly GCF_040182565.1 of Anser cygnoides. Classification (NCBI taxonomy): domain Eukaryota; kingdom Metazoa; phylum Chordata; class Aves; order Anseriformes; family Anatidae; genus Anser; species Anser cygnoides. Next base: position 26,023,605 of record NC_089873.1, read on the forward strand.
GGCAGAGAAAGTATATGAAAGTATTTCAAATAAAAGTTTAGTAGTAGCTGGCTTTGCTCTAAAAAGAAACATAGAGCTTGATCACCAGATAATAAGTAGAATAAAAGCATTGTAGGGTTAACTGTGATGTTTATTATCTTATGAGTTGTTTTTGTGTCTTAGAAATGGCTGGAACGATTAATACAGGAAATTACGCTGTTGATCTGAGGATCATATTGAGTGTTGAAGAACACATGCAGTTCTAAATTAATGCCTTGTCTGAATACGGAATTACAATTTAACATCAATAACAAACAAAGCAAAAATATAGTCTAATTTTTTCTGTTGTTGTATGCAGTCTCTGTTATTTTTTTTTTTTCCACAAAGATCACACAGATTAAGTCAAGTAAACTGAAATTTCTTCAGGGATCTTCTTGTTCTGAAATATTTTTAATTGTGTATTTTATAAATAAAGTGATATTAAGTTAGATTGGATAATGTTAGTAATTTTTTGAAGTCTTAAAAGATTTTTATTAATTAAATCAGTGAACTTTTCACACAAAATAGTCTGAACAAAATAAATATTCTCAAATGAATTATACTTTGTGCAGAAACATGATAGTCTAACAGAAATCAATCTAATCTTGCTACTTTTTCTTTATGGACATGGCAAAATATTTTTAATATTAATTCTTGTGTCAGACTATGCATTTGCTTAGTGAACACAGAGTGAGGTTTTGCTCTATGCAATATAGAAATAATTCTTGAATAAATAGTTAAAATATTTTGGCTGAAGTTACATTTCAGCTCTAGAATATTTACCTTCAGATTGTTCATTCTCCCAAGATGCCATCTTGGGAGAAATTTGCAAAGTTCCTACCTGCAGCACCTTTCTGTACTTAACAAAAGTAAGAATATAGTTGGCATTGCTTATAATCGATAGCTGAGCATAGATCATTTGATTAGGTTACTTTGCAAACAATGTAACATCAGATAGAATAGATCAGATGTTTTCTAAAAGTATTCATTAGAAACTAATGCAGTGTGTTTCATTTTCATAGAAATACTACGCTATTAAAACATTAAACAAGAAAGGTAAGTTAGAAGCAGTATTTAAAAAGAAAATGTTACTCTAATGAACTTTTGTATATGACTGGATAAGGAACAATTTTTGCTTCACTGATTGCAACAGCAACAGTACTACATTCATAATAATTGTCATTCATAGTTGCATATAACTTGTGCAAAGCACTACATCTAAAATGAAGTACATCGAAAATGAATTTTCAAAGACTTAAGTGGAAAATGGAATCGAGGCATTTAACAATTTCCACATCAAATGTCTCTGTTACAGAAATAAAGCACGTTTTTATCTTCCATTCTACGACAATTAGTAATCAAAATCTTAACCCAGGAGAAAATCGTTTTAGTGTCATATATATGTATCTTCTCTGAGTATTCATTATAGTTGTCTAGTAAATATATGAAATAAACTTAGTAAAAATGTATTTTTTATAAATTTGTTAATCTGAAATCTTAAGAAATTTGGAAGAAAATTATTTATCTTTTTTTTTTTTTTTTAGAAAACAGGTGAAAAAAATAACTCAGATTTTCTTGGAGACTTACAAGTAGCAGAAACCACTTACAAAGCAGAAGTTTCTCTTGACATTTTTTATTCAGGGAGGGAGTTAGAGTGGATAGGCAGACACATTAAAATTTTGGTCATGTGCCAGTGTTGACATTTTATTAAAATGGAATATAGGTGCAATAAAACATTACCATCCCTGACACCTGAATGACAGAATAGCACTGAAGTGCCTGAACTGAAGACACTTTAACTGTTACTACAGTCTAAATATATGAGCCAAGAGAGAGTCCTGGTTAAGGAAAAACAAAATCAGAGAAAGGTGAAAGGTATTTTCAGAATTTCTCCCTTATAATGTGGTTTGGCTCTGACAACTTCTCTTAAGACTGAGATGACAAAAGAGGAGTTTCTGAGGCAATCGCAGACCTAAAATGAATGGTTCTAGAGGCTGAATCTAGACCAGCATCCTGCACCCAACACTTGCTGATAACCACGCACAGAGAAAAAGAAAAGTGAAACATGAGCATGTTTCCTCAGGGAAACATTGCCTGTCCCCTGCTCTTTACCTTGAGGCTCTGCAGTGATGCCCAGCCAGGAGCCAGCCCCATGTCCCCTCGTTGCAGAGGCTGGTCCTAGTCCCAGCCCTCCATGCTGCATTACCTAACATCACTCAGCACTGAACTCTTTTTCCACCAGCCGTGTCATGGCCTTAATTCCAGCAGTTAATGGGTCAACGATTCCTGAGCCAGTGTAAATTGCTCAGGGGATACATCCTCAGTATGTGTCTTGGAGGCACTAAGCAGAGCTAGCATTTCTGGGAATTAAGTTTCAGATTTCAGTAGCCTATCCATGGGTCTCTCCGCCATCATAATAATAGTTTCTTTATCTAGAGTGGATGGGAGAGTCTGTCCAAAAGAGCACATGTTCAAAATCCTGATTCGTGTAACCACACAGAAAGCTGTGAGTGGGATATTACTGAGGGTAATAAGAATTACCTCATTAAGCACTCTGAACTGTAAGAATACAAATGAAGTTAAATTTGTTGCCAATACATACTTCAGAAATGGTACTGCATATCCATAATTATTAATTTGGTTTATTTATTTTAAAAAGTTTTTTTTTTCCTTATGTATCTACTGCAGAAGTTATTTTTCATTTAAGTCTTTAAACTCATAGCTTTCTAGTATGGAATTACAGATTACTAACTTCAGATACTTGGAAGTCTCATGTTCATAGGTCCTGTTCCTAGTGGATTTATAACTGCTATAAGGCCAAAGCAGCAGGGCACAAGAGATCCAGGAGGTCACTGACAGTGTGTCTGGGATAACTTTCTGAAGTGCTGGTAAAGGGAAGCACTGTTGTAGATCTGATTCTTACAAACAAGAAAGAAATGGATATGAAGGTTGGCGATCTTGATGTCCATTTTCTCTAAACTCAGGAATAGTCCATCCCAACTTGTAGGAAATCAAGTGAAGTCAGCAGGAGGCCTGGAAGGATAAACACAGAGCTTTGGGCAAAACTCCAACATGAAAATGAAGCATACAGGAGGTGGAAGCAGGGACAGGTGACCCAAGAGGTATGTAGATATATTGTCTGAGTGAGCAGGGAGAGAGTCAGCCAAGGACTATCTGTAGTTTAATATGACAAGTGACATGAAAGACAGCAAAAAAAGCTTCATGGGTACAATGCAAGCAGCAAAAGACTTCTCAATGGGGCAGGATAGCTGGTGTCAAAGGTGGTGTAAAAAGAAGAAGTACTAAATGCCTTCTTCACTTTGGTCTTTATTAATAAGAGCAAGAACAGTGTCAAAGTCCAAAACAAGGAATACTTTTTCTCAGTGAAGTATGAACAGGTTAGGCAATACAAAGTCCATGGTACCTGATGGGATACGTCCAGGAGTGTTGAAAGACCTGATCGACGTAATTGAGAGGTCATTCTGAATTACCTTTGAAGGCTTTGGCAATCAGGAGAGAAAACAAATGTCACCTATATCTTCAGAAAGGTAAAAAGGAAGATCCAAGGAAAGACAGACCAGAACAGCCTCACATCATTCCCTGGGAAGGTGATGGAACAAAACATCCTAGAAGCCATTTCCAAAGCTATTAAGAACAAGAAGGTGACTGGCCATAGACACGGTGAATTTGCAAAGGGGGAAATAATGCCATACCAACCTAATAACCTTCTATGAAGAGATGACTAGCTCAGCAGGCAAGGGGAGAGCTGCATATGTTGTTTATTCCAACTTCAGCAAGGCTTTCAACACTATCCCCATAACATTCCCATAGACAAATTGATGAAGTACATGTTATGTAAGCGGACTGTGAAATGGACTGAAAACTGGTTTGACTGCTGGGCTCAAGGGGCTGTAATCAGTGGCATGAAAGCTATCTGGAGACTAGTGACTCAATGTGCCCAGGGGGTCAGACTTGTTAAAACTTCATTAATGACTTCAGACAATGGGACAGAGTGCATCCTCAGCAAGTTTGCAATTGATACAATACTGGAAAGAGTGGCTGATACATCAGATAGGCATCTGAGCTCCACCACATCTGTTCTCTCCTTCTCAAGGGGAAAGGGAGAGAAAATATGATGAAAAGGGCTCAAGGGTTGAGAAAAGAGCAGGGAGATCAATTACCAATTATTGTCACAGGCAAAACAGACTCAGCATAAGGGAGATTAATGTAATTCATTGCCTACCACTCACAGACTAGAGCCATGAGAAACTAAAAGCAAACAAAAAAAAAACCCCTCCCCCCTATCCACCCTGTTCTACCTCCTCCTCTATGAGCAGTTCAGGGGAACAGGGAATGGAGGCTGTGGTCCGTCCCTAATGCTTCATCTCCGCTGCTCCTTCACGGTCACTCTCTTCCTCTGCTCCAACACAGGTTACCTCCTGTGGGATGCTGTCCTTCCAAAGCTGATCCTGCGTGGGTTTCCAACAGGCAGCAGCACTTCAAGAACTGCTCCCACATGGCTCCGTACCATGGGGTCCATCCCCCAGGAGCAAACTGCTCCAGCACGGGTCCCCCATGGGCGACAGTTCCCCCCAGTCCCCCTGCTCCTGCGTGGGCTCCTCTCCACGGGCTGCAGCTCCGGCCCGGGGCCTGCTTCCGTGGGGGGTCTCCATAGGCCGCAGCCTCCTCCAAGCCACATCCACCTGCTCCACCAGGGGCTCCTCCACGGGCTGCAGTGTGGAGATCTGCTCTGTGTAGGACCCATGGGCTGCAGGGGGACAGCCTGCTCCACCAGGGGCCTCTCCATGGGCTGCGGGGGAACTTCTGCTCTGTGCCTGGAGCACCTCCTGCCCTCCTTTTGCACTGACCTTGGGGTCTGCAGGGCTGTTTCTCAAGTCACCCAGCTTCTTTTCTGCAGCAGTTTTTTTTCCCTTTCTTAAGTCTGCTCTCACAGAGCTGCAAACAACCAATGTCACTCACTGGCTCGGCTCTGGCCAACAGCAGGTCCCTTTTTGAGCCATCTGTAAATGGCCCTTATCTAACATGGGGCAGCTTCTGGATTCTCCTCACCGTGGCCACCCCTGCAGTGCCCCTGCTACCAAGCCTTTTCCATGTAAAACCAATACAGACCTTGACAGGTTAGAGAAATGGGCAGACAAGAAATTCAAGAAAGGGAAATGGCAAGTCCTGCACCTGGGGAGGAATGACCTCATCTACCAGTACAGTCCAGGTCTTAACGAATGGAAATCAGCTTTGTATAAAAAGCCCTATGAGGGTTCTGGAGGATAACAGTTTGAATGTTAGCCAGTAATGTTCACTGTATGGCAAGTAAGGCCAACAGCCTCTCTTGGCCTGCATTAGAAACAGCATCACATCACCTGCCCGTCAAATGCATGTGATCCTTCCCTTCTCCTCAGCACTGGGAAGTCCATATCTGGAGTGCTGGGTCCAGTTCTGGGCTCCCCACTCTAAGAAAGACTAGATTAGACTAGAAAGACTAGATTTCCTAGAGCAATTCCAGTGAAGGTCCATGAAGATGATGAAGGGTTTGGAACATGTGAGCTACAGGGAAAGACTGAGAGAGATGAGATTGTTCAGCCTGCAGAACAGAAGGCACAGGGAGATCTTCTCCATGTCTATAAATAACAGGGAAGGAGAAGGAAAGAGAGATGAGTCAGACTTTTCTCAGTGATGCTCAGTGACAGGCCAAGAGACAATGAGAACAAACTGAAGTAGACTTTCATTAATGTAAGCACAATAGAAAAGTCTCTTGTTCTACCTGTGGTCACATATTGCACCAGATTGCTCAGAGAGATTGTGGAGCTTCTGCACACCCACCTCTACATTGTCCTAAGAAAACTGCTATAGCTGGCCCTACTTTGAGCAGGGGAATTTGACTGAGTTATCTGCAGAGGTCCTTCCCAAAGCCAGCTATTCTATGATTCAGTTACAGTTTCAGTGAAGGGTTCATTACTGATTTATTTACTTATTTATTTATTTTAAAGTAAGAACCCCAAGGCAATGACTCATCCTGATCAATGACACCTATCAGGAGGATTATACATTGGTAATGAGAGCAAGCATAGTTTAGTTCATTCTCCCTTACTCTTATTTTACCCTGTAAAAACTTTCATTCTGATTCCAGACAAGGAAAACTTGTGTGAAACAAAATAATTCCAAAGCCTGCATATGAAGATGTTGGCAGGACTGCTGACTGCCAGCGAGATTTTTATTTTGACAAATCTGCACAATATTGAGAATAGGTTATCCCCAGGCATTGAACATAACATTTGAAGAACACTTAGGCTGTCATGCCCCTCTTAGATATATATTTTTAATTTACTGAAAACCGTGTTTTGGATACTGTTGCAGTTCTTCCCATTAGTAGTACCTGAAAGTCAAATCTTGATGTCAGACTATTACCTTTATTTTGAATACAAGAGAAAAATTGTGTCACTAAATGAAATCAAACAATAAGGTTTGGTGGCTATATAAAATTCCTCTCTGTCTTTCTAGGTAATGGCTAAGTTTGTGAAGGAGTCAAGAATTACATATTTTCAGAAGTCATATTTACAGGTGCATCATGAGTGAAATTCCTATCTACAAAGGATTAAACAACATTATTGGGGCATTAATATTTGAGCTCTGGTTCATTCTTTCATGCTTTTGTAAGGGTCAAAATGCAAAGTAGTAAACTGAGGTATCAAAAATAAAACTGCTACAGAGACACCTGTGTTCCATACAGCAAGGGGATCTAAGATACCATACTGAAGAGTCGTCAGCATCCATGAACATTTTTCTTTGATCTCTTATGCTCTCAATTCATGTTCTGTCAGATTAATGTCACATAAATAGATAAAAAACTATTTCAGCAGGATCCTCCAAAGTTTATTTGTGATAGTCCCCTGCTCAAAGACAATATCAGCAATAGCAGTGTTGTTTCTGACAAATAGTTGCCTATTCTGTGTTAGTAGCGGCCCAGAGGTAAGGTCTGGGAAATTTATTATCCATCTTCTTTTCCTTGCCTTTTCTCACACTTGCTGAATCCAGGATACAATCTGTCTTGGATATTTTCCCATCATGACACAATTTGTTTGTTGTTGTTATTGTTTACCTTCATTTTTCTCAGATAGCAAGAATAAAATAATGTTATCATACGTGCACCAGTCCAACTATCTATATCTCTTCCAGTTAGAAACTGCAGTAAGCAGTTCCACTTTGCTGATATCCAAGGCCTCCCACTGTACTTGTGTAACATATTTTGCTTCACTCCACTACATGACCTGGGAATGTTTGCTTCTTTTCAGAACATGCTGCCTTCAGAGCAGCAGGAGAGACTTCCCAAAAAATCTGTTCTTCAGCTTCCTGGTTCCCTTCCTCTTTCCAGAAGCCTTTTATGCCTTTGAGAGATGGAATCATGTTGCTTCTTGATTTTAATTTCTCTTCAAATAACTCTAGTCCATTCAATCTTCCCCCGAAGTTCATGTTTTCTTGACATTAGGTCATGCTTTTTGTTCTCCACCAGACATTCTCCAGTCATTCCACAAATTTTTGGAGACAGGAATTATAAACTGGATTCAGGTCTTTGGGTGGATTTCCCTTTTATCTTTTTGCCAAGCTGAGAAATTTTAGGCCAAGTGATGACATTGTCTTTTAATAGCTAGCACTTTAAATATTAGCATATGAACTTGTGATTTGGCATAAATATATGTTTATGTTTATATATATTTATAGTTACATTTGGTCTAGTGAAACAAAACAAAACAAAACAAAACAAAATCAAAAAAACTCCTGCTTTTATCTTCAGTTTTACTCTAACATAAACATCCAATACATTTGTACAGTATATTCTCCCAAACATCACAATTATGTGGCCTTAAACAATCCATTTACAGCACAAAGCTGGTGGTCAGTCAGTCTTTTACCCTAAGGAATAACACTTCAACAAGTGACCCTGAACTTCTTCCAGTAACACAGTAATATGTAGAGGAAAGAAAAAAGAAAAAAAAAGAAAAAAAGAAAAAACTGTCCAGAGCCCAGCTGTCAAACTTCAATTCAGGAGCAAAGAATTTCTAAGGCAGGAGTTATCTATCAAAAAATCTATCAAAAATGCAGTCCTATAGTTAAGGAAATATATCTGATCTAAACCTGACAGAGTGTGAAATCAAAGGTTTTGAATGGCTACTCAAGGGAAACCGAATAAATTTCTATTGTGCTGCAGTACAAATGGTATTAGTAATGGGTTGTGGCAGGACATAGAGCAACTGAATTAAATACCAAGATCCAACACGTTAACAATAGCTGACCAAAGAAGTTTAAGATGACACATTGACATCACTAAAGTTATCCCTATAACTTTTCTGTATTAAGTCACTGATTATCACTTTACTTTGTCTCCATCTCATCAATTTATTTGATAGAAATAATTCACCCAAAAATACCATGAGGACCTTCTGCCCATAAAATTATTCTCGTTGAAGACTCTTTTCTAACATGTTAATACTGTGAAGGACACAGTCTTTACAGCTAATGCTGTCATCCAGGAAGCAGGTTAAGTACTGACAATTGTTTACTTTACCTGTCTTTCTGAGGAGCTAGAAGTTCAAACCGAGTGTCTTAAAATACTGACTGTAATGAGAAACAATTATATATAGCAGCTGTATGATTATTAATCAGCTTTCATAGGAAACTTTTAAGTGTGGTTTTAAATACACATGAATTTATATTTCTAGGATAGTGCTGTGTAAGGTTCTTTTCCTTTGCTTCTATGTGTTTTTAAGAGTACCCAGCTCACTAATCACATAATTCTGGACCAGAAATAGCAACTTCAAAAGTAATTAGTTTGGCTAAGCATATTAATGGTTAAGCATATGTGTATGCAGTCAAAGGATCTGCAATATCTGAATCACAGTGGAGAAAAAGATATCTAATTATATTTTATTCACTGTTATCATTCTTGTTAAACTGACATATTGTTACACTCAGGATAACTATATTGAAATATTTCTGTATTAGAGTTTTCAGGTATAAACAAGTCACTACTTATTTATACTAGAATTCACTTAAATATTCAATTTTAATATTATTAATACTATTTAGATATATAGACGTTTTTTCAGCTATTCAGTTAGAAAATATATTTTTAATAAGTATCTTTAAGGCAACTGAGGACATGTTTTAACACATGAATAACATTGTGGAAAGGAGTTTCTGGAATGTTTGAGCTCCTGTTTGAAATTATTATTTGATATGTTCCAATTTAATATGCCATGAATTAACATTGTAGAAATATGTAGAACAGTGTATATATTTTATATTTTTTAGTATTATACCACATCTAATTAAATAGTGTCTTATGACACTTATAACTAAAAATTTCTGGCTGAATATAGTAATAAGGACATTGTTTTAACAAATTTATTTCACTGGGACAGCAAAAGTGAAGTTTTTTTTTTTTTTTAATACTTTCAGTAGTATTATTATAATGACTGTGACGAACCCTAGAAGGTAGAAGTACAGGATTAATACATAATGTTCTTGCTATATAATATCTCAGAGAAAAATTAATATATTAATTGGTGGTTGGAATTTTACAACATATATATCATCCAGTGCACCAGTTAATATTCAAAATCACTGCCAGAAAATGACCTGTATAATGGTGGAACAGAAGCTTTTACAACGAAGACCCATTATTATTCCTTTTTTTTTTTTTTTTTTTTTCCACACTACCAATTAAAATCAATAATACAAAATTAAAACAGCATTAGGAGATTCATATAAGCTGATAATATGAATATTCCTGAATGAGATTTGGTTGTGCTTCCATTAAAGAAAATGGTAGCATTTTAATGATCCTTCCTGTAGTCATCTTTGAGATTTTTGGAAGGTGCAACAGCATCAGCTGGTTGGATGTTAGACCCTATCTTCTGAACAGTTGTATGGTATCATTCATTAGGTTACACTCCAATACTCTGAGACAAACATATCACAAATTAAAAGGTCTGTAGAGAGAGATGAGATACTAGTCTTGATAATTTCCTTAACTGAAAAATGTTTGGCAAATAAATAAATTAATAACTGCATATCAAATTATTCCAATTCCTTTGTTCATTGGCTACTGAACAATAATGTCATCTGGAAAATCATGACAGTTTAAATTAGAATTCTAAATTACAATTCTAAATTAAATATTTAATTAACATTTTAAATTAAAATCTAAATTAAAATCTTTGAATGTTTAGCTCAGAAGTAAATAAATGTTTATAATGGATTTACTCAATTTTTCAGCTACCCCAACTTTTATGTAGTGAAATAAATTGGTTTGTTTCTGACCAAAAAAAAATATTTTAGTCACTATCTGAATATTGTTTTTTCAATTTACCATTCACTGTTCATCATCTTCCCAGCCCCCTTCTAACAACTAGAATGGAAAATAAAATAAAAATAGGAAGTCTCAAAATTATTTTGTCCAAGAAACTTAAGAACCGCTTAGTCCCATAGAATTTATGATATCTCTAATACTGAGAAAGAAGTGCACAACTTGCTGAGCAGAACTTCATAAAGACTGTCTTCTAGCCTTGAACAGGTGACTTGCCTGAAGTCATGTAGGGAATAACTTATTTCATCTCTGTTTCTTTTGCTTTTTGCTTGACTTTTCACTGAGATTTTAAAACTTCTCTGGGATGTGTTCTGAATACATCTTTTAAACATTCTGTGGAACAATTTGGCTCTTATATCAATTGATCTCTCTGTGTGCCACCTTTTTACAAATAGCAGTATTAGCATCGTTACTGAATAGCTACTATCAATAGCGGCTGTTGTATATAAGAAGTATTCCTGCTGCAACCTTCGTCTTCCTTCTAGTGTTCTGTCTTTGTAATAACTTTTAAAATGATGGTTTCTGTAACATCTATTAGGTCTTTGTAAGGGTGGCATGGAGAGAAATCTTCTGGAAATAACTATTTTCTTGGTACTGCTGCATGAAAAATAGTTTATTTTCTGAATGCTCAAATGCTTATTTTGTTGGTCTTCCTATTTTCAACTACACCCAACAGCTTAATTGAAAAGACTATTTATTTCTACAGGTCAGTCAAGGCATGTTTCCTATAACATGACTGAATAGTTTACCTGCTTTCTGGAAGCTGGTTCTAAATTTTCCTCAGTCCATTACAGAATTTTTGGTGCTATTGGCATCTGCTGGTATGATAGATACTAAATGGTAAGCATTCCTTTTACACTCTTTAGTACTTGAAATGCAACAACTTCTGCTTATTCTTTGGTGAATACTGCACCACTCTTTAGGTCTTCCATGACAAATGCTAATTCTTCTCCCCTCAAACACCACACACAACTATTTCACAAATATTTGCCTGTCTTCACATCTAGGTATCCCTATTGTGTTAAAATGTTTGTCTTCTGAAGCTATTCCTTACTGAATAAAACTGGTGAGACTTCTAGACACAGTAGAATATCACTATGCAGTGGTTCTGATAGCCTTCATATTTTGAAGATAAACTTGGGACTAAAAGAAAGATGCAGAAAATTCAATCCCTAGAAATGTCAGAAACTGCATAACACTGAAAAATATATTCCCAGGTAAACAGCTAAAGAGAGTTCAGAGCTGCTTGGGACATGAGTTCTGGGAGTAATTCCTCAATGATACAGGTGAATTGCATTTCAAGAACTGAAGATTTGATTTTGTATAATAAAAAAGATAATTTTTAATTGTTCCATTACGATGCTTCCTGTCATAGGAATGCTGAATGTTTCCAAAATAAAAACAACTGTATGACATTAATGAAGACAGGAGATTGATAGTTCTGAAATGGAAAACACGATAAACCTGAACAAGGATATAATTGTAGCAATATAAAGTGTGTTGAGGATATTAAATGTTTTTCAAGATTCTATTTATCCCTTTTAAGATGTTCAGTGATCCCAGAAAAATTCTAAATCACTAAAATTGCTTTTCAATAAATACGATCTTTGTTGAAAATCAGTACTGTGCAAGTTTATTCACAGATCAATCTTAAAACAAAGTGCAAGTTTTATTCAGTTCATTTTTTTAATTATTTGAGACACTGAATTTTATTATACTAAAATTGGATGGTTGAAGTATACATTTTCATTCCAGAATAGATGTATTTTAGGGTAAAGATGGTCCCCTCTCCCTCCTCCCCCCCCCCCTTTTTTTTTTCTTTTTGAGAGACAAAACTTGCATATATAAATGCATGTATAAATGCTGATCATAGATATGTTTTCTGATTAAACATACATAATTTACACAGTGTTAGAACATGCGTTGTGAGACTGTTAACATAAAACATGTCCTGTTAACATAAAACAACTTTTTTGAGAATACATGATGGTACAGCATGATAGCAAATGTGATTTTTTAATGCAGTTTCAGAAAAAAAAGTAATGTTCTGGTACACTTAGATTGTGTTTGTCTATGTTTAAATAAGCTCATGAGTAAAATAGCTGAAAAACAATTTTAGAATCACTATTAGAATAAATCGGATTTCAGGTATCCAAAATTTAGACTCTAGATTAACTAAGTTGTAAGCCTGGATGGTGAAGTTAATATTTTATTTTAATATTTATGCTACCATGTGCTTTCTGGAGACAGAAATATTTTTTTAATTTTTGTTTTTACTGTTTTATTGTATTGTATTATCATTCTTGGACATATGGCTCTGGTCCTACACTACACTCAACTGCTAAAAATTAGATTTCAGCCATCAAGTCATTGATTTGCCTTGCCTTGAGATATGTTTCTGGGAATCACCACTGTCCAGACACAGTACTTCTGGGAATTATATCGCAGAGCAGCAGGTCAGATAGGTACATATGAGTAGGGATAGAATACATACTCAGAGCTATGAATGTTTCTTCCTTGCTATGCAGAGAATACATATTCTGAAGACCTAACACAGTCAGGACATAGAAGCTTAGCTTGCTCCTACAAGTGTACGTGGCAAAATCTTAAGCTTCTTGTAAAGTATAAATAAGTCAATCTATAAACTAATTTAACGAGGATTGTACATCATCAGCAGAAAATACATCACTTAGGACAAATGTATTTTAAATGAGGATGCCAGAGTCCATGACCAGACACAGGAAGGATGCACACATTGTCTGTTTCTAATCACTAACATGTCTGACTGTTTGCATAGGGATATTTTTCTTTGGTTATTACAAAGTGAATCATGTGTGCTGTCCAGACACACAGAATAAGAAATGCTTTGGGCTCTAGCTGGCAATACTGAGGACATATCCACTTACTATTTTGGGTGAGGAAAAAGGATATTAAGAGTAATTTTCCTGTGGCCAGGATTAGCTCTGCTACTTTCTGTATTCATTTTATTTCGTCTGGATTCAGTATTTTTTCCTTCCACTATTTTGAATATGTATCTTATTTTATTCTCACATGTAATTATCCTTAACATTAATAATTTGTGTAATATGCTTTATATATACTCCCTTTATGTTTAGCTTTATAAAATCATAATTATGGCTTGGTTGCTATGTCATCATGCTGTGATATGCCCATATTCTGTCTTCTATTATTTCTGTAGCCTTTTAAATGTAATACCCTGCCACACTTTATCGTTAAATCAAATTACAAAAAAATGCTAGGAAAACAAAACCAAGCAAAACAAAACCCAAATTTTCATTCTGGAAAATTCTGTTTGGTGCTTTGTCTTGTAGTGTGTCTTAGTTTCTTAAAATCTTAGCATAACACATAGATTTTATAGCTTAGCTGTGTTTTTTGTATATAAAGCAGATGAAAAATCCTTCAAGTCTGATGATTAATTTAGAGAAATACAAGTTAAGAATTCAAAAGAAAATCTTCTCGTAGGAAAAAGAATTAATTTGCTGTGCACTTTTATAATATTTGTGATTTATCAGGTAAATAAATAAATGAGTTAAAAACTAGTCACTTCCACGGTGTTTAGGATCTCAAACATTTTTATGTCACACTCATTAATAAGTACATCTCAAATTCAGTTCTCATGAAAGACTGGAAGTTTTAACATTTGCACTGAAATTACTATAAACTTCTCCCAACACATCTGCCAGGCACCAATTTTTATCTTTATCTAGCACTCTGGATGCTGGTATAAGAGACATTACACGAGACAAAAATTGCACATAGTAACAAAGAAATGTTAGAACAATATTAAAAAATCAAGAAGAATATATGTATACTGGTTTATGAGGGGAAACGTAGTGATGAAAGATAAGGTTGAGGTACTTAATGCCTTTTTTCCCTCAGTCTTTATTAGCAATGCTAATTGTTCTGAGGCCCCTTTAGTTGAAATATGGTCATAGGGAGCTAGATGAAGCCCCTACAAACTCTATATCACCTCCTCCATGTTTTGAATGTTCCTAAATCTATGGTGCTGGATGGGATCCATCTAAGTGTACTGAAGGAGCCGGTGTAAGTGCTTGCTAAGCCACTTTCAATAATTTACCAGTAGTCATGGCTAACTGGGGAGGTCCCAAGTTGAATGGAGGTTAGCTAATGGGACTCCAATCTACAAGAAGGGCAGGAAGAAGGATCTAGGAAATTACAGGTCTGTCAGTCTGACCTTGGTTCCAGGAAAGGTAATGGAGCGAATAATCTTGAATGCCATCACAGGTCAATTGAGTGATCAGAAGCGGCTAACACGGGTTGCTGATGGGCTGCTTGACTAATCTGATCTTCTATGACAAGATGATTTACCTAATAGATGAAGAAAATGTTGTGGATGTTGTTGGATCTTGATTTTAGTAAAGCAGTTGTCATCTTCTCCCACAGTATTCTTCTGGAGAAAATGGCTGCTCATGATTTCAACAGGTACATGGTTTACTGTGTGAAGAACTGGTTAGATGGCTGGGCTCAAAGAGTTGACTCCCTCGAGGGTAGAGAGTCCTTGCAGAGAGATCTTGACAAATTAGAGATCTGGGCAATCACCAACCACATGAAGCTCAACAAGAGCAAGTGCTGGATTCGTACCTAGGAAGAACCAACCCTAAACATATATGCAAACTTGAGAAGGAGAAGCTGGAGAGCAGCCCTGAGGAAAAGGGATCTGTGAGTTTTGGTTGATGGTGAGTTGAATATGTCAGCAGTGTACTCTGGCATCCAAAGAGGCTAGTGATATCTTGAGGTGCATCAAGCATAGCATTGATAGCTGGTTGAGGGAAGTGATTGACCCACTATTGACACGGCTTCAGCTTGAGTATTGTGTGCAGTTTTGGGTGCCACAATATAAAAAGGACACAGAACCATTAGAGAGTATCCAATGGAGAGCAACAAAGATAGTGAAGGGTCTAGAGGGGAAGACATATGAGGAGTGGCTGATCACTTCGTTTGTTCAGCCTAGAGAAGAAAAGACTCGGATGACCTCATGGCAGCCTACAGCTTCCTCATGAGGAGGAGCAGAGGGGCAGGCACTGATCCATTCTCGCTGGTCACCACTGACAGGACCCAAAGGAACAACATGAATCTCCATCAGGGGAGATTCAGACTCAATGTTAGGAAAAGGTTCTTCAATGAGAGGGTGATCAGGCACTGGAACAGATTCCCCAGGGGAGTGATCACATCACTGAGCCTGTCAAGCGTTCAAGAAGTGTTTGGACAATGTTCTCAGATACATGGTTTGATTTTGGGGTGGTCCTGTGTGGACTCAGGTGTTGGACTTGATCATCCTTGTCGGTCCCTTATTACTCAGTATATTCTAGGATTCTATGATTCGATGATCTGGATGAGGGGATTGAGTGCACCCTCAGTAAGTTTGCAGGCAAAACAAAGTTAGGCAGGACTGTCAATTTGCTTGATGGTAGGAAGGCTCTACAGAGGGATCTGGATAAGCTGAATCAATGGGCTGAGTCCAATTGCATCACATTCAACAAGGTTAAGTGCTGGATCCTGCTCTTGGGTCATAACAACCCAATAAGTGGTATAGGATTGGCAGGAAAGTTGCTCAACAGAAAAGAACCTGAAGGTGCTGGTTTACAGGTAGCTAAATGTAGGCCAGGTGTTTGCTCAGGTGGCTAAGAAGGCCAATGGCATTCCGACCTGCATCAGAACTAGCGTGGCCAGCAGGACTAGGAAAGTCGTGGTTCCCTTTTACACAGCACTGGTGAGACCACACCTTGAATAATGTATTTAGTTTTGGGTCCCTCGCTAGAAGAAGGATATTGAGCTGCACCAGCAGCAAATCTGGTGATAGGTCTAGAAAAGGAGTGTTATGAAGAGTATCTGAGTAAATTGGGTTTGTTTATTCTGGAGAAGAGAGTCTAAGGGGAGACCTTATCACTCTCTACAGCTACCTGAAATGAGGTTGCAGAGAGGACAGTGTTGGTTTCTTTTTGCAGGTGACAAGTGATAGGATGCCAGGAAGTGGTCTCAAGTTGCACCGGGAGAGGTTAGATTGGACACCAGGAAGAATATCTTCACAGAGAGTGTGATCAAGCATTGGAATGGGCTGCCCTGTGAAGTGATGGAATCCCCATCCTTGGGGATAGTTAAGAGATGTGGACTAAGGGACATGGTTTAGTAATGGAACTGAGTAAGTCAGGTTGATGGTTGGACTTAATAATCTTGAAAATCTTTTCTAAACTAGATTATTCTATTATTCTATGATAATATAGAATCAATACATGTTTTGCAAAATATTAGATGATTCAGGATGTGCTAAGATGTGCTAAAACGAGACATTAGCACTGTGGGGTCTTCAGTTATTTCGACTACTTTCTTTTACTTCTTTTTTATCTAGGCAGTATTACTGCTTGATTTTCTAGTGTGTTTCAAATGCAAATTTAGATGCAAATTCTCTCAAAAACATGCCAAGATTAGCAATACCCCCACAAAGAATGTGCAATTTTCCCAAATTCATAAGCAAAATCACAAAAAAGGAAGCTTTCTCTTGGGTAAATTTGTATCCCAGCAGTGAATGCTAATGTCATTTGTAGTAGCTGATCAAAAGGTTTATCTGATTTCTGTTCCCTATCCTGAGTCCACCATCCCATTAAATATGAAAGTTGTTCTCAGTAATGCAGAGGATAGCATGAAGTTATTCCAGCTTCCATTACACGTTACACCATCTTTCTTCTTGGCTCTTATGAATGATAATCATCATTTAGTTACCTGATTTGAAGTCCCTTATGATATACAACACTGCAATGGATCTTTGATAATATGCAGTAGCTTTCACAGTACTGTCTGGCATCAGAGACTCCATTATTGCACTGCAGAGATTTGTATCATAGAGAAGTGTCACATGCAAGGCATTGTTTCCTTTTCTGTCTAACAATGTGAAGTTGCCAAACCAGAGACCTTTCACATCATAGTCCTGCCCATACCTTCATTCTCCTTGTTTTCAGTGTACCCACGAATCCAAAAAGTGGCTCTTTGGTATCTGGAAGAAGGCTCATGAATGATTAAATGAAGGCAGAATGCCACAATATGAAAATGGTTTTGCATTTATTTGGCCAAACCCCTGAATTTTTGCTCCAGGCTGCTTAAAGATGTAGATAACAAAGGCAACAAGAACTCTTAGCCAGATGGAGCCTTATGGAACACTATCTCTATTTTATGTAATTTTTAGTTACTCACGAAGAAAAAAACATATTTTTAATTATCCTGTTCCTTTTTGATGTGTTGTGGTTTAACCTTGAGAAGAGAATCAGAAAAGTAAAAGTGTGAGAATTTGTTGGTTGAGATAAGCAAAATTTACTAGGTAAAGCAAAAGCTGCACACACAAGCAAAGCATAACAAGAAATTCATTCACTACTTCCTGTTGGCAGTTAGATGATCACACATTTCCAGGAAAGCAGGGCCAATCACACATAATTGTTTCTTGGGAAAACAAACAGCTCCACTCTGAACATCCTCCCTCCCCCTTCTTTACTCTCAGCTCATATTACTGAGCATGATGTCATACAGTATAGAATATCTCTTTGCTCCGTTTGGACTAGCTGTCCAGGGTGTCTCCCCTCCCAGCTTCTTGTGCATCCCCCGCCTCCTTGCTGGCAGGGCAGCATGAGAATCAGAAAAGTCCATGAGTCTATGCAAGTACTCTTCAGCAACAACTAAAGCATCAGTGTATTATCATCACTATTTTAATCAAAAATCCAAAACAGCATCACATGAGCCTCTACGAAGAAAATTAACCATCTCAGCCAAAACCAGAACATTATGTTATTTTTCTTTATTCTTCCTTATTCCGCCACAACCCAGAAACAGTTACTAAGCATTTCTGAAAGTTGTTGCACATGAGAAATTTGGAAAATCAAAATTCTTCAGCAGAATGTTAAAGTTACAATGCAGCAGTATTAGAGGTTATACAGCAATTTAAAACAAAACAGAAACTTGTTGCCCACAAGAGTTAAAGGATTAAGAGTTAAAGTATAGTTTCCTGTATAAAACTGAAAAATGTGGTAACAGCTGGGGGATAATGACTGAGTACAAGTTTCTTTTATATGTTATTGAAGGATTTTCTATTTGAATTGCAATGATGTTTTTCCTGATGTTTGTACATGCATGTGTGCAACAGTAAGCGATTTGTGCTAATATGGATTTAGTTCTGTACATATAATAAATGCATGATTACTGCAATCCAAACATTTGCTCATTGCTGTGGAAATTAAATAATTTAAATTTGATTGTATTATGTAGACCTTTTTTTTTTTTTTTTTTTTCCCCTTAAAGTCAATAGAGACAATAGTGGTTAAGTATGACAGTTGGATCTGGTTCAGCAATGTGAAGTTAATAGGGATGAAATACACTCCTCCAGTTTGGGGAGGCTGAGAACCTTCATTCCCAGTGCTCTCAATCACCTTTTTGGAAACTCCACAGTTCTGAGCACAAGGCCCTTGATAATTCATCTAGTTAGTGACAATATCTAACATGAACTACACAGTGATATAAGGTGTACCTCTTGGATCAAAATTTGCCTTACAATTACAAAGCACGTCTTCTCAAAATGAGCCAAAGTGCTCTTCTTAACCTGAGTATTCGTCTATCCAATCAAATCAACAAGATCATTTTTATAGGTCAAACATATTATTTTCTTTATATATATATATATAGTACCTGCATGATCATTCTATTTTTCTTTTTTTTTTTTTTTCTTTTTTTTTTTCCTACTCTCTCTACTTCTGTTTCCTTGGTTCAGCTTCGTACCTTTTGAGTCATCTAACTTCTGCAATACTTTCCCCACATGGAAAGTTGAGTAAATACATGTGAACCATAACTACTGATGCCCAGCAAAGTCAAAATGGATTGCAATATTGAAACAGCCCAATGGTTTGGGTTCAGATATTGACTTCTTTACCCTCTTGGGTTCTGGATATGTCATAATCTCATACAAAAAGATTTACTCCTCTCTTAAGTGTTTCAAGTAAGTATGAATTCAATATCCTTCTTGATAATCTGTTCCAGTTGTGATTGCCCTCTTATTTATATACTATTGCAATGGTGAATTTGTGTCCATTCAGCTTCATTCCACTCCACATTTTTATGACATTGTCAGCAATACTGAAATAGTCCATCAGATATTCTTTTCATCTGCAAGTACTAAAACACAAAAATCAAGTCATCTCTCAGCCTTACAATGAGTTGGGAAAAACAGACAAAAAACAAACAAACAATGTGCTTCTTAGAATTCAAGGTGACTCTATTTGTAATTCCTTAATCATTTTATATCCGTACCTATAACTAGGTTTACTAATTCACATATCTTTTGAAATGAGGACATAATATTCAAGAAGACTGCTTTACAAAGTAGCAAAATCATTCTCTGGTTTCTACCAGATATTCCTGTTATACATCTTCAAAGATTTCATTAGTTCTTTTTGCTACAGTACTGCACTAGAAGCTGCTCTTTGGAACAATAATAAACTGTGTTCTCTAGTTGCTTGTCTGAATCAGTGCTCTCCTACAATCTTCCACTTTGTATATCTAAACATGCATTCTTTGCTTCTGGAAGAATTTTTCTAGATTTGGCTACATTATATTATATATTTTCAGGTTGAGTTTTGTGATTCCTTCCTACGTTATCTAGAATGGAAGGCTAGAACTTACACCTTTATTTCAAACACAGAATGTAATTATCTACTGGAATATCTGAAGAGTTAATCATGTCCATCTGTGCTGTTTTCTATATATAATTAAAAGGACACCCTGGTAGGGTCAAGAGCATGAATTTCAATCCCTTTGATAAATGAGATAAAATGCATATTTGGAATGAATAGTTCTGTTTTAATTATGAATATGTACACTATTTTATGGGCCTTGAAAGCAGAAGCAAAATGTCCTAGTTTCTTTACTATTTATCTGTGTATCAGTATCCCCATGGGGTGCACTGTAAAGTCTAAGGGTCCACCAAAGATGTAAAGCTGCTCACTAGAAGAGTCTGAAGAAGAGTTCAGGTCTCCCAACTTATATTTTCTATGGAATATGCATAAACTACATGGTATAAGCAATTATCCTTGTGTTAAAAAGACCAGTTAAGATACAAAGTGAACACACTTTTTGAATCTGATCAAACTGCTCTTACTTATAGTCCTAGAAATTAAATACATTCTTAGAAAAGGAATCCCATCACACACATCAGTATTATCCTTGCAGTCTAATACATTAACAAGACCTTTAGAAGAACCCTTGTATTAGCCTCAGAATTTCCTGTTCTCTTCATACAATTTATTCAGCTTGACACTTTTTTTTCCTTCCCTTTTTCTATAACATTTTATTATTATTTTTTTAATAGACAATATAGATTTTTTTTTAATTCTTCTTTTAATAGAAGAAATAAAATAGAAAGAGAGAAAAGTATGTGGAAACATGGGGAAGGAGAAAAATCTTTACTCCGTTTCATTTCTTATTGGTATTTACCTTGAAGGGATAGCTACAAGCCTGAGCTAAGCAGAGGGGTAGATCACCTAATTGTGTAGCCATCTTGTGGCATTAAGAACATTCTCCATCATAGGAAACAGTGCTGTTAGGGATACAACTCCCCCTCCCTGCTAAGTTCACCCCTATAATTTGTATATAACTATTTTTAAATCACAGAATAAACATTCAGCAGTGCAACCCAGGCCTCCTCTAGGAAGGCTAGAGGAAGATGTGCACTGAGGAAGATATAAAAGCTGACTCAGCCAGAAGTTCTTCAAGACACCCGGAAGACCTTCTATATCAAGTAAATCTATTGGCCAGCAGACAGGCTAGATACTCTTGTCCCATGCTGGAGTTATCAACATTGGTAAGCTTTTGAAATGCGGTGGGTATGTTCCTTACCCATCTGGTACTGTTAAAAATATCCCTTCCCCTCTGTATTTTCTGACATATAAGGGCACAGATATAAGGAGATGTAAGTAGAAGAGAGAAACATGGGCATCCTTCTTCTGACTCTCTAGTCAGAAGGTTTTCCACTGAATACTGTGCCAATTTTAACAACATCACAGAGAAAGTAAGGAAAGCATTGGTCACCTGGCTAGTTAATAATTTTATTCATCAGGTAAACTGTAAAGACAGTAAGAGAAATCACTGGAATGTGTAATGGTAAATTAGAAAATTATCTAGTTATTAATAGCAGATTATATAAATTTTACATTTTAGCTAGTGCATGATTATTCTGCAACAGTCAAGGAAAGCACAGATATATCAAATATCATCCTGGTTTTGAACTGTCAAAATATTGCTGCAGATCATATAATTTCTGCAGAATTCATAGAAAACCCCGTCATGAAGAAAAATCCTTCTGAGATTTGTTTTTCTTCAGGCAAAAATATAATTGATTTACAACCCATTTAGAGAAAACATTCCAAAAATACTTCTTGTTTCCAAATGATCACAGCATGTTTGATAGAAATATAGTCTCAAATAACGAAATAACAGTTATTTAAGCAGCTTGCAAAGAACATATTAGTCATGTTTCAATAAAATCTGTTTTTGATGCTTACTAATTTCCCAGTTCATTTTGGGATGTTAATGAAATTTTGTGGCATTTAATTTTAGTTTGAGAAATGAATTTTCAGAATTCTGCAGAATTTTCTGGTGTGAAAAAGTTGGCTTTGTAAAACCTTTTTTCTGACTTTTAAAGTTTCAAGCAAGTACCACTTCTGGTAATATTTTAGTGTTTATTGACATGCTTTAAATAGCAAATACTACCCCTATAGTTCACAGCTGGTAATGGTCATTGTAAGACACTTTTTTCTATGATGAGATGTCACACTTAAGCAGAACAATTGTAGAATAAGACCTATTTTGAGTAATGGCATAAGACTCTTGGCCATAAATAATTAAGTAGGGACATTTTTTTCTTGTTATCACTTGTGGAAGCAACTGAAATTCTTTGTTGTAAAAAGAAGTTATTTGCTATATGCTGCAAAGCAAGTAGGACTGTAGTTTTGTGACCTGTAGCTTTGTGATGTCCCCCAAAAATAAATAAATAAATAAATTGCTCTGTTTATATGCAGCTGTTATGCAGCAATCCTCATTCATGACAAATGAAGCATTGCTGTTTTGAAGCTTTTCTTTGGTAAAGTTACATACATAGAATCATAGAATCACTCAGGTCGGAAAAGACCTCTATGATCATCTAGTCCAACCTTTAACCTAGAACTGCTAAATCCACCATTAAACCATATCACTTAAGTTCTACATCTACACATTTTTTGAAGACCTCCAGGGATGGTGACTCAATCACTTCCCCTAGCAGCCTATTCCAATGCCTAACAACCCTTTCAGTAAGGAAATTTCTCCTAACACCCAACCTAAACCTCCCCTGCTGCAATTTAAGACCATTTCCACTCATCTTATCACTTGGTGCTTGGGAGAAAAACCCTATTCCCAATTCGTTGCAATCTCCTTAAAGTTAAAGTACATTAAATGTTCCCCTGAGCCTTCTTTTCTCCAAGCAACTGCAAAACTCCAGCTCCCTCAACCACTCCTCATAAAACTTGTTCTCTAGACCCTTCACCAACTTTGTTGCCCTTCTTCGGACGTGCTCCATCACCTCCATCAGGACAGGCAGTCCTGGCTATCAGGGGAGGTCCCTGTCAACTGGCGGCTGGCAAATGTGACGCCCATCTACAAGAAGGGCCAGAGGGTAGACCCGGGGAAGTATAAGCCTGTTAGTTTGACGTCAGTGCCAGGGAAGCTCATGGAACAGATTATCTTGAGTGTCATCACGCGGCACTTGCAGGGCAACCAGGCGATCAGGCCCAGTCAGCATGGGTTTATGAAGGGCAGGTCCTGCTTGACGAACCTGATCTCCTTCTATGACAAAGTGACATGCTTATTGGATGAGGGAAAGGCTGTGCATGTGGTCTACCTTGAATTCAGTAAGGCTTTTGACACCGTTTCCCACAACATTCTCCTCAAGAAACTGGCTGCTCGTGGCTTGGACTGGCGTACGCTTCGTTGGGTTAAAAACTGGCTGGATAGCCGGGCCCAAAGAGTTGTGGTGAATGGAGTCAAATCCAGTTGGAGGCCGGTCACTAGTGGAGTCCCCCAGGGATCAGCACTCGGGCCAGTCCTCTTCAATATCTTTATCAATGACCTGGATGAGGGGATTGAGTGCACCCTCAGTAAGTTTGCAGACAACACCAAGTTAGGTGCGTGTGTCGATCTGCTCGAGGGAAGGAAGGCTCTGCAGGAGGATCTGGATAGGCTGGACCAATGGGCTGAGGTCAACTGTATGAAGTTCAACAAGGCCAAGTGCCGGGTCCTGCACCTGGAGCACAACAACCCCAAGCAGAGCTACAGGCTGGGAGATGAGTGGTTGGAAAGCTGCCTGGCAGAGAAGGACCTGGGAGTACTGGTTGATAGTCTGCTGAATATGAGCCAGCAGTGTGCTCAGGTGGCCAAGAAGCCCAACAACATCCTGGCTTGTATGAGAAGCAGCATGGCCAGCAGGTCTAGGGAAGTGATTGTCCCCCTGTACTCGGCTCTGGTGAGGCTGCACCTCGAGTACTGTGTTCCATTTTGGGCCCCTTGCTACAAGAAGGACGTCGAGGTGCTCGAGAGAGTCCAGAGAAGGGCGACGAGGCTGGTGAGGGGTCTGGAGAACAGGTCTTATGAGGAACGGCTGAGGGAGCTGGGATTGTTCAGTCTGGAGAAGAGGAGGCTCAGGGGTGACCTTATCGCTCTCTACAAATACCTTAAAGGAGGCTGTAGCGAGGTAGGGGTTGGTCTATTCTCCCACATGCCTGGTGACAGGACGAGGGGGAATGGGCTAAAGTTGCTCCAGGGGAGGTTTAGGTTGGATATTAGGAAGAACTTCTTTACTGAAGGGGTTGTTAGGCATTGGAATGGGCTGCCCACGGATGTGGTTGAGTCACCATCCCTGGAGGTCTTTAAGAGACATTTAAATGTTGAGCTTAGTGATATGGTTTAGTGGAGGACTTGTTAGTGTTAGGTCAGAGGTTGGACTGGGTGATCTTGGAGGTCTCTTCCAACCTAGACGATTCTGTGATTCTGTGACTTCAATATCCTTCTTGTAGTGAGGGGCCCAACACTGAACACAGTATTTGAGGTGCAGCCTCAACAGAGCCAAGTACAGAGGGACAATCACTTCCTAGTCCTGCTGGCCACACTATTTCTGATACAAGCCCAGATGCTGTTGGCCTTCTTGGCCACTTGAGCACACTGCTGGCTCAAATTCTGCTGGTTATCAACCAATACCCCCAGGGTCCTTCCTTCCAGGCATGTTTCCAGCCACTCTTCCCTCAGCATGTGGCATTGTATGGCATTGTTGTGCCTCATGTGCAGGACCCAGCACTTAGCCTTGTTGAAATTCATACAGCTGGTCTCAGCCCATCAGTCCAGCCTATGCAGATCCCTCTGTAGTCCCCTCCTATCTTTGAGCAGACCAACACTCACACCTAACTTGGTGTTGTCTGCAAACTTACTGAGGGTGCACTTGATCCCCTTGTCCAAAACATCGATAAAGATATTGAAGAGAACTGGTCCCACTGCTGAGCCCTTGGGGGACACCACTAGTGACCAGCCTCCAACTGGATTTAACTCTGTTCACCACTACTCTTTGGACCTGGCCACCCAAACAGTTTTTAATACAACGAAGCAAACACC
This sequence comes from Anser cygnoides, assembly GCF_040182565.1. NCBI lineage: Eukaryota > Metazoa > Chordata > Aves > Anseriformes > Anatidae > Anser > Anser cygnoides. The sequence goes on from NC_089873.1 coordinate 26,048,710, forward strand.
CATCCAAGCCTTAAGCAGACAGCTCCTGCAGGAGAATGCTATGGGAAATGGTGTCAAAAGCCTTACTGAAGTCTAGGTAGACCACATCCACAGCCTTTCCTGTGTCTACTGAGCACATCACCTTGTCACAGAAGGAGATCAGGTTTGTCAAGCAGGACCTGCCCTTCATAAACCCATGCTGACTGGTTGCCCTATAAGACCGGAGGGATGGCAAGCTCTTAAGATAATCTGCTCCATGATCTTTCCAGGCACCAAAGTCAGACTGGCAGGCCTGTAGTTTCCCAGATTGTCCTTCTGGCCTTTCTTGTAGATGGGCATCACATTTGCTAGCCACTAGTCAACTGGGACCTCCCCTGATAGCCAGGACTGCTGAAAAATGATGGAAAAAGGCTAGGCAAACACTTCCACCAGCTCCCTCAGAACCCTTGGGTGGATGCCCTCTGGCCCAAGGCTTGCGTACATCTAAGAAGAGTGTCATTAAACATTTCCTCATAGATTATGAGGGCTTCATTCTGCTCCTTGCCCCTATCTACCAGCTCAGGGTGCTTTGTGCCTGGAGAACAACTGGTCTTGCTGCTAAAGACTGAGGCAAAGAAGGCATTAAATACCTCAGCCTTTTCCTCATCTCTTGTCACTATATTTCCCCCCACATCCAGTAAAGGATGGAGATTCTTCTTAGTCCTCCTTTTCTTGTTTATGCATTTTTAAAATCATTTTTATTGTCTTTAACAGCAATAGCCAGATTAAGCTCAAGTTGGGCTTTGGCCCTTCTAATTTTGTCCCTGCACAGCCTCACGACACCTTTGCAGCCCTCCTGAGTGACCCGCCCCTTTTTCCAAAGGTCATAAACTCTCTTTTCCTTCCTGAGCTCTAACCACAGCTCTCTGTTCAGTTATGCTGGTCTTTTTCAGCGCTGGCTCATCTTTCGGTATGTGGGGACGGCCTGTTCCTGTGCCTTTAGCACTTCTTTCTTGAAGAGTGTTCAGCCTTCCTGGACCGCTCTGCCCTTCTGACTCCCTTGAGAGTCAGTCTTGAAGGGCAGAGCAGTCCAGGAAGGCTGGACGCTCCTCAAGAAGGATGTCTTAAAAGCACAGGAGCAGGCTGTCCCTGTATGCTGTAAGATGAGCCGGCAGGGAAGAAGATATTTGGGGCTGAGCAGGGAACTTTTGATGAGTCTCCACAAGAAAAAGAGAGTTTATGTCCAGTGAAAGATGGGATAGGCAACTCAGGGAGAGTACAAGGAAGTTGCCAGCATATGCAGAGAGAAAATGACAAAGGCTAAAGCCCAGCATGAGCTCGACCTGGACACTATGGTAAAGGAGAACAAAAAATGTTTTTACAAATATATTAGCTGCAAGAGAAGGGCCAAGGAGAATCTTCATCCTTTACTGGACATGGGGAAACATAGCCACATTTTCTCCTCAGAAAGAGTAGTTAGGCATTGGAACGGCTTGCCCAGGGAGGCGGTGGAGTCACCATCACTGGGGGTGTTTAAGGAAAGGTTCTACGTGGTGCTTAGGGACATGGTTTAGTAGGTGATATTGGTGGTAGGGTGAAGGTTGGACCAGAAGATCTTGGAGGCCTTTTCCAACCTTAATGATTCTATGATTCTATTCCATGATTCAGGAATACCTCCCAAGGAACTCCACCAACCAGTCTCCTTAACAGGTCTGTCTGCTCTCCAGAAGTCCAGCGTGACAGTTCTGCTAACACACCTCATTACTTTTCCAAGAATCAAAAACGCTGTGCCCAAGACAGCCTCCAACCTTCACATCACCTACAAGTCCTTCTCTATTTACAAGCAAAAGGTCCAGCAGGCACCATCCCTAGTTGTCTCACTCATCAGCTGTGTCAGGAAGTTATCATCCACACACTCCAGAAACCTCCTAGACTGTTTCCTCTCTGCTGTGTTGTATTTCCAGCAGATGTCTGGTAAGTGGAAGTCCTTATGGGGAGGCTGGGTGGAGTGGGGGTTGCAACTTACATTTTTTTACATAAGTAAACAAACTCATAAAAAGTCATTATTTTACTGGGAATTTTTCAGTATTGCTATTGAAAGCTACATGTAGGTCTGCCACTTGTTTCAAACTGGTTGAAGGGAAAGAGACCTGGGATGATTTCTATTTCTGTCTCCTCCTGCATGCCACTCCCTAGAGGTTGGTAAATACAACAAAATAATTCCTATGAGTTTTTGCCTGAGCTTAAATATAAATTACCTTATTTTCCTCTCATGTTCCTTCTTATGTTTCCTTCTAATAAATGTCTGTGTGTCTTAGATGGATATCTGCAGAAAGCACGTTTCAAGTTTGGCTACTGCAAGTTTTTTATGTGAGTACATTTTTTATACTGGGATGGTAAACCACTTCAGACAACAGGGCAGATTTCCATACAGTAGTAGCATAGCAGTGATGGAATGGATCAATAAGGATAATTTGGTGAAAATACATGCAATTACACTTCATGAATGTGAAAAAAGAAAATGAAACATACACTCCTCCTGCACCCAGAAAAATAACTAACTAACTAAATAAATAAAAATTAATCCCCTCATTTCCCATCATTACAGATGTTACTTTAGGTAGCTCTGGTAGTAAGATTCCCATTAGCTTTTCAATCTGTTACCACTTCCCATGATAATTTTCTTCCATGACGGATTGAAATCCTTAGTGGTTTTCTGTACACTTTTCTCCTAATTAAAGAGTCATGCTTCTGTAATTGAAGATCAGACATCACACATAGTGATTGCAGTGGCCAGTCGCAACTAAGCCACATAGCGCAGCTTCCTAATACCTACTGTTGAAGACTCTCAAAGAACCATACATGTTATTTCATAAGCTATACTAGAAGTTACAGAGGCAATACTTTCCCATCTTATTTCCAGACCTCTTTGCAGACTTTCAGAGACTGTCCAAGTGAATATTCTCAGCAAAGGGCAACCTACCCCTTCCCCTACTAGATAAGAAACCGCATGGTCACAGGTCTCCTTTAACTAGATGGAGGGAGGAGAGCAGTAGAAAGATGGAGGGAAGAAATAAGAGTGGTGACAAGCAAGAAAATACAAATAATCACCTTTTGAATAAAGAAATATACATCATAGGTTTCCTAGAATAGGTTTGAACTAAAAATAACATACTGTTAAAGACAAGAGAGTTATAAAGGGAGATTGGAAATTAATAGATAACAATAAGACATTTGCTCTTATAACAGAATATATAAAAAGTCATATCAAAAGATCAATGGGATAAAGGGTCCTCTGGATTATTATATTATCAAGGGATGATATAATGTGGAGGAAAGAGTGCAAATTGCTGTCTACTATTTGTTCAAGAATCTGCGTAATACAAGTTTTGTCTTACAGATAAATAAAACACTAGCTCTTTTTGAATAGTAGTGTGCCTTTATTCCTACATTTAATTTCATTTCCTCTATTTTCAGAGGAGTCTTTCTCTGAAATCATTGTTAAGCTTTTCTAAATACAACCATTTTTCTTCCTAATCTTCATACCTCTTCTTAATCCAGATACCTGCTGTCTTTGTGTCTGATCTTTACCTGTACTTTACAGTACAAACCTACACCTTCTCTAGTATTTTGGAAAATAATTGATCTGAACAAAAAATATCAACTCTATTCATATTTATTAGACAAATAAGAAAATACCAATGAGGGATGGGGTTTACTTTTTGCCAACATTTGCACAGTCCATTAGCGATCTTCTTTAAGCTTTATGTTCAACTCCCTCATTTGTTTAAGCCTATCAAAATAAATGATTGCTTATTTCTCTTCTTATTACTCAAAGGTCTCTGATAAAAGCCACAGAGTGGTCTTTTACAATTTGTATTGCATAATATACAGATAGATTTGGGGCTGTTTGTATCTCTGATTCTTCTTAAAAGAAAGTGATAAATCTCCTAGATTCATGCAGAAATGCTGCAGAAGTTGCTAAATGCAGGTTTGAATAAAAACAACATATTGTTAAGGACAATGAGTTTATAGAGGGAGGACTGACACTTAGAATTTCCATCTGATTCACATCTATTTTGATTCCATTTTTGGAATTCTCATACCCATTTGCCAACATTTAAGACCCCAAAATCTATTTCAGAATCCTGAAATGAGCTGAAATGTTATAACTTGCCTACCTCAATATCTCTTCTTCACAATTGTTTTTCTTGTCTCCACATGTAGGACAATCACACCTTAGAGTGCCTTAAATAAACAGAAATGATATCAAACTTTCAAGAATTCAAAGGTCACCATTCTGTAAGGATACTGTGTAATTTCTTTGTAAACCAAAAACTACTTAACATTAACATTATCATTACAGACTATTTGATGGACTTCGTTGTATTTTTGCAACACAATTATTTAGAAACAGGTGACACTCAGTGTCTGATTTCCCAAACTGTGAAATCAGACTTTTGAGCCCCATGTATTTTGGGAAGGTATTTGTTGTTATTGTTATTGTTTTTTGTTTGTTTTGTTTCATTTTTTATCACAAAAGGAAAACAAAAACAAACAAACAAAAACAAGTCTAAAAAGAAACAAAATTATTTTGGCTTTTATTCATCTATGTCATTCTGTCATTAGGAGTTGACTGCGAGCCAATAACAACTACACGTTCTGATGGTGAGGGTAAATTTTGCTTTTAGTTTGTGTGGTATTTTCATGGGTCTGGGCACTTGAAGAAATCAGGTAAAACCCTTACATTTCTTCCCCAGAACAGTGCACTGACCACAGGAGTGGAGGGGAAAGAACATATCAGAACAGGAGAGTGCACCCCTTTTCCTTCCTCCCTCATCTCGACTAATCTCCTAAGAACTACAACTGCAACACTGTAGTCTCCTGCACACTTAATTTACATATTCTTCAGTTTTACCAGAGGTCTACAACAGCATATGTCTATCATAAGGGATGGCCTGTGATTGCCTATAATATGCATGACACTGATATATTTAGTTGTTAATTTTTGTGCTGTGGATATCCAACATCCAAAGATTTCTTTGAAATCTTGGGAGATGAGTCTCTCTTCTTTTTAAAAAAAGGTAAAATCCGAGCTATCCTTTTTCCACATGACTTCCAAGGCAAGATTTAGAATGGAAAAATAATAAAAAATAAAATAAAAAATAAAATAAAATAAAATAAAATAAAATAAAATAAATAAAATAAAATAAAATAAAATAAAATAAAATAAAATAAAATAAAATAAAATAAAATAAAATAAAATAAAAGATTAACAGTATGTAAAAAGAGAGATTAACAGTAAAACTCTTTGTGTTATCTACACTGTTAGAGGACTCTAACTTCCTTGGCTAAGATATGTGAGTAAGTTTCAGATCCAATATCTATCACTGTTTAATATGATAGTGATTTTAAAATTGAAAAGCTGCATTTTTTTTAAATTTATTTTTATTTTTGATTTTGTTACTCAAAAGAAAAAAAAAAAAGCTGCAAAGAAGGTTATCTTACTTTCCACGGTTTTGAGCTCAGAAGAGTTCATCTCTTTTCTCTTGTCTCATGAGTTTATTTCCCTAAAACCAAGCAGAATCAGCTGTGTTAAGTGGTTAAAACAAAACAAAAATATAAAGGGACAGCTGTACTTTTTAATACTGAACAAGAAATACTAAGCAATAAGTCTTAAACTGGATCTTGTTCTCTGTTTTCTGAAGTCTCTATATCAGTGAAGAAGGTGTTTTTATTTTTATTTTATTTTTTCCTTCAGAACTTACTGAGTCTACTTTTCTCTGGCTTCAATTATACTTGTAATCGAGCCATTGGTAAAGAATCCACAGTGAAAAGGCTCAAGAAAATTTTGGATTCTAAGGTACATATGCAGGAAAACTGCGTGAGTGATTTCAGTTATCTTCCAATATCAGACATGTCTGTTATACAATATACAATATATATAAGTATAAAATATAGTTGTATCCAAACTGGTAAGTCCAGAGTTTCTGGTCAGTTGAAAAATGTGGGTTCAGCTGCCTTGGTACGCTATTACAGTGTAAGGTCATACTGTGATTCCTGCACAGCTTGTGGTTCTCTGTCCTAAGCAACAAGGAGAGAAGCTGCTGAGGACTTGTAATGGGCAAATTAGAGGCAGGAGAGCTCTCATATCCATTTGGTTTTGACTGTTTCATATCCTGTGATGCACTGTGAAACCCAGCCATTGCTTATAGCCAGTTAACAGTGCTTTTATTTCATTGCCTGCCTCTTCAAACAAATATTGGTTTAATATTTTTATATGTTGATTTTATTTAGAGAACTGGGAGCAGCAGTAACTAAGTTAACGTAACCTTGGGATGATACTTGCACATGCTGCTTTATTTGACAGCCTTTTTTTACACATGTCCATCCTCCCTTTCCAATCTATTCCTGCCCTAAGAATCTTTAAAAAAGTGTGATTTGTGAACATTGATTCTAGACAGCGGTAAAATAGTTAGCTGACTGAGTAAAATGCTGGAATAATTGTCTTTTCAGACAATTAGCCTTCTTCAGGTGGGTGAATGAACTTACCTAACTCCAGTGTAAAATAGCCTGCTGTCATAATCATAGTTTTGAAGTGCACAGATGTTGCAGACTGCTGTATACTAACAAATCCTAACGGAAGCAAGATGAATTGAAATATATTAGAGAACTCAAAAATACAAAATTTAGGATAGGTTTTATTTCTGAATATTGAAATATACAACCTCAGTACTACCGGAGTACAGATGATTTTTTAATATTCCACAGCTGGCTCCATCTGTACCAGTGGGGGTATATCCTCCTGTGGATCAGCTACATTCCTGCTATGCACAATCACATATATCAGTGTGAAGAACAGAATCATTCCTTGCATATTTTAGATGTAATTTAATTCTCCTGCCAATAGCCTATAAAAATCTTTTTCACAGACTCTGATTTACTGCTGTTGGGAAGTTTTCAGCTTTATTATAACAAGGTAATACAACTCTTAACATTTTGTGGTTTGAGAAATATGAAATCATTGTGTTTTTCAAATGTAAAATAAGCTTCAGAAACTATATATCCATTTATTAAAAAATCAAGCAAAGAGCACACAGAGAAAATATTACTCTTTAACTAAGATTAAGTTCTTTAACTAATGTCTTTTCTTTTACTATTTTTTTACGCTGTCCTTACATATTTTTTTTTTTTCCTGAAGTTCTTCCAGGCAAGAACAACAGTGTATATACAAGAAAAGAGCTCAGATCCTGAACACAAAGCCAGTCTTGCATTCTGTGTTAGCATAAGATGACAAATTCTGTGAAGAAAGGACACAGCATCCTTTGTTGAATAGGAAACATAGCCTTCAAACTTAGTGCAAGCCATGCTTTCCAGAGTGGGAGGATTCTATGTAAGAATGGGGAAATAATCAAGATTACTGCCTTAGGCCAAACCTTTCAAAAATGTTCTTCAAAACCTTTTTATTCATACTGTGTGTTTGTATTGCAGTGGATGTTTAGGCAAGGAGTGTCTCTCCTCAGGTATTAAATGCCTTTTTATCGCTAATTGGTTATGAGTATTTATGCTTTCTTTCATTCCCTCATGTTTATTCTGTCATATATTTTATCATTCCAATGAAAGAGTTTGCAAGTTCCACCTAAAACTTATATTTAACTACTAGGTAAACATTTTATCCCAGAGTATTGATTACTTGGACTATATTACAATGCATAAATTCATATATACATAAATATATACACACACGTGTTCTAGTCTAATGGTCATTTCTTGGCAGTGTCACACCTGCATGTTTGCAGGCAGTCCTATCATTTTTTGACAGGACCTGCTGGCAGGACCATATCAGCATACCCAGAAACCCATGAGAAAACGAAGCCCCCTCTGATGGCGTGCAGGTAGGATGCCACTTTATGTTTTATGTTTACATATGATAATACAGACTTATATACAACAGATTCAAGAAATGGAGTTGTTTTCTTACTGCTCCGTAGTGGCCATTTCAGCCAGAAATGGCCGAAATGGCCACTACGGAGCAGTAAGAAAACAACTCAGTTTAACAAAATATTAACTCTTTGGTCATAAAAAGTTAATCAGTTAATCAACACAAAATGGTACCCCATGTGTATGTATAGGAAGGGTTTCCTGGGTCTTATATTGTTCTGGGTAAACCAGTAGAGGTTACTAGCCCTGCCAGGCAATCACAACAGACCACCTGACTAGAAGTGGGAAAGTGACTTCTGGGGAAAATGGCCCATGAGACTCCTGGGAGGGGGTGGGACCTTTAATATCAGCAGTGCTGGTAGTATTGGTCCATCAGTCCAGACTGTCCTCTGAAGAGAGCCTTCCTACCCTCAAGTCTCAGTAGTGATGACAAAATCTCTTTATTCTTAGGGAGACAAAAAAAAAAAAAAAAAAAGACCAAACCAACCAAACAAACAAAAACTAAGAGATGAGTGAGGAAAAGGAAAGAGATTCAGATCCTTAGTACAGAACTTCCTGGAGTGGGCATATATCTGGGATTACATTGGTTTTTGTTCTATATCATTCAGGCAAGCAGGACTGTATGTACCAATCAAGTGCAATCAGCAACTTACTATTTTTTTTTTCTATTCCAATATAAATATATCAAGAGGAAGAAAGTGTCACCAACCGATTTCTGATCACTTCAGGATTTTTTTACATTGTCTAGCTCAAATTAAGCTAATAGAAAAAAAAAACCAAACAAAAAAAACATGCTATAAAAGAAATAGTTTTAAAAGCCTTTTTCATATGCAGAAAAAAAAAAGAAAAGAAATGCATTCAACATGATTTTTAAAATAAAAAGTTAATCAATTGTTTACAAAAAATGTATATATAAATATATATATAAAATCCAGTTAACTCTTTAGCTATTCTCCAAATATAAGAATGAATGTAGATCTAATTGCAAGGATTCTCATGTGTGAATGTGCAATGGGCATTATTTACCACAATCAATTTTTTTGTTTTATGATAAGGTAGTAAGGAAACAAGAAGTATAAGTTTTTAGCAAGCGTATATATGACACTTTAAATGGGCATTGAATAGCAGCCACTGTGTAAAATCATATTCCTTAAACAATTGGACATGAAAAAGGAGTGCATTTCTGGTTATTTTTGAACACCTGTTCAAAATAAAACATTAGACTGAAGACCCAAGTGATTCTAGTCTACTGTGAAGTTTAATAATAAACCCAAAATGCACAATGTGAAGTACAATAATAAACCCAAAATGCACAATGCCTAAAGCAGTTTATTGTCATTGTAATTTAGAATTCCTAGAGAAAAACAATGGAGTCTCACTAGACATCTTTGATAAGAGTTTGACATTACAATCAGAAAGACCCAGTTAGATCTAAAAATCTACATTAATTTTGCAATAAAACTTAAAGGCTTCATCCATTGTCAGATCTTCCTTGGTCTTTCTCTTGGTATCAGTTTAGCTGTGATTTTTTTTTAAACAGAAACACTTTTGTTCTGGATCACACAGCAGTTTGTTGACAACTGAGCAGAATCTGAATTTTTATACTGCTATTTATGGAAGAATAGCTCAGATACATTTGTTTTGTCATTGTTTACTGGTTCAAAAATAATGTTTTGATCAATGAAAATATAGATGGAAAGTTCTTCCAGGACAGTTATTTATACAAAACATAATGTTTTGGATGTCATACTGTTTTAAACTGTGCAAATGTTTATTGCCTTTGACCAAAATTCTGGATGAAAACCTGGAAGTACAGTCCTCAATTTGAAGAGATAAGAATCACCTGATGTTGTTTAGCTCTACTCTGCGGGTTTCCCAGTAACATCTATGAGATTTCACTGTGTTGTTGCAAATGGATCCCAAGACTTAGTCTAGCAAGGTGCATATCCTTATGAATATACCTTTAAAGGGAATAAATACCATTGTGAAATCCTTAGAATATTTTTTTTATAGCTGTGCTTCTTAACCTCCATAAAAATTTGCATAGACATAGTTTTACACAGGAGAAAAGCACATAGGTTATAATTCTTAACTACTGGTAGAATTAAACAGTCATTTCCCTTATATGGAAAAAAAAATCTTAAACTTTGTGAGACTAGACTTGATAAAGGAAAACTTTTTTCTAGAATTGGTTACTAATTCATTGTTAGTCAATGCATATATTAAGAATGAATCATAAAGATATTTCTGTTGTAAAAGTATTAATCTGGATGACTACAGGTACATAATAATTAAAAATAGTATGTTTTGTATCATACAATGTTGCAAAGATGCTTTGAGATTTGAGATTTGATATGCCTTACAGAGGAAAATAAAAGGTGTCTTTACAGAATCACAGATTCACAGAATCATCTAGGTTGGAAGAGACCTCCAAGATCACTGAGTCCAACCTCTGACCTAACACTAAAAAATCCTCCACAAAATCATATCACTAAGCTCTAAATCTAAACGTCTTTTAAAGACCTCCAGGGATGGTGACTGAACCACTTCCCTGGGCAGCTTATTCCAATGATTTTTTTTATGTAGGTCTTGAAAGAAAATATGAGGGATATGCTCACAACAAATTATGCATTCATATTTTTCATTAAGACATGCTTAAGGTTTTGTTTTGGTTTTGTTATTTTTTTATATAAAGTCTTATCTGTCAGTGGAAGAACCATTTGCATTTTTATATCTTTGAAATGGTCTTTTGGAACCATTTTTTTCCAAAAGACAGAAATGTAATTTGGAGGGAAGACTTACATATGAGCAAGCAGTGAAAATTATTAGAAAAGGGATGAACATGTTTTTGACTGGGCTGATAAGGATTCTCAAATATCAGAAGAATGAGAGATATATTGTGAAAGGAAAATGAATATAAATGTCTGTTCTTCATACTTGTATAAAATCACAGTCTATTGCATATCTCCAAACACCACAGCAAGAAACTAGTGTCACACTGTAGCATCTGAATCATACACATTTCCCTAGCTTGACTTGATGAAAACATACTTCCATTCGTCTGTGTCAAATGAACATGTCAGCATTGCTGCTTCTTCAGTTAGAGAATTATGTCGCCACTCTACTAGATTATCTTTTATTCATTAATGATGGAATTTCCAGAAAGGTATCTGTGCATGAGTGTTTATAGGCATCATTTCAGATAGGTCATGTCTGTACAGCTTGAAAAACACTGTTTTCGTTCAAGTCAGAAGTGCATTTATGCAGTCTGTTTGAGTGTTAGTACAGATACACATAATTTGGCAAAATGCCTGGATTATAAAAAAGGTGTCATGCATTTTTATTTGGGGTAGAAGGAACTGGTCTTGCAAGTCTAAGTTTTGCAATATCAAGCATATATCAATATCAATATCTTTCACTTTGTAAAAAGTATTAGGAAAATAAATCTTGCAAGAAACACCTCAAGGAGAAAATACTTGACCAGGTTAATTGCAAGAATTTACAGGATCAAGTCCATAGTCAAGTACCAGGAATGTACTTTGGAAATTTGTAATTTTTAATCATTTATGAAGAAATTATTAGCAACCAACCAGAGTTTTATTGCTACTGTTGGTTAATATATTTGCACTAAATCAGAAATGTAGATGGAAGACAAGGGGACTGAAGCAGTCTTTGAACTAAGTATGTTTCATAATGCCTCATGTGCTGTGTAGCTTATACGCTGTCATATTAGTATTGGAAATTTCTCAATCCACATTAGTATTTCAAGCCACATTATCTTGAAATACCATAGCGACACTGCTGTCTTGCACACCAGAAACTAAGTGCAACCACCTTCAGGGTAGTGGATGGTAGCAATCAAGGACTCTTGGAACTTATCCAAATGATTCAGTTTTGTTGAGTTGCACGGACTGTCTCTAAGAAGGAAAAAGAATAAATTGTCCCTGAAGCTACAAACCAAACCCTAACCTTCACATAACCTCCACCCCCAGACTGGGATCTTGGTCAACTTTTAAAGCTACAGGATTTGAAATCTATGTGACATTTAGAGCTTCAGAAATATTTTCAGAATTTAGTCCTCTAGTATTCACTCCTGACCCACACTCCACTAGGAGCATTGCATATTTAAATGTACTATTCAGGAAAGGAAGCATTTCCAGGCCAAACACTGGAGATTGGAATATACTAGAAAATTGAAACTTGTCACTATAGTATGTGAGTCCTAGTCAGCAAAAGCAAAAGCAGAAGCAGAAGCAATTTGGGACCAGGATAAAAGGTCTCCATGGCACCCTCTGAACGGAAGGACATTCATCCTCTGTGATCAGCTCCATCAGTTCTCTACATCCAAGTGCTCCTGCTGAACTTTAGTCTTTTCCTGCAGGCCCAGCTTCATATCAACGTAAAATAAAGCTTCAGGGAAATGTTGCCTGTCTTGTCCTGACACGCAACCTGGATTCAGCTAAGATCTGCAATTGGGCCTTTGAGCTAGGAGACAATCCTGTGAACTCACCTGTGAAAAACAGTAGCCTCTCCATGTTATCATATCTCTGTGTTAACTGATTTTAAAAAGTCTGAGCATACATTACCATACTGATAGGTGTTTCTGTCAACAATTCCAAATTTACTTTTACTTTTACACAAAACAGTAGGTTCTGCTGCAAAGTTCAGAAAAGGTTCCAATGTATTGGAGAAGATAGGAAGTGATGTGGATTACACCTATTTCTGATACAAGCAGATCACTGCCAGTATTGCACAGCTGTTATCTTATGGCTTAGGAAAGTAAGCTATGATAAATTATGCTTTATGCAGTAAAATTGCAACTGAGTTTGGTATTCAGAATGAAGGTTCTTGACACCAAGTGGGTTAATATATGAACCAGGAGGCAAAGCATGATATACAGGTATTAGTGGAACAGAAGAGGCTCAAATACTTTGTTTTGACTTCTAAACTTAGCAAATTATCAATAATTGCTGAAGGATAGATGTATACAAGTAAATAGTTCTATAGTGACCTTCCCTATCATATTATAATGTAAATAGTGGTCAATAAGTACAAGCACAAAGTAGACTTGCACAAGGAAGATTTTTCTGCAGTTTCAGAATCTTTTTTCTTTTTCCATTGGCAAATCCATAGAGCTAGTCAAATCTTTGCCAAGATAAATTTGTAGTATTTCACTTGCATATGAGGACTTAAACAGAATATATACTTATATAGACCACCGAGCCAAGAGGATGACACCATTAATTGTTCTTTAAGGAACTAAGAGATAACTCTAGATCAGCCACCTTTGTCCTCATGGGTGATTTCAACTTGCAAGACATGACCTGGCAATACCACAGAGCTGATACAAACAGGACCAGGAGATTCCTAAAACACCTTGATGATAACATAGTACAGGTACTAAGGGAGCTGACTAGGAAAGGTGCCCTACTAGAAATGCCGCTTGTAAGCAGAGAGAGTCTTGTGGGTGAAATGGTGATTGGTGGCCGTCTTGGCCATAGTGACCATGAAATAGTTGAGTTTAAAATCTTTAGTTATAGCAGGAAAACTACCACCAAAACTTCAATGCTGGATATGGGGAGAGCAGACTTCAGGCTGCTCAGGGAACTAGTTGGGTAAGGTCCCCTGGGAAACGGCTTCTGAAGGCATCAGGGTCCATCATTGCTTGTCACTTTTTAAGTACCACCTCTTAAGAGCACAGGAGCAAGCAATTCCAAAATGTCAGAAGTCAAGCAGGGGGTACAGAAGATTGGCTTGCCTAAGCAGGGATCTTCTTCTAGAGTCTAGGTGGAAAAAAAGAAAGTGTATGTCCACTGGAAGCAAGGTCAGGCAATATGGGAGAACTACAGAGATGATCTTCACCTTTGTAGGGATAAATTTGTGTGGCCAAAGCTCAATTGCAGTTGAAGCTAGCCAGTACTGTGGCAGACAATAAAAAGTGCTTTTTAAAATATGTTAACAGCAAAAGCAGGACCAAAAAAAAACCACTGGTCTGTTACTTGATGAGGGTGATCATCTCACAAAGATAGACATTGAATAGAGCAGAGATGTTTAACGCCTTCTTCACCTGTCTTCAACACTGATGATGGGCTGTGGGAACCCTGGAGCCTGAGTTGGAGGACTGTGACTGCTGTAATGATAAACTCCCAGACAGTCCTGATTTTGTGAGGGATTTGCTTCTCCAGGATGCATATAAGTCTACAGGGCCCAATGGATTCATCCCAGGGTAGTCAGAGAGCTGGCTGATGTCATCATGAGACCTCTCTCAATTATTTTTCAACAGTCTTGGGAATCTGGAGAGGTCCTAGTTGACTGGAAGCTGGCAAATATTATTCCAGTTTTCAAGATGTGCAAGAAGACCCTGACAATTATAGGCGTGTCAGTCTCACTTCAGTGCCGGGTAAAATTACAGAGAAAATTATTCTGGGAGTTATTGAAAAAAACCTGAATGATCACGTGTTCATTGGTCATAGCCAACATGGGTTCACAAGGAGAAAATCCTGCTTAATGAACTTAATTTCCTTTTATGATAAGGTTACCCATCCAGTTGACCAAGAGAAACTTGTTGATATATATAAGTATATATTATGTCATTAAAGCTTTCAATATAGTTTCTCACAGTATCCTTCTGGACAAAATGTCCAGCACACAGCTAGATAAATGCATAATACAGTGGGTGAAAAATTGACTGATGGGTCAGACTCAAAGGGTTATGATAAATGGGGTTACATCAGGCTGGCATTGAGTCAGTAGTGGGGTTCTGCAGGGCTGCATATTAGGGCCAGTTCTCTTTAATGTTTTCATAAATGACTTGGATGCAGGACTTGAAGGTATAGCAAGTTTACAGGTGACACTAAATTGGGAGGAGCTGTTGATTCTCCTGAGGGTACGGAGCCCTTGCAGAGAGATCTTGACAAATTAGGGAGCTGGGCAATCATGAGCCAAATTAAGTTCAACAAGAGCAATTGCCAGATTCCACAACTGTGAAGGGGCAACCCCGGCTATACGTACAGACTGGGGGACGAGAAGCTGGATATCAACCCTGCAGAAAGGGATCTGTGTGGTTTTAGGTTGACAACAAGTTGAATGAGTCAACAGTGTACCCTGGCAGCCAGAAGGACCAACTGTATCCTAGGGTGCATCAAGCATGGCATCACTGACCAGGGAAAGTGATTGTCCCACTCTGCTCTGTGCTGGTGCGGCTTCACCTTGAGTACTGTGTGCAGTTTTAGGTGCCACAGTATAAAAATGACTTAAAACTATGGAGGGCAACAAAGGTAGTGAAGGGTCTAGAGGGGAAGACGTATGAGGAGTGGCTGAAGTCACTTGTTTTGTTCAGCCTAGAACAGAGGAGACCCAGGGATGACCTCATGGCAACCTACATCTTCCTCACAAAGGGGTCACCAGAGAGAAGGGATCAGTGCCTTTCTGCAGGTCCTGGCAACAGCAGAATGGTATATTTATTTCAGAGAGTTAGATACATGCACATGCACACACACAGAAGATTGAAGTTCTCTAGGTAAGCATACACACAATCTGTTCTCTAGTTGCTGTCACTCAGACTTTCCAACACACACGAGCAGGACAGAGAATGAGATTGCAAAGTGAAAAGTAGTGAGGCTCAAGTCAGACAAGCGTACTGACCAACCAGTTGCTTACATACAACCAACTCCCCCCTCCACCCCCTTTTCGTTTTTCTATGGTCATACTTCTCCCCCAGGCACTTTAATCCTTCCTTTCTCCACCCTTGTCTCCTCCCAGATAAACAACCCAACTGTATTTTTTTTTCCCCATTGGTCCCAGTTTTGCTATACTCTTACCCAAATTTGATATTTCTGATGCTGTTACCTAGTTGCTCTTAGCTTTACCTCAAACTACTGATATTGTTACCTAGGTGTTTCTACTCTGGTGATTCCCAATACTCCCCACAATTATCTCTGAATCTTGGCCATTTCTCAGGTAACTCCCCTTTAGCCATCTGTACAACACAACCATTCCTCACAGCACTACCTCCAACTTTTGCCAGCTTTTCTCTTGTTATTTGTTATGTTCAACAATTTCTCATGTCATGTTATATAGCTCCTCAGAGTCAGTTCAGTGAGCTAAACCTCATACTAGAACTGTATATCTTAACACTCAGTGGCAACCATTTCTTTTTACAATTCTGTTCATACTGAATGACATTTCATAGTAATATTAATGCATTATGCTATTCAGGGTGAAACTGTGAATGCCATAATGAAAGTAAAAGGAGAATGATTATTATTCTCATAGTACATTCATGCACCTATATCCATTGACAAGTAAGGTGTTTAGAAATTCACCAGATAGTGAAGCAACTTTTCCTATATAATTTAATTTAATGGAGAGGGAGATGTGCAGGGACTTAAGAAATGCACATAAGGACTGCGTGTATGTTTTTTTTTAGGTGAAGAACTGTTCAAATTGTGAGTGGTGACAGGCAGTAGACAGCTATGTGTATGTGTGCATCTGGAAGTGAATGTGTGCATCTGGAAGTGAATGTCCAGCACTGAAGTTTTGAACTCCCAAACAGAGGCCTACTTCTTGCTAGTTGCAGCTGGCATTGGCTGTTTGTACATTTTGATTAACACTTCATGTGAAGAAAAGTGACATGACATGACATGACATGACATGACATGACATGACATGACATGAATCTTCCAATTAATAAAGACACATGACACAAAGCCACCACTTATGAGCCTGATTCCATGCTGTGCTTTTGCACATACACTGTTTAGTTTGGGAAAACCACAAGTTTAACATCAGGAAGAGATCTGGTGCCATAAAGAGTTTCCCCAAAAGAAGCAGTCTCAGAAGGAAGAGAGGGTCCTGGAAAGAAGAAAGTGAAGGTCCTGAAGGGAGGAAGTATCCTGGAAGTATGTGAATATCCTGGAGAACAGAGTTCTGAGTGGAGAAAAATGCTGGAGATTGCCCAGGGACCTTGGCCATTAATGCCCAAGACTGGTTAAGTTTGAGCAGATGTGCAGCATAAACTGACATAGTTTTCTGCCTTCCTTAAACTAGGTACAATCTTCCTGTGGGGAAGGAAAGTCAAAACCCAGCACTGGGGTTTGGGAGGGTGTGAACCAATGAGTATGTGAGATAATAAGTATGTTAAAAGCTTTAATGTTGCTGGTTCATAAAATATATATATATATATATATTTTTCCAGATTGAGTATTGGCTATCATTTACTGTGTCTCATCTGTGACAGTATGATGAGGATAGAGAGGCAGGAGTTGGTTCCTCAGGACCATCAAGTGGAAGAGACAGTTTGTGGAGGCTGACTTTCAGTGGCTTTTTGGAAAGGATCACTATTCTGGAGTATCTTAACCAATGTGAGACTGGACACTTGACAATTACCACAGTTTTCTGCCTTTCAGTACTGACTGACTGACTTGATAGATCTTGATTCATCCAAGAAAGGTGAAGAGTACAATGAAAATGTACCCATTCAGAAAGAGACATCAACTACACACATGCTAAAATATTTATGTCAGTACGGGAGTTAGTGAGACCATATTTAATCATCAGATATGAACACAAAGTAAAGCAGTGTGCATTTTCAGGTAACACACAGTTAAAGGAGTGTATTCCCACGTGGTATTGTGGTAGCAAAAGGTTTACACGAGTCCAAAAAATGAAAACACAAACTGATTGGGGAAAATCTTCCTAGAGCTACTAAAAAAAAAAAAAAGAAAGAAAAAGCTGATGCAGTGCCTGTAGATCTCCAGTATTCTAGGTGCCTACTTTTGCAGCTTCAGAGAGGATATAAAAGAAATACCCAGAGAAGATGTGGATGCCCCAATCCTGTAAGTCTTCAAGGCCAGGTTGAATGGGGCTTTGAGGAACATGTTCTAGTGGGAGGTGTCCCTGCCCGTGGCAGGGGGGTTGGAATTAGGTGATCTTTAAAGTCCCTTCCAACCTAAACCATTCTGTGATTCTATGGTTCTATGAAATGCAATGTGCTTGTCATGTCACTTATACAAGGTACCTGCCATTGGACAGTATCAATAAAAAGTTAGTAATTTAGATTTGTTATGGTAATTTCTGTTGAACCCTTTGAATTCTGTTATTCATGTCATATTTAACTAGGAAAAAATTCATCTTGATTAAATTTCCATAAATACATGTTTCACCATCTTTAAGAAGACTGAAAGAATTGGGCAAGCTTTTTAAGAGTTTGTATACATGTGTTTTAATAGGAGAAGGGGAAAGATGTTTAAACATACTACGTTCTTCATTAACATTGTCTAGTACAGCTTCTAAGTAACTGGATCATTACAGGTGTGATTCACGGCATATTAAGACTCCTTAGCTACATGTACACATAGATGTACATGTGAAATAGAAACTCTACTGAATTGCCTAAACAGCAATATCTATTGATATTTAGATCCTCCAGAACACCTGTTCTCCAGCTGCCACCCCAGAGGGTCTTCTGTGGAAACTATGTCCTATCTGATAGATCTTGCATAAATCTCTCATGTTTTAAGATGAATGAAATAGTATTCAAGTCTTATGTGTAGAAAATTTAATCCTACCCTATCTGTCTATAGCGACAGTTTATTCAATGGACAGTTAGTCAGTACAGTCAGTGGAGTCCAGAGACTGACTTTCACTAAGGGTGAGATGAAAGTCTCTTTTTACTTTGAATCAGCCAAGTCTCCATTGGCTACAGCAGAAACTCCAACACAACTTCCATGTAGATGTCCAAATTTAGGTGTCTGAATCTGTTTAAATGAGTTTAGGATACAAGTTTGAATAAAGTTTATATGTTTCCTGTATATAAACCTGATGATACAATTAGTTTCATAGACCATTCAGATTAACACTTAATTCTTCTTAATAAAGAATACTGGAAAAGA